>NC_081302.1:91201780-91502250 GCF_030435805.1 Mustela lutreola | reverse complement strand
CATGGGCCACACTGGTTTCAACTACACTGAATGTTGGACAACATGGCAACAGCAAGGTTTCTTGCCATGGGGATGGCGTTCTGATTTCTGCATCATTTTCAACCGTGGGCAGTGTTTTGAGATAAGTTATAGTTTCTGAAGCCTGAAAATCGAAGTTGAGAAGAGATGACGACCTAAGGCCATGGCGGATCCGATGTGCTCAGAGTGCGCCCAGCTGTCTGGATGTGGCCTGGAGGTCCAGGCTCAGGTTGTGTCTGAGAGGGCATCAGTGCCCAGGTCAGCCTATGTATTTGGGGTACAGCCAAGTGGCGTGCAGGTTGATCCTCATTTGGGGTTTCTGGTTAGCCCCAGGGGGCAATGTTTTTCTTCTGGAGTGCAGGCAGAGTGTTGCATTGTAGTTCTGGATTGCCAATCTGGAGGCCTTGTGGGCCCGTAGTCTGAGGACGGATGTCTGAGAACACAATCTAGGCTTAGGTTTCTGGGTGAGGACATGGCAGGCACAATCGACAGACCTGACTCGAGATCTCGTGGATCTGAAGTCAGGGCGAGGATCAGACGATCTCTCAGGTTGGAGGTTCTGTCCCTGATGGACCCTTCATGAAGGGGGGGTGGATCACGAGGCCATGGGGGTTTCCCAAGATGGGAGTTGTGAGAAGCTCCAAACTGCAAAGATTATTCTGCAGGACAATTGAGACCTGTTGGTTGGCTCAGGCCAACGATTCCGAGCAGGGTACTAAGGATGGATTGATGGGTAGCCCACCTCGCATTCCAATTGTCTCCTAGCAACAAGACATGTTAGATCTGCTGGATCTGTGGGAGCAACCGAGGAGGCTGAGTTCAAATGGACTCTCCTATGGATGGGTCCTAATGTGTTTTTGTGTCTATGAACCCTTGGAATGAAGCGGTGGCACTGGGGCCCTGAAGGGTTCTCCTAAAGAGAAGCTTCGACCAAGTTCCAATGTGCAAGTTTCCCATGTGTAGAGGAGATTAGTTCTGATGGGTGAGTCAAGAAACAGCCATAATCGGGTATTGAAATCCAACCTCTGAGGAGAGATGCCTGCAAACCAAAGAAATGGATCCGATTAGTGCCTAGGGGTCTGTTCGTTCCTTTTTCCCTCTGGGGACATCAGTCTACGGGTCTGAGTGCAGGTAGGCGCTCAGATGGGCTCAGATTGCCCCTGTTTGTCCTGGGAAGCCACCACTATTGAGATGGCCTCAGGGACTTTGGAGGTTGATCCTATTAGTAGGGTTGTGGCCATTGCAATGGGCACACAGAAATCCCTTGGAGAGGGCAAGTACAGTCCTCAGGTTTGGCTCCAGGGGCCTGAGCCTGTAGGGTGTGTAGGCCAGGGCTGTTTAGACCGTTGTCTGAATGAAGCGGTGGCACTGGGGCCCTGAAGGGTTCTCCTAATGAGAAGCTTCGACCAAGCTCCAATGTGCAAGTTTCCCATGTGTAGAGGAGATTAGTTCTGATGGGTGAGTCAAGAAACAGCCATATTCGGGTATTGAAATCCAGGCCTCTGAGGAGAGATGCCTGGAAACCAAAGCAATGGATCCGATTAGTGCCTAGGGGTCTGTTCGTACCTTTTCCCGTCTGGGGACATCAGTCTACGGGTCTGAGTGCAGGTAGGTTCTCAGATGGGCTCAGATTGCCCCTGTTTGTCCTGGGAAGCCACCACTATTGAGATGGCCTCAGGGACTTTGGAGGTTGATCCTATTAGTAGGGTTGTGGCCATTGCAATGGGCACACAGAAATCCCTTGGAGAGGGCAATAACAGTCCTCAGGTTTGGCTCCAGGGGCCTGAGCCTGTAGGGTGTGTAGGCCAGGGCTGTTTAGACCGTTGTCTGAAAACACAAACTCGGCTTCTGTTTCGGGTCATAGGTATGGCAGGACTGATCTA
Organism: Mustela lutreola; assembly: GCF_030435805.1. Taxonomy (NCBI): domain Eukaryota; kingdom Metazoa; phylum Chordata; class Mammalia; order Carnivora; family Mustelidae; genus Mustela; species Mustela lutreola. The sequence goes on along the minus strand of NC_081302.1, from coordinate 91,500,349 downwards.
CAGACCATGAGGAGAACTCTTCTGGATATGAAAAATGGGCGAGTGTGAGGCTCTTGCTCAAGGTTTTGTCTCTGGATATCGTGTCACCCATGTTCATGAAATTTCCGGGTGTCTTCATGGGAAATGGACGAGTCTTACCCTCTGGAGGTGTGGCCCCGTCCGAAGAGTTTGGGGTCATTCTGTGGGATGGAATAAGTCCATTTTTTTGTTGTTGTTTTTTTGTTTGGTTTTGTTTGGTTTTGTTTTGTTTTTTAACCTCAGGTGTCCCACCAAATGAGGGATTCCAGAGTAGAGCCCTGGGGAGGGGCGACGGGACAACGAGAAATCTGGTTAAATATTGGGGCCTATGTACATGTCAAGCCCATTATGACATCTAATGGTCCAGTCACTAAGAGGACATACTAGAGGGCAGGACTCACGCTGAGGGTCACAATGCATGTTTATGCCCTCATCACACTCAAGAATGGGCAGGTCCTCAGGGTGAATGGTGGTTTCTCCTACACTGAACGTTGGACAACGTGCCAACGAAAAGGTTTCTTGCCATGGGTAAGGAGGAATTCTGATTTCTGGGCAGGGATTGGAGATAAGGTCTAGGTTCTGAAGCCTGAAAACTGAGGTAGGGAAGAGATGATGACCTAAGGCCATGGCAGGTCTGATGTGCTCAGTGTGCGGTCAGCTGTCTGGGTGTTGGTCAGGAGGTCCGGGCTCAGGTTGTGTCAGAAAGTCCATTAGTGCCCAGGTTAGACTATATAATTTGGGTACATTCGAGTGCCGTGTAGGTTGCAGCTCATTAGGCAATATTTTTTTTTTTTTTTTCTAGAGGGCAGGCAGAGTGCTGCATTGTGGGTCCGGAATTGCCAAACTTGAGTGCTTCGGACCAGGAGTGTGAGGACGGAAGTCTGAGAACACAAGCTAGACTTGGGTTTCAGGGCGAAGGCACGGCAGGTACCCCCTACACATCGGAACCAAGATCTCATGCATCTGAAGTCAGAGCGAGGATCAGACGTTGGCTCATGTTGGAGTTTCTGTGCATGACGGTCCCTTCATGAAGGGAGCGGAATCTCGAGGCCATGGAGGTTTTCCCACGTTGGGAGTTGTGGGATGCCCCCTTCAAGGATTCCTTCTGCGGGACAATTGAGACCTGTTGGACAGGTCCAGGACATCCCATATGGAATAACTCCAGGGCACCGTTCGAGGATGTATGCCTGGGACGAGCGCCTCGCATTGCAATTGTCTCCTAGCAACAAGGCAGTTTAGATCTGATGGCTCTGCGGGAGCAACCTGGGTGGCTGAGTTGAAATGGACTTTCCTGAGGATGGGTCCTAAAGTGTGTTTGTATCCATGAGGGCCTTGGAATGAGGCGGTGGCACCGGGACCCTGAAGTATTCTCCTAAGCTTTTGACATAGCTCCCATACACAAGTTTCCTTGTGGAGACGAGATTTGTTCTGATGGGTGCCTCAGGAAAACCCCTATGCTAATATTGGAATCCAGGCTTTTGAGGAGACATGCCTGTAAACCAAAGCAATGGATCCGATTATGGCCTAGGGTCCTGTCTGGTTCAATCTTCTTCTCTGGGGACATCCATCTATGGAATGAGTTGAGATAGTTGCTCAGCTGGTGTCAGACCGCCCTTGTTTGTGCCGGGTGACCTACACTATTGGGATGGCCTCAGGGACTTTGGAGGGTTCTCCTAATTTGTAAGGTTTGGGACAATGGAATGGGCAGAATTCCCATGGATTGGGTAGGCGCAGTCCTAATGTGTGACTCCAGGGGCCCAGTCTGGAGTGTGTGTTGCCCAGGACATTGAGGACAGAAGTCTAAAAACACAAACTCAGCTAAGGTTTGCGGATGTAGGTATGGCGGACCCGATCGACAAACCATGAGAAGAACTCTTCAGGATATGAAGTAACCGCGAGTCTGAGGCGCTTGCTCATTCTTTTGTCTCTGGATTTTGTATCAGCGTTGGCCGTGGAATGTCGGGGAGGCCTCAGGGGCCATGGACGAATCTTCCTCTCTGTGGATTTGGCCTGATCCCAATTATTTTTCGTCAATCTGTGGGATGGGAGGACTCCTTTCCGGTTTGTTACCTCAGGTGTCCCACCAAAACAGGAATTCCAAATCAGAGCCCTAGGGAAGAGTGAAGGGACAAAGCGAACTATGGTTAAAAATCGGGTCCAGGGGCATGGCAGGCCACATATGCGGGCTCAGGGTCCAGCCACTGAGAGGCCTTACTTGAGGGCTGGGCTCAGGCTGAGGGTCACAATGTGTGTTTGTGACCAATGTTGCCCGCGAGCATGGGCGGGGAATCATGGGCCACACTGGTTTCAACTACACTGAATGTTGGACAACATGGCAACAGCAAGGTTTCTTGCCATGGGGATGGCGTTCTGATTTCTGCATCATTTTCAACCGTGGGCAGTGTTTTGAGATAAGTTATAGTTTCTGAAGCCTGAAAATCGAAGTTGAGAAGAGATGACGACCTAAGGCCATGGCGGATCCGATGTGCTCAGAGTGCGCCCAGCTGTCTGGATGTGGCCTGGAGGTCCAGGCTCAGGTTGTGTCTGAGAGGGCATCAGTGCCCAGGTCAGCCTATGTATTTGGGGTACAGCCAAGTGGCGTGCAGGTTGATCCTCATTTGGGGTTTCTGGTTAGCCCCAGGGGGCAATGTTTTTCTTCTGGAGTGCAGGCAGAGTGTTGCATTGTAGTTCTGGATTGCAAATCTGGAGGGCTTGTGGGCCCGTAGTCTGAGGACGGAAGTCTGAGAACACAATCTAGGCTTAGGTTTCTGGGTGAGGACATGGCAGGAACAATCTACAGACCTGACTCGAGATCTCATGGATCTGAAGTCAGGGCGAGGATCAGACGATCTCTCAGGTTGGAGGTTCTGTCCCTGATGGACCCTTCATGAAGGGGGGGTGGATCACGAGGCCATGGGGGTTTCCCAAGATGGGAGTTGTGAGAAGCTCCAAACTGCAAAGATACTTCTGCAGGACAATTGAGACCTGTTGGTTGGCTCAGGCCAACGATTCCGAGCAGGGTACTAAGGATGGATGGATGGGTAGCCCACCTCGCATTCCAATTGTCTCCTAGCAACAAGACATGTTAGATCTGCTGGATCTGGGGGAGCAACCGAGGAGGCTGAGTTCAAATGGACTCTCCTATGGATGGGTCCTAATGTGTTTTTGTGTCTATGAAGGCCTTGGAATGAAGCGGTGGCACTGGGGCCCTGAAGGGTTCTCCTAAAGAGAAGCTTCGACCAAGCTCCAATGTGCAAGTTTCCCATGTGTAGAGGAGATTAGTTCTGATGGGTGAGTCAAGAAACAGCCATAATCGGGTATTGAAATCCAGGCCTCTGAGGAGAGATGCCTGGAAACCAAAGCAATGGATCCGATTAGTGCCTAGGGGTCTGTTCGTTCCTTTTTCCCTCTGGGGACATCAGTCTATGGGCCTGAGTGCAGGTAGGTGCTCAGATCGGCTCAGATTGCCCCTGTTTGTCCTGGGAAGCCACCACTATTGAGATGGCCTCAGGGACGTTGGAGGTTGATCCTATTAGTAGGGTTGTGGCCATTGCAATGGGCACACAGAAATCCCTTGGAGAGGGCAAGTACAGTCCTCAGGTTTGGCTCCAGGGGCCTGAGCCTGTAGGGTGTGTAGGCCAGGGCTGTTTAGACCGTTGTCTGAAAACACAAACTCGGCTTCTGTTTCGGGTCATAGGTATGGCAGGACTGATCTACAGACCATGAGGAGAACTCTTCGGGATATGAAAAATGGGCGAGTGTGAGGATCTTGCTCAAGGTTTTGTCTCTGGATATCGTGTCACCCATGTTCATGAAATTTCCGGGTGTCTTCATGGGAAATGGACGAGTCTTACCCTCTGGAGGTGTGGCCCCGTCCAAAGAGTTTGGGGTCATTCTGTGGAATGGAATAAGTCCATTTTTTTGTTGTTGTTGTTTTGTTTGGTTTTGTTTGGTTTTGTTTTGTTTTTTAACCTCAGGTGTCCCACCAAATGAGGGATTCCAGAGTAGAGCCCTGGGGAGGGGCGACATGACAACGAGAAATCTGGTTAAATATTGGGGCCTAGGTACATGTCAAGCCCATTATGACATCTAATGGTCCAGTCACTAAGAGGACATACTAGAGGGCAGGACTCACGCTGAGGGTCACAATGCATGTTTATGCCCTCATCACACTCAAGAATGGGCAGGTCCTCAGGGTGAATGGTGGTTTCTCCTACACTGAACGTTGGACAACGTGCCAACCAAAAGGTTTCTTGCCATGGGTAAGGAGGAATTCTGATTTCTGGGCAGGGATTGGAGATAAGGTCTAGGTTCTGAAGCCTGAAAACTGAGGTAGGGAAGAGATGATGACCTAAGGCCATGGCAGGTCTGATGTGCTCAGTGTGCGGTCAGCTGTCTGGGTGTTGGTCAGGATGTCCGGGCTCAGGTTGTGTCAGAAAGTCCATTAGTGCCCAGGTTAGACTATATAATTTGGGTACATTCGAGTGCCGTGTAGGTTGCAGCTCATTAGGCAATATTTTTTTTTTTTTCTAGAGGGTAGGCAGAGTGCTGCATTGTGGGTCCGGAATTGCCAAACTTGAGTGCTTCGGACCAGGAGTGTGAGGACGGAAGTCTGAGAACACAAGCTAGACTTGGGTTTCAGGGCGAGGGCACGGCAGGTACCCCCTACACATCGGAACCAAGATCTCATGCATCTGAAGTCAGAGCGAGGATCAGACGTTGGCTCAGGTTGGAGTTTCTGTGCATGACGGTCCCTTCATGAAGGGAGCGGAATCTCGAGGCCATGGAGGTTTTCCCACGTTGGGAGTTGTGGGATGCCCCCTTCAAGGATTCCTTTTGCGGGACAATTGAGACCTGTTGGACAAGTCCAGGACATCCCATATGGAATAACTCCAGGGCACCGTTCGAGGATGTATGCCTGGGACGAGCGCCTCGCATTGCAAATGTCTCCTAGCAACAAGGCAGTTTAGATCTGATGGCTCTGCGGGAGCAACCTGGGTGGCTGAGTTGAAATGGACTTTCCTGAGGATGGGTCCTAAAGTGTGTTTGTATCCATGAGGGCCTTGGAATGAGGCGGTGGCACCGGGACCCTGAAGTATTCTCCTAAGCTTTTGACATAGCTCCCATACACAAGTTTCCTTGTGGAGACGAGATTTGTTCTGATGGGTGCCTCAGGAAAACCCCTATGCTAATATTGGAATCCAGGCTTTTGAGGAGACATGCCTGTAAACCAAAGCAATGGATCCGATTATGGCCTAGGGTCCTGTCTGGTTCAATCTTCTTCTCTGGGGACATCCATCTATGGAATGAGTTGAGATAGTTGCTCAGCTGGTGTCAGACCGCCCTTGTTTGTGCCGGGTGACCTACACTATTGGGATGGCCTCAGGGACTTTGGAGGGTTCTCCTAATTTGTAAGGTTTGGGACAATGGAATGGGCAGAATTCCCATGGATTGGGTAGGCGCAGTCCTAATGTGTGACTCCAGGGGCCCAGTCTGGAGTGTGTGTTGCCAAGGACATTGAGGACAGAAGTCTAAAAACACAAACTCAGCTAAGGTTTGCGGATGTAGGTATGGCGGACCCGATCGACAAACCATGAGAAGAACTCTTCAGGATATGAAGTAACCGCGAGTCTGAGGCGCTTGCTCATTCTTTTGTCTCTGGATTTTGTATCAGCGTTGGCCGTGGAATGTCGGGGAGGCCTCAGGGGCCATGGACGAATCTTCCTCTCTGTGGATTTGGCCTGATCCCAATTATTTTTCGTCAATCTGTGGGATGGGAGGACTCCTTTCCGGTTTGTTACCTCAGGTGTCCCACCAAAAGAGTAATTCCAAATCAGAGCCCTAGGGAAGAGTGAAGGGACAAAGCGAACTATGGTTAAAAATCGGGTCCAGGGGCATGGCAGGCCACATATGCGGGCTCAGGGTCCAGCCACTGAGAGGCCTTACTTGAGGGCTGGGCTCAGGCTGAGGGTCACAATGTGTGTTTGTGACCAATGTTGCCCGCGAGCATGGGCGGGGAATCATGGGCCACACTGGTTTCAACTACACTGAATGTTGGACAACATGGCAACAGCAAGGTTTCTTGCCATGGGGATGGCGTTCTGATTTCTGCATCATTTTCAACCGTGGGCAGTGTTTTGAGATAAGTTATAGTTTCTGAAGCCTGAAAATCGAAGTTGAGAAGAGATGACGACCTAAGGCCATGGCGGATCCGATGTGCTCAGAGTGCGCCCAGCTGTCTGGATGTGGCCTGGAGGTCCAGGCTCAGGTTGTGTCTGAGAGGGCATCAGTGCCCAGGTCAGCCTATGTATTTGGGGTACAGCCAAGTGGCGTGCGGGTTGATCCTCATTTGGGGTTTCTGGTTAGCCCCAGGGGGCAATGTTTTTCTTCTGGAGTGCAGGCAGAGTGTTGCATTGTAGTTCTGGATTGCCAATCTGGAGGCCTTGTGGGCCCGTAGTCTGAGGACGGATGTCTGAGAACACAATCTAGGCTTAGGTTTCTGGGTGAGGACATGGCAGGCACAATCGACAGACCTGACTCGAGATCTCGTGGATCTGAAGTCAGGGCGAGGATCAGACGATCTCTCAGGTTGGAGGTTCTGTCCCTGATGGACCCTTCATGAAGGGGGGGTGGATCACGAGGCCATGGGGGTTTCCCAAGATGGGAGTTGTGAGAAGCTCCAAACTGCAAAGATTCTTCTGCAGGACAATTGAGACCTGTTGGTTGGCTCAGGCCAACGATTCCGAGCAGGGTACTAAGGATGGATGGATGGGTAGCCCACCTCGCATTCCAATTGTCTCCTAGCAACAAGACATGTTAGATCTGCTGGATCTGGGGGAGCAACCGAGGAGGCTGAGTTCAAATGGACTCTCCTATGGATGGGTCCTAATGTGTTTTTGTGTCTATGAACCCTTGGAATGAAGCGGTGGCACTGGGGCCCTGAAGGGTTCTCCTAAAGAGAAGCTTCGACCAAGTTCCAATGTGCAAGTTTCCCATGTGTAGAGGAGATTAGTTCTGATGGGTGAGTCAAGAAACAGCCATAATCGGGTATTGAAATCCAGGCCTCTGAGGAGAGATGCCTGCAAACCAAAGAAATGGATCCGATTAGTGCCTAGGGGTCTGTTCGTTCCTTTTTCCCTCTGGGGACATCAGTCTACGGGTCTGAGTGCAGGTAGGTGCTCAGATGGGCTCAGATTGCCCCTGTTTGTCCTGGGAAGCCACCACTATTGAGATGGCCTCAGGGACTTTGGAGGTTGATCCTATTAGTAGGGTTGTGGCCATTGCAATGGGCACACAGAAATCCCTTGGAGAGGGCAAGTACAGTCCTCAGGTTTGGCTCCAGGGGCCTGAGCCTGTAGGGTGTGTAGGCCAGGGCTGTTTAGACCGTTGTCTGAAAACACAAACTCGGCTTCTGTTTCGGGTCATAGGTATGGCAGGACTGTTCTACAGACCATGAGGAGAACTCTTCGGGATATGAAAAATGGGCGAGTGTGAGGCTCTTGCTCAAGGTTTTGTCTCTGGATATCGTGTCACCCATGTTCATGAAATTTCCGGGTGTCTTCATGGGAAATGGACGAGTCTTACCCTCTGGAGGTGTGGCCCCGTCCGAAGAGTTTGGGGTCATTCTGTGGGATGGAATAAGTCCATTTTTTTGTTGTTGTTTTTTTGTTTGGTTTTGTTTGGTTTTGTTTTGTTTTTTAACCTCAGGTGTCCCACCAAATGAGGGATTCCAGAGTAGAGCCCTGGGGAGGGGCGACGGGACAACGAGAAATCTGGTTAAATATTGGGGCCTAGGTACATGTCAAGCCCATTATGACATCTAATGGTCCAGTCACTAAGAGGACATACTAGAGGGCAGGACTCACGCTGAGGGTCACAATGCATGTTTATGCCCTCATCACACTCAAGAATGGGCAGGTCCTCAGGGTGAATGGTGGTTTCTCCTACACTGAACGTTGGACAACGTGCCAACGAAAAGGTTTCTTGCCATGGGTAAGGAGGAATTCTGATTTCTGGGCAGGGATTGGAGATAAGGTCTAGGTTCTGAAGCCTGAAAACTGAGGTAGGGAAGAGATGATGACCTAAGGCCATGGCAGGTCTGATGTGCTCAGTGTGCGGTCAGCTGTCTGGGTGTTGGTCAGGAGGTCCGGGCTCAGGTTGTGTCAGAAAGTCCATTAGTGCCCAGGTTAGACTATATAATTTGGGTACATTCGAGTGCCGTGTAGGTTGCAGCTCATTAGGCAATATTTTTTTTTTTTTTTCTAGAGGGCAGGCAGAGTGCTGCATTGTGGGTCCGGAATTGCCAAACTTGAGTGCTTCGGACCAGGAGTGTGAGGACGGAAGTCTGAGAACACAAGCTAGACTTGGGTTTCAGGGCGAAGGCACGGCAGGTACCCCCTACACATCGGAACCAAGATCTCATGCATCTGAAGTCAGAGCGAGGATCAGACGTTGGCTCATGTTGGAGTTTCTGTGCATGACGGTCCCTTCATGAAGGGAGCGGAATCTCGAGGCCATGGAGGTTTTCCCACGTTGGGAGTTGTGGGATGCCCCCTTCAAGGATTCCTTCTGCGGGACAATTGAGACCTGTTGGACAGGTCCAGGACATCCCATATGGAATAACTCCAGGGCACCGTTCGAGGATGTATGCCTGGGACGAGCGCCTCGCATTGCAATTGTCTCCTAGCAACAAGGCAGTTTAGATCTGATGGCTCTGCGGGAGCAACCTGGGTGGCTGAGTTGAAATGGACTTTCCTGAGGATGGGTCCTAAAGTGTGTTTGTATCCATGAGGGCCTTGGAATGAGGCGGTGGCACCGGGACCCTGAAGTATTCTCCTAAGCTTTTGACATAGCTCCCATACACAAGTTTCCTTGTGGAGACGAGATTTGTTCTGATGGGTGCCTCAGGAAAACCCCTATGCTAATATTGGAATCCAGGCTTTTGAGGAGACATGCCTGTAAACCAAAGCAATGGATCCGATTATGGCCTAGGGTCCTGTCTGGTTCAATCTTCTTCTCTGGGGACATCCATCTATGGAATGAGTTGAGATAGTTGCTCAGCTGGTGTCAGACCGCCCTTGTTTGTGCCGGGTGACCTACACTATTGGGATGGCCTCAGGGACTTTGGAGGGTTCTCCTAATTTGTAAGGTTTGGGACAATGGAATGGGCAGAATTCCCATGGATTGGGTAGGCGCAGTCCTAATGTGTGACTCCAGGGGCCCAGTCTGGAGTGTGTGTTGCCCAGGACATTGAGGACAGAAGTCTAAAAACACAAACTCAGCTAAGGTTTGCGGATGTAGGTATGGCGGACCAAATCGACAAACCATGAGAAGAACTCTTCAGGATATGAAGTAACCGCGAGTCTGAGGCGCTTGCTCATTCTTTTGTCTCTGGATTTTGTATCAGCGTTGGCCGTGGAATATCGGGGAGGCCTCAGGGGCCATGGACGAATCTTCCTCTCTGTGGATTTGGCCTGATCCCAATTATTTTTCGTCAATCTGTGGGATGGGAGGACTCCTTTCCGGTTTGTTACCTCAGGTGTCCCACCAAAACAGGAATTCCAAATCAGAGCCCTAGGGAAGAGTGAAGGGACAAAGCGAACTATGGTTAAAAATCGGGTCCAGGGGCATGGCAGGCCACATATGCGGGCTCAGGGTCCAGCCACTGAGAGGCCTTACTTGAGGGCTGGGCTCAGGCTGAGGGTCACAATGTGTGTTTGTGACCAATGTTGCCCGCGAGCATGGGCGGGGAATCATGGGCCACACTGGTTTCAACTACACTGAATGTTGGACAACATGGCAACAGCAAGGTTTCTTGCCATGGGGATGGCGTTCTGATTTCTGCATCATTTTCAACCGTGGGCAGTGTTTTGAGATAAGTTATAGTTTCTGAAGCCTGAAAATCGAAGTTGAGAAGAGATGACGACCTAAGGCCATGGCGGATCCGATGTGCTCAGAGTGCGCCCAGCTGTCTGGATGTGGCCTGGAGGTCCAGGCTCAGGTTGTGTCTGAGAGGGCATCAGTGCCCAGGTCAGCCTATGTATTTGGGGTACAGCCAAGTGGCGTGCAGCTTGATCCTCATTTGGGGTTTCTGGTTAGCCCCAGGGGGCAATGTTTTTCTTCTGGAGTGCAGGCAGAGTGTTGCATTGTAGTTCTGGATTGCCAATCTGGAGGCCTTGTGGGCCCGTAGTCTGAGGACGGATGTCTGAGAACACAATCTAGGCTTAGGTTTCTGGGTGAGGACATGGCAGGCACAATCGACAGACCTGACTCGAGATCTCGTGGATCTGAAGTCAGGGCGAGGATCAGACGATCTCTCAGGTTGGAGGTTCTGTCCCTGATGGACCCTTCATGAAGGGGGGGTGGATCACGAGGCCATGGGGGTTTCCCAAGATGGGAGTTGTGAGAAGCTCCAAACTGCAAAGATTCTTCTGCAGGACAATTGAGACCTGTTGGTTGGCTCAGGCCAACGATTCCGAGCAGGGTACTAAGGATGGATGGATGGGTAGCCCACCTCGCATTCCAATTGTCTCCTAGCAACAAGACATGTTAGATCTGCTGGATCTGGGGGAGCAACCGAGGAGGCTGAGTTCAAATGGACTCTCCTATGGATGGGTCCTAATGTGTTTTTGTGTCTATGAACCCTTGGAATGAAGCGGTGGCACTGGGGCCCTGAAGGGTTCTCCTAAAGAGAAGCTTCGACCAAGTTCCAATGTGCAAGTTTCCCATGTGTAGAGGAGATTAGTTCTGATGGGTGAGTCAAGAAACAGCCATAATCGGGTATTGAAATCCAGGCCTCTGAGGAGAGATGCCTGCAAACCAAAGAAATGGATCCGATTAGTGCCTAGGGGTCTGTTCGTTCCTTTTTCCCTCTGGGGACATCAGTCTACGGGTCTGAGTGCAGGTAGGTGCTCAGATGGGCTCAGATTGCCCCTGTTTGTCCTGGGAAGCCACCACTATTGAGATGGCCTCAGGGACTTTGGAGGTTGATCCTATTAGTAGGGTTGTGGCCATTGCAATGGGCACACAGAAATCCCTTGGAGAGGGCAAGTACAGTCCTCAGGTTTGGCTCCAGGGGCCTGAGCCTGTAGGGTGTGTAGGCCAGGGCTGTTTAGACCGTTGTCTGAATGAAGCGGTGGCACTGGGGCCCTGAAGGGTTCTCCTAAAGAGAAGCTTCGACCAAGCTCCAATGTGCAAGTTTCCCATGTGTAGAGGAGATTAGTTCTGATGGGTGAGTCAAGAAACAGCCATATTCGGGTATTGAAATCCAGGCCTCTGAGGAGAGATGCCTGGAAACCAAAGCAATGGATCCGATTAGTGCCTAGGGGTCTGTTCGTACCTTTTCCCGTCTGGGGACATCAGTCTACGGGTCTGAGTGCAGGTAGGTTCTCAGATGGGCTCAGATTGCCCCTGTTTGTCCTGGGAAGCCACCACTATTGAGATGGCCTCAGGGACTTTGGAGGTTGATCCTATTAGTAGGGTTGTGGCCATTGCAATGGGCACACAGAAATCCCTTGGAGAGGGCAAGTACAGTCCTCAGGTTTGGCTCCAGGGGCCTGAGCCTGTAGGGTGTGTAGGCCAGGGCTGTTTAGACCGTTGTCTGAAAACACAAACTCGGCTTCTGTTTCGGGTCATAGGTATGGCAGGACTGATCTACAGACCATGAGGAGAACTCTTCGGGATATGAAAAATGGGCGAGTGTGAGGCTCTTGCTCAAGGTTTTGTCTCTGGATATCGTGTCACCCATGTTCATGAAATTTCCGGGTGTCTTCATGGGAAATGGACGAGTCTTACCCTCTGGAGGTGTGGCCCCGTCCGAAGAGTTTGGGGTCATTCTGTGGGATGGAATAAGTCCATTTTTTTGTTGTTGTTTTTTTGTTTGGTTTTGTTTGGTTTTGTTTTGTTTTTTAACCTCAGGTGTCCCACCAAATGAGGGATTCCAGAGTAGAGCCCTGGGGAGGGGCGAAGGGACAACGAGAAATCTGGTTAAATATTGGGGCCTAGGTACATGTCAAGCCCATTATGACATCTAATGGTCCAGTCACTAAGAGGACATACTAGAGGGCAGGACTCACGCTGAGGGTCACAATGCATGTTTATGCCCTCATCACACTCAAGAATGGGCAGGTCCTCAGGGTGAATGGTGGTTTCTCCTACACTGAACGTTGGACAACGTGCCAACCAAAAGGTTTCTTGCCATGGGTAAGGAGGAATTCTGATTTCTGGGCAGGGATTGGAGATAAGGTCTAGGTTCTGAAGCCTGAAAACTGAGGTAGGGAAGAGATGATGACCTAAGGCCATGGCAGGTCTGATGTGCTCAGTGTGCGGTCAGCTGTCTGGGTGTTGGTCAGGAGGTCCGGGCTCAGGTTGTGTCAGAAAGTCCATTAGTGCCCAGGTTAGACTATATAATTTGGGTACATTCGAGTGCCGTGTAGGTTGCAGCTCATTAGGCAATATTTTTTTTTTTTTTTTCTAGAGGGCAGGCAGAGTGCTGCATTGTGGGTCCGGAATTGCCAAACTTGAGTGCTTCGGACCAGGAGTGTGAGGACGGAAGTCTGAGAACACACGCTAGACTTGGGTTTCAGGGCGAAGGCACGGCAGGTACCCCCTACACATCGGAACCAAGATCTCATGCATCTGAAGTCAGAGCGAGGATCAGACGTTGGCTCATGTTGGAGTTTCTGTGCATGACGGTCCCTTCATGAAGGGAGCGGAATCTCGAGGCCATGGAGGTTTTCCCACGTTGGGAGTTGTGGGATGCCCCCTTCAAGGATTCCTTCTGCGGGACAATTGAGACCTGTTGGACAGGTCCAGGACATCCCATATGGAATAACTCCAGGGCACCGTTCGAGGATGTATGCCTGGGACGAGCGCCTCGCATTGCAATTGTCTCCTAGCAACAAGGCAGTTTAGATCTGATGGCTCTGCGGGAGCAACCTGGGTGGCTGAGTTGAAATGGACTTTCCTGAGGATGGGTCCTAAAGTGTGTTTGTATCCATGAGGGCCTTGGAATGAGGCGGTGGCACCGGGACCCTGAAGTATTCTCCTAAGCTTTTGACATAGCTCCCATACACAAGTTTCCTTGTGGAGACGAGATAAGTTCTGATGGGTGCCTCAGGAAAACCCCTATGCTAATATTGGAATCCAGGCTTTTGAGGAGACATGCCTGTAAACCAAAGCAATGGATCCGATTATGGCCTAGGGTCCTGTCTGGTTCAATCTTCTTCTCTGGGGACATCCATCTATGGAATGAGTGGAGATAGTTGCTCAGCTGGTGTCAGACCGCCCTTGTTTGTGCCGGGTGACCTACACTATTGGGATGGCCTCAGGGACTTTGGAGGGTTCTCCTAATTTGTAAGTTTTGGGACAATGGAATGGGCAGAATTCCCATGGATTGGGTAGGCGCAGTCCTAATGTGTGACTCCAGGGGCCCAGTCTGGAGTGTGTGTTGCCCAGGACATTGAGGACAGAAGTCTAAAAACACAAACTCAGCTAAGGTTTGCGGATGTAGGTATGGCGGACCCGATCGACAAACCATGAGAAGAACTCTTCAGGATATGAAGAAACAGCGAGTCTGAGGCGCTTGCTCATTCTTTTGTCTCTGGATTTTGTATCAGCGTTGGCCGTGGAATGTCGGGGAGGCCTCAGGGGCCATGGACGAATCTTCCTCTCTGTGGATTTGGCCCGATCCCAATTATTTTTCGTCAATCTGTGGGATGGGAGGACTCCTTTCAGGTTTGTTACCTCAGGTGTCCCACCAAAACAGGAATTCCAAATCAGAGCCCTAGGGAAGAGTGAAGGGACAAAGCGAACTATGGTTAAAAATCGGGTCCAGGGGCATGGCAGGCCCCATATGCGGTCTCAGGGTCCAGCCACTGAGAGGCCTTACTTGAGGGCTGGGCTCAGGCTGAGGGTCACAATGTGTGTTTGTGACCAATGTTGCCCGCGAGCATGGGCAGGGAATCATGGGCCACACTGGTTTCAACTACACTGAATGTTGGACAACATGGCAACAGCAAGGTTTCTTGCCATGGGGATGGCGTTCTGATTTCTGCATCATTTTCAACCGTGGGCAGTGTTTTGAGATAAGTTCTAGTTTTTGAAGCCTGAAAATCGAAGTTGAGAAGAGATGACGACCTAAGGCCATGGCGGATCCGATGTGCTCAGAGTGCGGCCAGCTGTCTGGGTGTGGCCTGGAGGTCCAGGCTCAGGTTGTGTCTGAGAGGGCATCAGTGCCCAGGTCAGCCTATGTATTTGGGGTACAGCCAAGTGGCGTGCAGGTTGATCCTCATTTGGGGTTTCTGGTTAGCCCCAGGGGGCAATGTTTTTCTTCTGGAGTGCAGGCAGAGTGTTGCATTGTAGTTCTGGATTGCCAATCTGGAGGGCTTGTGGGCCCGTAGTCTGAGGACGGAAGTCTGAGAACACAATCTAGGCTTAGGTTTCTGGGTGAGGACATGGCAGGCACAATCTACAACCTGACTCGAGATCTCGTGGATCTGAAGTCAGGGCGAGGATCAGACGATCTCTCAGGTTGGAGGTTCTGTCCCTGATGGACCCTTCATGAAGGGGGGGTGGATCACGAGGCCATGGGGGTTTCCCAAGATGGGAGTTGTGAGAAGCTCCAAACTGCAAAGATTCTTCTGCAGGACAATTGAGACCTGTTGGTTGGCTCAGGCCAACGATTCTGAGCAGGGTACTAAGGATGGATGGATGGGTAGCCCACCTCGCATTCCAATTGTCTCCTAGCAACAAGACATGTTAGATCTGCTGGATCTGGGGGAGCAACCGAGGAGGCTGAGTTCAAATGGACTCTCCTATGGATGGGTCCTAATGTGTTTTTGTGTCTATGAAGGCCTTGGAATGAAGCGGTGGCACTGGGGCCCTGAAGGGTTCTCCTAAAGAGAAGCTTCGACCAAGCTCGAATGTGCAAGTTTCCCATGTGTAGAGGAGATTAGTTCTGATGGGTGAGTCAAGAAACAGCCATATTCGGGTATTGAAATCCAGGCCTCTGAGGAGAGATGCCTGGAAACCAAAGCAATGGGTCCGATTAGTGCCTATGGGTCTGTTCGTTCCTTTTTCCCTCTGGGGACATCAGTCTACGGGTCTGAGTGCAGGTAGGTGCTCAGATGGGCTCAGATTGCCCCTGTTTGTCCTGGGAAGCCACCACTATTAAGATGGCCTCAGGGACTTTGGAGGTTGATCCTATTAGTAGGGTTGTGGCCATTGCAATGGGCACACAGAAATCCCTTGGAGAGGGCAAGTACAGTCCTCAGGTTTGGCTCCAGGGGCCTGAGCCTGTAGGGTGTGTAGGCCAGGGCTGTTTAGACCGTTGTCTGAATGAAGCGGTGGCACTGGGGCCCTGAAGGGTTCTCCTAAAGAGAAGCTTCGACCAAGCTCCAATGTGCAAATTTCCCATGTGTAGAGGAGATTAGTTCTGATGGGTGAGTCCAGAAACAGCCATATTCGGGTATAGAAATCCACGCCTCTGAGGAGAGATGCCTGGAAAACAAAGCAATGGATCCGATTAGAGCCTAGGGGTCTGTTCGTTCCTTTTCCACTCTGGGGACATCAGTCTACGGGTCTGAGTCCAGGTAGGTGCTCAGATGGGCTCAGATTGCCCCTGTTTGTCCTGGGAAGCCACCACTATTGAGATGGCCTCAGGGACATTGGAGGTTGATCCTATTAGTAGGGTTGTGGCCATTGCAATGGGCACACAGAAATCCCTTGGAGAGGGCAAGTACAGTCCTCAGGTTTGGCTCCAGGGGCCTGAGCCTGTAGGGTGTGTAGGCCAGGGCTGTTTAGACCATTGTCTGAAAACACAAACTCGGCTTCTGTTTCGGGTCATAGGTATGGCCGGACTGATCTACAGACCATGAGGAGAACTCTTCGGGATATGAAAAAAGGGCGAATGAGGCTCTTGCTCAAGTTTTTGTCTCTGGATATCGTGTCACCCATGTTCATGAAATTTCCGGGTGTCTTCATGGGAAATGTACGAGTTTACCCTCTGGAGGTGTGGCCCCGTCCGAAGAGTTTGGGGTCATTCTGTGGGATGGAATAAGTCCATTTTTTTGTTGTTGTTGTTTTGTTTGGTTTTGTTTGGTTTTGTTTTGTTTTTTCACCTCAGGTGTCCCACCAAATGAGGGATTCCAGAGTAGAGCCCTGGGGAGGGGCGACTGGACAACGAGAAATCTGGTTAAATATTGGGGCCTAGGTACATGTCAAGCCCATTATGACATCTGATGGTCCAGTCACTAAGAGGACATACTAGAGGGCAGGACTCACGCTGAGGGTCACAATGCATGTTTATGCCCTCATCACACTCAAGAATGGGCAGGTCCTCAGGGTGAATGGTGGTTTCTCCTACACTGAACGTTGGACAACGTGCCAACGAAAAGGTTTCTTGCCATGGGTAAGGAGGAATTCTGATTTCTGGGCAGGGATTGGAGATAAGGTCTAGGTTCTGAAGCCTGAAAACTGAGGTAGGGAAGAGATGATGACCTAAGGCCATGGCAGGTCTGATGTGCTCAGTGTGCGGTCAGCTGTCTGGGTGTTGGTCAGGAGGTCCGGGCTCAGGTTGTGTCAGAAAGTGCATTAGTGCCCAGGTTAGACTATATAATTTGGGTACATTCGAGTGCCGTGTAGGTTGCAGCTCATTAGGCAATATATATATATATTTTTTTTCTAGAGGGCAGTCGGAGTGCTGCTTTGTGGGTCCGGAATTGCCAAACTTGAGTGCTTCAGACCAGGAGTGTGAGGACGGAAGTCTGAGAACAGAAGCTAGACTTGGGTTTCAGGGCGAGGGCACGGCAGGTACCCCCTACACATCGGAACCAAGATCTCATGCATCTGAAGTCAGAGCGAGGATCAGACGTTGGCTCAGGTTGGAGTTTCTGTGCATGACGGTCCCTTCATGAAGGGAGCGGAATCTCGAGGCCATGGAGGTTTTCCCACGTTGGGAGTTGTGGGATGCCCTCTCCAAGGATTCCTTCTGCGGGACAATTGAGACCTGTTGGACAGGTCCAGGACATCCCATATGGAATGACTCCAGGGCACCGTTCGAGGATGGATGCCTGGGACGAGCGCCTCGCATTGCAATTGTCTCCTAGCAACAAGGCAGTTTAGATCTGATGGCTCTGTGGGAGCAACCTGGGTGGCTGAGTTGAAATGGACTTTCCTGAGGATGGGTCCTAAAGTGTGTTTGTATCCATGAGGGCCTTGGAATGAGGCGGTGGCACCGGGACCCTGAAGTATTCTCCTAAGCTTTTGACATAGCTCCCATACACAAGTTTCCTTGTGGAGACGAGATTTGTTCTGATGGGTGCCTCAGGAAAACCCCTATGCTAATATTGGAATCCAGGCTTTTGAGGAGACATGCCTGTAAACCAAAGCAATGGATCCGATTATGGCCTAGGGTCCTGTCTGGTTCAATCTTCTTCTCTGGGGTCATCCATCTATG
Source organism: Mustela lutreola (assembly GCF_030435805.1). NCBI lineage: Eukaryota > Metazoa > Chordata > Mammalia > Carnivora > Mustelidae > Mustela > Mustela lutreola. Next base: position 91,482,876 of record NC_081302.1, on the reverse strand, counting down.
GAATGAGTGGAGATAGTTGCTCAGCTGGTGTCAGACCGCCCTTGTTTGTGCCGGGTGACCTACACTATTGGGATGGCCTCAGGGACTTTGGAGGGTTCTCCTAATTTGTACGGTTTGGGACAATGGAATGGGCAGAATTCCCATGGATTGGGTAGGCGCAGTCCTAATGTGTGACTGCAGGGGCACAGTCTGGAGTGTGTGTTGCCCAGGACATTGAGGACAGAAGTCTAAAAACACAAACTCAGCTAAGGTTTGCGGATGTAGGTATGGCGGACCCGATCGACAAACCATGAGAAGAACTCTTCAGGATATGGAGAAACAGCGAGTCTGAGGCGCTTGCTCATTCTTTTGTCTCTGGATTTTGTATCAGCGTTGGCTGTGGAATGTCGGGGAGGCCTCAGGGGCCATGGACGAATCTTCCTCTCTGTGGATTTGGCCCGATCCCAATTATTTTTCGTCAATCTGTGGGATGGGAGGACTCCTTTCAGGTTTGTTACCTCAGGTGTCACACCAAAACAGGAATTCCAAATCAGAGCCCTAGGGAAGAGTGAAGGGACAAAGCGAACTATGGTTAAAAATCGGGTCCAGGGGCATGGCAGGCCCCATATGCGGGCTCAGGGTCCAGCCACTGAGAGGCCTTACTTGAGGGCTGGGCTCAGGCTGAGGGTCACAATGTGTGTTTGTGACCAATGTTGCCCGCGAGCATGGGCGGGGAATCATGGACCACACTGGTTTCAACTACACTGAATGTTGGACAACATGGCAACAGCAAGGTTTCTTGCCATGGGGATGGCGTTCTGATTTCTGCATCATTTTCAACCGTGGGCAGTGTTTTGAGATAAGTTATAGTTTCTGAAGCCTGAAAATCGAAGTTGAGAAGAGATGACGACCTAAGGCCATGGCGGATCCGATGTGCTCAGAGTGCGGCCAGCTGTCTGGGTGTGGCCTGGAGGTCCAGGCTCAGGTTGTGTCTGAGAGGGCATCAGTGCCCAGGTCAGCCTATGTATTTGGGGTACAGCCAAGTGGCGTGCAGGTTGATCCTCATTTGGGGTTTCTGGTTAGCCCCAGGGGGCAATGTTTTTCTTCTGGAGTGCAGGCAGAGTGTTGCATTGTAGTTCTGGATTGCCACTCTAGAGGGCTTGTGGGCCCGTAGTCTGAGGACGGAAGTCTGAGAACACAATCTAGGCTTAGGTTTCTGGGTGAGGACATGGCAGGCACAATCTACAGACCTGACTCGAGATCTCGTGGATCTGAAGTCAGGGCGAGGATCAGACGATCTCTCAGGTTGGAGGTTCTGTCCCTGATGGACCCTTCATGAAGGGAGGGTGGATCACGAGGCCATGGGGGTTTCCCAAGATGGGAGTTGTGAGAAGCTCCAAACTGCAAAGATTCTTCTGCAGGACAATTGAGACCTGTTGGTTGGCTCAGGCCAACGATTCCGAGCAGGGTACTAAGGAAGGATGGATGGGTAGCCCACCTCGCATTCCAATTGTCTCCTAGCAACAAGACATGTTAGATCTGCTGGATCTGGGTGAGCAACCGAGGAGGCTGAGTTCAAATGGACTCTCCTATGGATGGGTCCTAATCTGTTTTTGTGTCTATGAAGGCCTTGGCATGAAGCGGTGGCACTGGGGCCCTGAAGGGTTCTCCTAAAGAGAAGCTTCGACCAAGCTCCAATGTGCAAGTTTCCCATGTGTAGAGGAGATTAGTTCTGATGGGTGAGTCAAGAAACAGCCATATTCGGGTATTGAAATCCAGGCCTCTGAGGAGAGATGCCTGGAAACCAAAGAAATGGATCCGATTAGTGCCTAGGGGTCTGTTCGTTCCTTTTTCCCTCTGGGGACATCAGTCTACGGGTCTGAGTGCAGGTAGGTGCTCAGATGGGCTCAGATTGCCCCTGTTTGTCCTGGGAAGCCACCACTATTGAGATGGCCTCAGGGACTTTGGAGGTTGATCCTATTAGTAGGGTTGTGGCCATTGCAATGGGCACACAGAAATCCCTTGGAGAGGGCAAGTACAGTCCTCAGGTTTGGCTCCAGGGGCCTGAGCCTGTAGGGTGTGTAGGCCAGGGCTGTTTAGACCGTTGTCTGAATGAAGCGGTGGCACTGGGGCCCTGAAGGGTTCTCCTAAAGAGAAGCTTCGACCAAGCTCCAATGTGCAAGTTTCCCATGTGTAGAGGAGATTAGTTCTGATGGGTGAGTCAAGAAACAGCCATATTCGGGTATTGAAATCCAGGCCTCTGAGGAGAGATGCCTGGAAACCAAAGCAATGGATCCGATTAGTGCCTAGGGGTCTGTTCGTTCCTTTTCCCCTCTGGGGACATCAGTCTACGGGTCTGAGTGCAGGTAGGTGCTCAGATGGGCTCAGATTGCCCCTGTTTGTCCTGGGAAGCCACCACTATTGAGATGGCCTCAGGGACTTTGGAGGTTGATCCTATTAGTAGGGTTGTGGCCATTGCAATGGGCACACAGAAATCCCTTGGAGAGGGCAAGTACAGTCCTCAGGTTTGGCTCCAGGGGCCTGAGCCTGTAGGGTGTGTAGGCCAGGGCTGTTTAGAACGTTGTCTGAAAACACAAACTCGGCTTCTGTTTCGGGTCATAGGTATGGCAGGACTGATCTACAGACCATGAGGAGAACTCTTCGGGATATGAAAAATGGGCGAGTGTGAGGCTCTTGCTCAAGGTTTTGTCTCTGGATATCGTGTCACCCATGTTCATGAAATTTCCGGGTGTCTTCATGGGAAATGTACGAGTTTACCCTCTGGAGGTGTGGCCCCGTCCGAAGAGTTTGGGGTCATTCTGTGGGATGGAATAAGTCCATTTTTTTGTTGTTGTTGTTTTGTTTGGTTTTGTTTGGTTTTGTTTTGTTTTTTCACCTCAGGTGTCCCACCAAATGAGGGATTCCAGAGTAGAGCCCTGGGGAGGGGCGACTGGACAACGAGAAATCTGGTTAAATATTGGGGCCTAGGTACATGTCAAGCCCATTATGACATCTGATGGTCCAGTCACTAAGAGGACATACTAGAGGGCAGGACTCACGCTGAGGGTCACAATGCATGTTTATGCCCTCATCACACTCAAGAATGGGCAGGTCCTCAGGGTGAATGGTGGTTTCTCCTACACTGAACGTTGGACAACGTGCCAACGAAAAGGTTTCTTGCCATGGGTAAGGAGGAATTCTGATTTCTGGGCAGGGATTGGAGATAAGGTCTAGGTTCTGAAGCCTGAAAACTGAGGTAGGGAAGAGATGATGACCTAAGGCCATGGCAGGTCTGATGTGCTCAGTGTGCGGTCAGCTGTCTGGGTGTTGGTCAGGAGGTCCGGGCTCAGGTTGTGTCAGAAAGTGCATTAGTGCCCAGGTTAGACTATATAATTTGGGTACATTCGAGTGCCGTGTAGGTTGCAGCTCATTAGGCAATATATATATATATTTTTTTTCTAGAGGGCAGTCGGAGTGCTGCTTTGTGGGTCCGGAATTGCCAAACTTGAGTGCTTCAGACCAGGAGTGTGAGGACGGAAGTCTGAGAACAGAAGCTAGACTTGGGTTTCAGGGCGAGGGCACGGCAGGTACCCCCTACACATCGGAACCAAGATCTCATGCATCTGAAGTCAGAGCGAGGATCAGACGTTGGCTCAGGTTGGAGTTTCTGTGCATGACGGTCCCTTCATGAAGGGAGCGGAATCTCGAGGCCATGGAGGTTTTCCCACGTTGGGAGTTGTGGGATGCCCTCTCCAAGGATTCCTTCTGCGGGACAATTGAGACCTGTTGGACAGGTCCAGGACATCCCATATGGAATGACTCCAGGGCACCGTTCGAGGATGGATGCCTGGGACGAGCGCCTCGCATTGCAATTGTCTCCTAGCAACAAGGCAGTTTAGATCTGATGGCTCTGTGGGAGCAACCTGGGTGGCTGAGTTGAAATGGACTTTCCTGAGGATGGGTCCTAAAGTGTGTTTGTATCCATGAGGGCCTTGGAATGAGGCGGTGGCACCGGGACCCTGAAGTATTCTCCTAAGCTTTTGACATAGCTCCCATACACAAGTTTCCTTGTGGAGACGAGATTTGTTCTGATGGGTGCCTCAGGAAAACCCCTATGCTAATATTGGAATCCAGGCTTTTGAGGAGACATGCCTGTAAACCAAAGCAATGGATCCGATTATGGCCTAGGGTCCTGTCTGGTTCAATCTTCTTCTCTGGGGTCATCCATCTATGGAATGAGTGGAGATAGTTGCTCAGCTGGTGTCAGACCGCCCTTGTTTGTGCCGGGTGACCTACACTATTGGGATGGCCTCAGGGACTTTGGAGGGTTCTCCTAATTTGTACGGTTTGGGACAATGGAATGGGCAGAATTCCCATGGATTGGGTAGGCGCAGTCCTAATGTGTGACTGCAGGGGCACAGTCTGGAGTGTGTGTTGCCCAGGACATTGAGGACAGAAGTCTAAAAACACAAACTCAGCTAAGGTTTGCGGATGTAGGTATGGCGGACCCGATCGACAAACCATGAGAAGAACTCTTCAGGATATGGAGAAACAGCGAGTCTGAGGCGCTTGCTCATTCTTTTGTCTCTGGATTTTGTATCAGCGTTGGCTGTGGAATGTCGGGGAGGCCTCAGGGGCCATGGACGAATCTTCCTCTCTGTGGATTTGGCCCGATCCCAATTATTTTTCGTCAATCTGTGGGATGGGAGGACTCCTTTCAGGTTTGTTACCTCAGGTGTCACACCAAAACAGGAATTCCAAATCAGAGCCCTAGGGAAGAGTGAAGGGACAAAGCGAACTATGGTTAAAAATCGGGTCCAGGGGCATGGCAGGCCCCATATGCGGGCTCAGGGTCCAGCCACTGAGAGGCCTTACTTGAGGGCTGGGCTCAGGCTGAGGGTCACAATGTGTGTTTGTGACCAATGTTGCCCGCGAGCATGGGCGGGGAATCATGGGCCACACTGGTTTCAACTACACTGAATGTTGGACAACATGGCAACAGCAAGGTTTCTTGCCATGGGGATGGCGTTCTGATTTCTGCATCATTTTCAACCGTGGGCAGTGTTTTGAGATAAGTTATAGTTTCTGAAGCCTGAAAATCGAAGTTGAGAAGAGATGACGACCTAAGGCCATGGCGGATCCGATGTGCTCAGAGTGCGGCCAGCTGTCTGGGTGTGGCCTGGAGGTCCAGGCTCAGGTTGTGTCTGAGAGGGCATCAGTGCCCAGGTCAGCCTATGTATTTGGGGTACAGCCAAGTGGCGTGCAGGTTGATCCTCATTTGGGGTTTCTGGTTAGCCCCAGGGGGCAATGTTTTTCTTCTGGAGTGCAGGCAGAGTGTTGCATTGTAGTTCTGGATTGCCACTCTAGAGGGCTTGTGGGCCCGTAGTCTGAGGACGGAAGTCTGAGAACACAATCTAGGCTTAGGTTTCTGGGTGAGGACATGGCAGGCACAATCTACAGACCTGACTCGATATCTCGTGGATCTGAAGTCAGGGCGAGGATCAGACGATCTCTCAGGTTGGAGGTTCTGTCCCTGATGGACCCTTCATGAAGGGAGGGTGGATCACGAGGCCATGGGGGTTTCCCAAGATGGGAGTTGTGAGAAGCTCCAAACTGCAAAGATTCTTCTGCAGGACAATTGAGACCTGTTGGTTGGCTCAGGCCAACGATTCCGAGCAGGGTACTAAGGATGGATGGATGGGTAGCCCACCTCGCATTCCAATTGTCTCCTAGCAACAAGACATGTTAGATCTGTTGGATCTGGGGGAGCAACCGAGGAGGCTGAGTTCAAATGGACTCTCCTATGGATGGGTCCTAATGTGTTTTTGTGTCTATGAAGGCCTTGGAATGAAGCGGTGGCACTGGGGCCCTGAAGGGTTCTCCTAAAGAGAAGCTTCGACCAAGCTCCAATGTGCAAGTTTCCCATGTGTAGAGGAGATTAGTTCTGATGGGTGAGTCAAGAAACAGCCATATTCGGGTATTGAAATCCAGGCCTCTGAGGAGAGATGCCTGGAAACCAAAGCAATGGATCCGATTAGTGCCTAGGGGTCTGTTCGTTCCTTTTCCCCTCTGGGGACATCAGTCTACGGGTCTGAGTGCAGGTAGGTGTCAGATGGGCTCAGATTGCCCCTGTTTGTCCTGGGAAGCCACCACTATTGAGATGGCCTCAGGGACTTTGGAGGTTGATCCTATTAGTAGGGTTGTGGCCATTGCAATGGGCACACAGAAATCCCTTGGAGAGGGCAAGTACAGTCCTCAGGTTTGGCTCCAGGGGCCTGAGCCTGTAGGGTGTGTAGGCCAGGGCTGTTTAGAACGTTGTCTGAAAACACAAACTCGGCTTCTGTTTCGGGTCATAGGTATGGCAGGACTGATCTACAGACCATGAGGAGAACTCTTCGGGATATGAAAAATGGGCGAGTGTGAGGCTCTTGCTCAAGGTTTTGTCTCTGGATATCGTGTCACCCATGTTCATGAAATTTCCGGGTGTCTTCATGGGAAATGTACGAGTTTACCCTCTGGAGGTGTGGCCCCGTCCGAAGAGTTTGGGGTCATTCTGTGGGATGGAATAAGTCCATTTTTTTGTTGTTGTTGTTTTGTTTGACTTTGTTTGGTTTTGTTTTGTTTTTTAACCTCAGGTGTCCCACCAAATGAGGGATTCCAGAGTAGAGCCCTGGGAAGGGGCGAATGGACAACGAGAAATCTGGTTAAATATTGGGGCCTAGGTACATGTCAAGCCCATTATGGCATCTAATGGTCCAGTCACTAAGAGGACATAATAGACGGCAGGACTCACGCTGAGGGTCACAATGCATGTTTATGCCCTCATCACACTCAGGAATGGGCAGGTCCTCAGGGTGAATGGTGGTTTCTCCTACACTGAACGTTGGACAACGTGCCAACGAAAAGGTTTCTTGCCATGGGTAAGGAGGAATTCTGATTTCTGGGCAGGGATTGGAGATAAGGTCTAGGTTCTGAAGCCTGAAAACTGAGGTAGGGAAGAGATGATGACCTAAGGCCATGGCAGGTCTGATGTGCTCAGTGTGCGGTCAGCTGTCTGGGTGTTGGTCAGGAGGTCCGGGCTCAGGTTGTGTCAGAAAGTGCATTAGTGCCCAGGTTAGACTATATAATTTGGGTACATTCGAGTGCCGTGTAGGTTGCAGCTCATTAGGCAATATATATATATATTTTTTTTCTAGAGGGCAGTCGGAGTGCTGCTTTGTGGGTCCGGAATTGCCAAACTTGAGTGCTTCAGACCAGGAGTGTGAGGAAGGAAGTCTGAGAACAGAAGCTAGACTTGGGTTTCAGGGCGAGGGCACGGCAGGTACCCCCTACACATCGGAACCAAGATCTCATGCATCTGAAGTCAGAGCGAGGATCAGACGTTGGCTCAGGTTGGAGTTTCTGTGCATGACGGTCCCTTCATGAAGGGAGCGGAATCTCGAGGCCATGGAGGTTTTCCCACGTTGGGAGTTGTGGGATGCCCCCTCCAAGGATTCCTTCTGCGGGACAATTGAGACCTGTTGGACAGGTCCAGGACATCCCATATGGAATGACTCCAGGGCACCGTTCGAGGATGGATGCCTGGGACGAGCGCCTCGCATTGCAATTGTCTCCTAGCAACAAGGCAGTTTAGATCTGATGGCTCTGTGGGAGCAACCTGGGTGGCTGAGTTGAAATGGACTTTCCTGAGGATGGGTCCTAAAGTGTGTTTGTATCCATGAGGGCCTTGGAATGAGGCGGTGGCACCGGGACCCTGAAGTATTCTCCTAAGCTTTTGACATAGCTCCCATACACAAGTTTCCTTGTGGAGACGAGATTTGTTCTGATGGGTGCCTCAGGAAAACCCCTATGCTAATATTGGAATCCAGGCTTTTGAGGAGACATGCCTGTAAACCAAAGCAATGGATCCGATTATGGCCTAGGGTCCTGTCTGGTTCAATCTTCTTCTCTGGGGTCATCCATCTATGGAATGAGTGGAGATAGTTGCTCAGCTGGTGTCAGACCGCCCTTGTTTGTGCCGGGTGACCTACACTATTGGGATGGCCTCAGGGACTTTGGAGGGTTCTCCTAATTTGTACGGTTTGGGACAATGGAATGGGCAGAATTCCCATGGATTGGGTAGGCGCAGTCCTAATGTGTGACTGCAGGGGCCCAGTCTGGAGTGTGTGTTGCCCAGGACATTGAGGACAGAAGTCTAAAAACACAAACTCAGCAAAGGTTTGCGGATGTAGGTATGGCGGACCCGATCGACAAACCATGAGAAGAACTCTTCAGGATATGAAGAAACAGCGAGTCTGAGGCGCTTGCTCATTCTTTTGTCTCTGGATTTTGTATCAGCGTTGGCTGTGGAATGTCGGGGAGGCCTCAGGGGCCATGGACGAATCTTCCTCTCTGTGGATTTGGCCCGATCCCAATTATTTTTCGTCAATCTGTGGGATGGGAGGACTCCTTTCAGGTTTGTTACCTCAGGTGTCACACCAAAACAGGAATTCCAAATCAGAGCCCTAGGGAAGAGTGAAGGGACAAAGCGAACTATGGTTAAAAATCGGGTCCAGGGGCATGGCAGGCCCCATATGCGGGCTCAGGGTCCAGCCACTGAGAGGCCTTACTTGAGGGCTGGGCTCAGGCTGAGGGTCACAATGTGTGTTTGTGACCAATGTTGCCCGCGAGCATGGGCGGGGAATCATGGGCCACACTGGTTTCAACTACACTGAATGTTGGACAACATGGCAACAGCAAGGTTTCTTGCCATGGGGATGGCGTTCTGATTTCTGCATCATTTTCAACCGTGGGCAGTGTTTTGAGATAAGTTATAGTTTCTGAAGCCTGAAAATCGAAGTTGAGAAGAGATGACGACCTAAGGCCATGGCGGATCCGATGTGCTCAGAGTGCGGCCAGCTGTCTGGGTGTGGCCTGGAGGTCCAGGCTCAGGTTGTGTCTGAGAGGGCATCAGTGCCCAGGTCAGCCTATGTATTTGGGGTACAGCCAAGTGGCGTGCAGGTTGATCCTCATTTGGGGTTTCTGGTTAGCCCCAGGGGGCAATGTTTTTCTTCTGGAGTGCAGGCAGAGTGTTGCATTGTAGTTCTGGATTGCCACTCTAGAGGGCTTGTGGGCCCGTAGTCTGAGGACGGAAGTCTGAGAACACAATCTAGGCTTAGGTTTCTGGGTGAGGACATGGCAGGCACAATCTACAGACCTGACTCGAGATCTCGTGGATCTGAAGTCAGGGCGAGGATCAGACGATCTCTCAGGTTGGAGGTTCTGTCCCTGATGGACCCTTCATGAAGGGAGGGTGGATCACGAGGCCATGGGGGTTTCCCAAGATGGGAGTTGTGAGAAGCTCCAAACTGCAAAGATTCTTCTGCAGGACAATTGAGACCTGTTGGTTGGCTCAGGCCAACAATTCCGAGCAGGGTACTAAGGATGGATGGATGGGTAGCCCACCTCGCATTCCAATTGTCTCCTAGCAACAAGACATGTTAGATCTGCTGGATCTGGGGGAGCAACCGAGGAGGCTGAGTTCAAATGGACTCTCCTATGGATGGGTCCTAATGTGTTTTTGTGTCTATGAAGGCCTTGGAATGAAGCGGTGGCACTGGGGCCCTGAAGGGTTCTCCTAAAGAGAAGCTTCGACCAAGCTCCAATGTGCAAGTTTCCCATGTGTAGAGGAGATTAGTTCTGATGGGTGAGTCAAGAAACAGCCATATTCGGGTATAGAAATCCACGCCTCTGAGGAGAGATGCCTGGAAACCAAAGCAATGGATCCGATTAGTGCCTAGGGGTCTGTTCGTTCCTTTTCCCCTCTGGGGACATCAGTCTACGGGTCTGAGTGCAGGTAGGTGTCAGATGGGCTCAGATTGCCCCTGTTTGTCCTGGGAAGCCACCACTATTGAGATGGCCTCAGGGACTTTGGAGGTTGATCCTATTAGTAGGGTTGTGGCCATTGCAATGGGCACACAGAAATCCCTTGGAGAGGGCAAGTACAGTCCTCAGGTTTGTCTCCAGGGGCCTGAGCCTGTAGGGTGTGTAGGCCAGGGCTGTTTAGAACGTTGTCTGAAAACACAAACTCGGCTTCTGTTTCGGGTCATAGGTATGGCAGGACTGATCTACAGACCATGAGGAGAACTCTTCGGGATATGAAAAATGGGCGAGTGTGAGGCTCTTGCTCAAGGTTTTGTCTCTGGATATCGTGTCACCCATGTTCATGAAATTTCCGGGTGTCTTCATGGGAAATGTACGAGTTTACCCTCTGGAGGTGTGGCCCCGTCCGAAGAGTTTGGGGTCATTCTGTGGGATGGAATAAGTCCATTTTTTTGTTGTTGTTGTTTTGTTTGACTTTGTTTGGTTTTGTTTTGTTTTTTAACCTCAGGTGTCCCACCAAATGAGGGATTCCAGAGTAGAGCCCTGGGAAGGGGCGACTGGACAACGAGAAATCTGGTTAAATATTGGGGCCTAGGTACATGTCAAGCCCATTATGGCATCTAATGGTCCAGTCACTAAGAGGACATACTAGAGGGCAGGACTCACGCTGAGGGTCACAATGCATGTTTATGCCCTCATCACACTCAAGAATGGGCAGGTCCTCAGGGTGAATGGTGGTTTCTCCTACACTGAACGTTGGACAACGTGCCAACGAAAAGGTTTCTTGCCATGGGTAAGGAGGAATTCTGATTTCTGGGCAGGGATTGGAGATAAGGTCTAGGTTCTGAAGCCTGAAAACTGAGGTAGGGAAGAGATGATGACCTAAGGCCATGGCAGGTCTGATGTGCTCAGTGTGCGGTCAGCTGTCTGGGTGTTGGTCAGGAGGTCCGGGCTCAGGTTGTGTCAGAAAGTCCATTAGTGCCCAGGTTAGACTATATAATTTGGGTACATTCGAGTGCCGTGTAGGTTGCAGCTCATTAGGCAATATATATATATATATTTTTTTTCTAGAGGGCAGTCGGAGTGCTGCTTTGTGGGTCCGGAATTGCCAAACTTGAGTGCTTCAGACCAGGAGTGTGAGGACGGAAGTCTGAGAACAGAAGCTAGACTTGGGTTTCAGGGCGAGGGCACGGCAGGTACCCCCTACACATCGGAACCAAGATCTCATGCATCTGAAGTCAGAGCGAGGATCAGACGTTGGCTCAGGTTGGAGTTTCTGTGCATGACGGTCCCTTCATGAAGGGAGCGGAATCTCGAGGCCATGGAGGTTTTCCCACGTTGGGAGTTGTGGGATGCCCCCTCCAAGGATTCCTTCTGCGGGACAATTGAGACCTGTTGTACAGGTCTAGGACATCCCATATGGAATGACTCCAGGGCACCGTTCGAGGATGGATGCCTGGGACGAGCGCCTCGCATTGCAATTGTCTCCTAGCAACAAGGCAGTTTAGATCTGATGGCTCTGTGGGAGCAACCTGGGTGGCTGAGTTGAAATGGACTTTCCTGAGGATGGGTCCGAAAGTGTGTTTGTATCCATGAGGGCCTTGGAATGAGGCGGTGGCACCGGGACCCTGAAGTATTCTCCTAAGCTTTTGACATAGCTCCCATACACAAGTTTCCTTGTGGAGACGAGATTTGTTCTGATGGGTGCCTCAGGAAAACCCCTATGCTAATATTGGAATCCAGGCTTTTGAGGAGACATGCCTGTAAACCAAAGCAATGGATCCGATTATGGCCTAGGGTCCTGTCTGGTTCAATCTTCTTCTCTGGGGTCATCCATCTATGGAATGAGTGGAGATAGTTGCTCAGCTGGTGTCAGACCGCCCTTGTTTGTGCCGGGTGACCTACACTATTGGGATGGCCTCAGGGACTTTGGAGGGTTCTCCTAATTTGTACGGTTTGGGACAATGGAATGGGCAGAATTCCCATGGATTGGGTAGGCGCAGTCCTAATGTGTGACTGCAGGGGCCCAGTCTGGAGTGTGTGTTGCCCAGGACATTGAGGACAGAAGTCTAAAAACACAAACTCAGCTAAGGTTTGCGGATGTAGGTATGGCGGACCCGATCTACAAACCATGAGAAGAACTCTTCAGGATATGAAGAAACAGCGAGTCTGAGGCGCTTGCTCATTCTTTTGTCTCTGGATTTTGTATCAGCGTTGGCTGTGGAATGTCGGGGAGGCCTCAGGGGCCATGGACGAATCTTCCTCTCTGTGGATTTGGCCCGATCCCAATTATTTTTCGTCAATCTGTGGGATGGGAGGACTCCTTTCAGGTTTGTTACCTCAGGTGTCACACCAAAACAGGAATTCCAAATCAGAGCCCTAGGGAAGAGTGAAGGGACAAAGCGAACTATGGTTAAAAATCGGGGCCAGGGGCATGGCAGGCCCCATATGCGGGCTCAGGGTCCAGCCACTGAGAGGCCTTACTTGAGGGCTGGGCTCAGGCTGAGGGTCACAATGTGTGTTTGTGACCAATGTTGCCCGCGAGCATGGGCGGGGAATCATGGGCCACACTGGTTTCAACTACACTGAATGTTGGACAACATGGCAACAGCAAGGTTTCTTGCCATGGGGATGGCGTTCTGATTTCTGCATCATTTTCAACCGTGGGCAGTGTTTTGAGATAAGTTATAGTTTCTGAAGCCTGAAAATCGAAGTTGAGAAGAGATGACGACCTAAGGCCATGGCGGATCCGATGTGCGCAGAGTGCGCCCAGCTGTCTGGATGTGGCCTGGAGGTCCAGGCTCAGGTTGTGTCTGAGAGGGCATCAGTGCCCAGGTCAGCCTATGTATTTGGGGTACAGCCAAGTGGCGTGCAGGTTGATCCTCATTTGGGGTTTCTGGTTAGCCCCAGGGGGCAATGTTTTTCTTCTGGAGTGCAGGCAGAGTGTTGCATTGTAGTTCTGGATTGCCAATCTGGAGGGCTTGTGGGCCCGTAGTCTGAGGACGGAAGTCTGAGAACACAATCTAGGCTTAGGTTTCTGGGTGAGGACATGGCAGGCACAATCTACAGACCTGACTCGAGATCTCGTGGATCTGAAGTCAGGGCGAGGATCAGACGATCTCTCAGGTTGGAGGTTCTGTCCCTGATGGACCCTTCATGAAGGGGGGGTGGATCACGAGGCCATGGGGGTTTCCCAAGATGGGAGATGTGAGAAGCTTCAAACTGCAAAGATTCTTCTGCAGGAAAATTGAGACCTGTTGGTTGGCTCAGGCCAACGATTCCGAGCAGGGTACTAAGGATGGATGGATGGGTAGCCCACCTCGCATTCCAATTGTCTCCTAGCAACAAGACATGTTAGATCTGCTGGATCTGGGGGAGCTACCGAGGAGGCTGAGTTCAAATGGACTCTCCTATGGATGGGTCCTAATGTGTTTTTGTGTCTATGAATGCCTTGGAATGAAGCGGTGGCACTGGGGCCCTGAAGGGTTCTCCTAAAGAGAAGCTTCGACCAAGCTCGAATGTGCAAGTTTCCCATGTGTAGAGGAGATTAGTTCTGATGGGTGAGTCAAGAAACAGCCATATTCGGGTATTGAAATCCAGGCCTCTGAGGAGAGATGCCTGGAAACCAAAGCAATGTGTCCGATTAGTGCCTAGGGGTCTGTTCGTTCCTTTTTCCCTCTGGGGACATCAGTCTACGGGTCTGAGTGCAGGTAGGTGCTCAGATGGGCTCAGATTGCCCCTGTTTGTCCTGGGAAGCCACCACTATTAAGATGGCCTCAGGGACTTTGGAGGTTGATCCTATTAGTAGGGTTGTGGCCATTGCAATGGGCACACAGAAATCCCTTGGAGAGGGCAAGTACAGTCCTCAGGTTTGGCTCCAGGGGCCTGAGCCTGTAGGGTGTGTAGGCCAGGGCTGTTTAGACCGTTGTCTGAATGAAGCGGTGGCACTGGGGCCCTGAAGGGTTCTCCTAAAGAGAAGCTTCGACCAAGCTCCAATGTGCAAATTTCCCATGTGTAGAGGAGATTAGTTCTGATGGGTGAGTCCAGAAACAGCCATACTCGGTATTGAAATCCACGCCTCTGAGGAGAGATGCCTGGAAAACAAAGCAATGGATCCGATTAGTGCCTAGGGGTCTGTTCGTTCCTTTTCCACTCTGGGGACATCAGTCTACGTGTCTGAGTGCAGGTAGGTGCTCAGATGGGCTCAGATTGCCCCTGTTTGTCCTGGGAAGCCACCACTATTGAGATGGCCTCAGGGACATTGGAGGTTGATCCTATTAGTAGGGATGTGGCCATTGCAATGGGCACACAGAAATCCCTTGGAGAGGGCAAGTACAGTCCTCAGGTTTGGCTCCAGGGGCCTGAGCCTGTAGGGTGTGTAGGCCAGGGCTGTTTAGACCATTGTCTGAAAACACAAACTCGGCTTCTGTTTCGGGTCATAGGTATGGCTGGACTGATCTACAGACCATGAGGAGAACTCTTCGGGATATGAAAAAAGGGCGAATGTGAGGCTCTTGCTCAAGTTTTTGTCTCTGGATATCGTGTCACCCATGTTCATGAAATTTCCGGGTGACTTCATGGGAAATGGACGAGTCTTACTCTCTGGAGGTGTGGCCCCGTCCGAAGAGTTTGGGGTCATTCTGTGGGATGGAATAAGTCCATTTTTTTTGTTGTTGTTTTGTTTTGTTTTGTTTTGTTTTTTCACCTCAGGTGTCCCACCAAATGAGGGATTCCAGAGTAGAGCCCTGGGGAGGGGCGACTGGACAACGAGAAATCTGGTTAAATATTGGGGCCTAGGTACATGTCAAGTCCATTATGACATCTAATGGTCCAGTCACTAAGAGGACATACTAGAGGGCAGGACTCACGCTGAGGGTCACAATGCATGTTTATGCCCTCATCACACTCAAGAATGGGCTGGTCCTCAGGGTGAATGGTGGTTTCTCCTACACTGAACGTTGGACAACGTGCCAACCAAAAGGTTTCTTGCCATGGGTAAGGAGGAATTCTGATTTCTGGGCAGGGATTGGAGATAAGGTCTAGGTTCTGAAGCCTGAAAACTGAGGTAGGGAAGAGATGATGACCTAAGGCCATGGCAGGTCTGATGTGCTCAGTGTGCGGTCAGCTGTCTGGGTGTTGGTCAGGAGGTCCAGGCTCAGGTTGTGTCAGAAAGTCCATTAGTGCCCAGGTTAGACTATATAATTTGGGTACATTCGAGTGCCGTGTAGGTTGCAGCTCATTAGGCAATATTTTTTTTTTTTTTTCTAGAGGGCAGGCAGAGTGCTGCATTGTGGGTCCGGAATTGCCAAACTTGAGTGCTTCGGACCAGGAGTGTGAGGACGGAAGTCTGAGAACACAAGCTAGACTTGGGTTTCAGGGCGAGGGCACGGCAGGTACCCCCTACACATCGGAACCAAGATCTCATGCATCTGAAGTCAGAGCGAGGATCAGACGTTGGCTCAGGTTGGAGTTTCTGTGCATGACGGTCCCTTCATGAAGGGAGCGGAATCTCGAGGCCATGGAGGTTTTCCCACGTTGGGAGTTGTGGGATGCCCCCTTCAAGGATTCCTTCTGCGGGACAATTGAGACCTGTTGGACAGGTCCAGGACATCCCATATGGAATAACTCCAGGGCACCGTTCGAGGATGTATGCCTGGGACGAGCGCCTCGCATTGCAATTGTCTCCTAGCAACAAGGCAGTTTAGATCTGATGGCTCTGCGGGAGCAACCTGGGTGGCTGAGTTGAAATGGACTTTCCTGAGGATGGGTCCTAAAGTGTGTTTGTATCCATGAGGGCCTTGGAATGAGGCGGTGGCACCGGGACCCTGAAGTATTCTCCTAAGCTTTTGACATAGCTCCCATACACAAGTTTCCTTGTGGAGACGAGATAAGTTCTGATGGGTGCCTCAGGAAAACCCCTATGCTAATATTGGAATCCAGGCTTTTGAGGAGACATGCCTGTAAACCAAAGCAATGGATCCGATTATGGCCTAGGGTCCTGTCTGGTTCAATCTTCTTCTCTGGGGACATCCATCTATGGAATGAGTGGAGATAGTTGCTCAGCTGGTGTCAGACCGCCCTTGTTTGTGCCGGGTGACCTACACTATTGGGATGGCCTCAGGGACTTTGGAGGGTTCTCCTAATTTGTAAGGTTTGGGACAATGGAATGGGCAGAATTCCCATGGATTGGGTAGGCGCAGTCCTAATGTGTGACTCCAGGGGCCCAGTCTGGAGTGTGTGTTGCCCAGGACATTGAGGACAGAAGTCTAAAAACACAAACTCAGCTAAGGTTTGCGGATGTAGGTATGGCGGACCCGATCGACAAACCATGAGAAGAACTCTTCAGGATATGAAGAAACAGCGAGTCTGAGGCGCTTGCTCATTCTTTTGTCTCTGGATTTTGTATCAGCGTTCGCCGTGGAATGTCGGGGAGGCCTCAGGGGCCATGGACGAATCTTCCTCTCTGTGGATTTGGGCCGATCCCAATTATTTTTCGTCAATCTGTGGGATGGGAGGACTCCTTTCAGGTTTGTTACCTCAGGTGTCACACCAAAACAGGAATTCCAAATCAGAGCCCTAGGGAAGAGTGAAGGGACAAAGCGAACTATGGTTAAAAATCGGGTCCAGGGGCATGGCAGGCCCCATATGCGGGCTCAGGGTCCAGCCACTGAGAGGCCTTACTTGAGGGCTGGGCTCAGGCTGAGGGTCACAATGAGTGTTTGTGACCAATGTTGCCCGCGAGCATGGGCGGGGAATCATGGGCCACACTGGTTTCAACTACACTGAATGTTGGACAACATGGCAACAGCAAGGTTTCTTGCCATGGGGATGGCGTTCTGATTTCTGCATCATTTTCAACCGTGGGCAGTGTTTTGAGATAAGTTATAGTTTCTGAAGCCTGAAAATCGAAGTTGAGAAGAGATGACGACCTAAGGCCATGGCGGATCCGATGTGCTCAGAGTGCGCCCAGCTGTCTGGATGTGGCCTGGAGGTCCAGGCTCAGGTTGTGTCTGAGAGGGCATCAGTGCCCAGGTCAGCCTATGTATTTGGGGTACAGCCAAGTGGCGTGCAGGTTGATCCTCATTTGGGGTTTCTGGTTAGCCCCAGGGGGCAATGTTTTTCTTCTGCAGTGCAGGCAGAGTATTGCATTGTATTTCTGGATTGCCACTCTGGAGGGCTTGTGGGCCCGTAGTCTGAGGACGGAAGTCTGAGAACACAATCTAGGCTTAGGTTTCTGGGTGAGGACATGGCAGGCACAATCTACAGACCTGACTCGAAATCTCGTGGATCTGAAGTCAGGGCGAGGATCAGACGATCTCTCAGGTTGTAGGTTCTGTACCTGATGGACCCTTCATGAAGGGAGGGTGGATCACGAGGCCATGGGGGTTTCCCAAGATGGGAGTTGTGAGAAGCTCCAAACTGCAAAGATTCTTCTGCAGGACAATTGAGACCTGTTGGTTGGCTCAGGCCAACGATTCCGAGCAGGGTACTAAGGAAGGATGGATGGGTAGCCCACCTCGCATTCCAATTGTCTCCTAGCAACAAGACATGTTAGATCTGCTGGATCTGGGTGAGCAACCGAGGAGGCTGAGTTCAAATGGACTCTCCTATGGATGGGTCCTAATCTGTTTTTGTGTCTATGAAGGCCTTGGCATGAAGCGGTGGCACTGGGGCCCTGAAGGGTTCTCCTAAAGAGAAGCTTCGACCAAGCTCCAATGTGCAAGTTTCCCATGTGTAGAGGAGATTAGTTCTGATGGGTGAGTCAAGAAACAGCCATATTCGGGTATTGAAATCCAGGCCTCTGAGGAGAGATGCCTGGAAACCAAAGAAATGGATCCGATTAGTGCCTAGGGGTCTGTTCGTTCCTTTTTCCCTCTGGGGACATCAGTCTACGGGTCTGAGTGCAGGTAGGTGCTCAGATGGGCTCAGATTGCCCCTGTTTGTCCTGGGAAGCCACCACTATTGAGATGGCCTCAGGGACTTTGGAGGTTGATCCTATTAGTAGGGTTGTGGCCATTGCAATGGGCACACAGAAATCCCTTGGAGAGGGCAAGTACAGTCCTCAGGTTTGGCTCCAGGGGCCTGAGCCTGTAGGGTGTGTAGGCCAGGGCTGTTTAGACCGTTGTCTGAATGAAGCGGTGGCACTGGGGCCCTGAAGGGTTCTCCTAAAGAGAAGCTTCGACCAAGCTCCAATGTGCAAGTTTCCCATGTGTAGAGGAGATTAGTTCTGATGGGTGAGTCAAGAAACAGCCATATTCGGGTATTGAAATCCAGGCCTCTGAGGAGAGATGCCTGGAAACCAAAGCAATGGATCCGATTAGTGCCTAGGGGTCTGTTCGTTCCTTTTCCCCTCTGGGGACATCAGTCTACGGGTCTGAGTGCAGGTAGGTGCTCAGATGGGCTCAGATTGCCCCTGTTTGTCCTGGGAAGCCACCACTATTGAGATGGCCTCAGGGACTTTGGAGGTTGATCCTATTAGTAGGGTTGTGGCCATTGCAATGGGCACACAGAAATCCCTTGGAGAGGGCAAGTACAGTCCTCAGGTTTGGCTCCAGGGGCCTGAGCCTGTAGGGTGTGTAGGCCAGGGCTGTTTAGAACGTTGTCTGAAAACACAAACTCGGCTTCTGTTTCGGGTCATAGGTATGGCAGGACTGATCTACAGACCATGAGGAGAACTCTTCGGGATATGAAAAATGGGCGAGTGTGAGGCTCTTGCTCAAGGTTTTGTCTCTGGATATCGTGTCACCCATGTTCATGAAATTTCCGGGTGTCTTCATGGGAAATGTACGAGTCTTACCCTCTGGAGGTGTGGCCCCGTCCGAAGAGTTTGGGGTCATTCTGTGGGATGGAATAAGTCCATTTTTTTGTTGTTGTTGTTTTGTTTGGTTTTGTTTGGTTTTGTTTTGTTTTTTCACCTCAGGTGTCCCACCAAATGAGGGATTCCAGAGTAGAGCCCTGGGGAGGGGCGACTGGACAACGATAAATCTGGTTAAATATTGGGGCCTAGGTACATGTCAAGCCCATTATGACATCTGATGGTCCAGTCACTAAGAGGACATACTAGAGGGCAGGACTCACGCTGAGGGTCACAATGCATGTTTATGCCCTCATCACACTCAAGAATGGGCAGGTCCTCAGGGTGAATGGTGGTTTCTCCAACACTGAACGTTGGACAACGTGCCAATGAAAAGGTTTCTTGCCATGGGTAAGGAGGAATTCTGATTTCTGGGCAGGGATTGGAGATAAGGTCTAGGTTCTGAAGCCTGAAAACTGAGGTAGGGAAGAGATGATGACCTAAGGCCATGGCAGGTCTGATGTGCTCAGTGTGCGGTCAGCTGTCTGGGTGTTGGTCAGGAGGTCCGGGCTCAGGTTGTGTCAGAAAGTGCATTAGTGCCCAGGTTAGACTATATAATTTGGGTACATTCGAGTGCCGTGTAGGTTGCAGCTCATTAGGCAATATATATATATATTTTTTTTCTAGAGGGCAGTCGGAGTGCTGCTTTGTGGGTCCGGAATTGCCAAACTTGAGTGCTTCGGACCAGGAGTGTGAGGACGGAAGTCTGAGAACAGAAGCTAGACTTGGGTTTCAGGGCGAGGGCACGGCAGGTACCCCCTACACATCGGAACCAAGATCTCATGCATCTGAAGTCAGAGCGAGGATCAGACGTTGGCTCAGGTTGGAGTTTCTGTGCATGACGGTCCCTTCATGAAGGGAGCGGAATCTCGAGGCCATGGAGGTTTTCCCACGTTGGGAGTTGTGGGATGCCCCCTCCAAGGATTCCTTCTGCGGGACAATTGAGACCTGTTGGACAGGTCCAGGA
The DNA here is from genome assembly GCF_030435805.1 of Mustela lutreola. NCBI lineage: Eukaryota > Metazoa > Chordata > Mammalia > Carnivora > Mustelidae > Mustela > Mustela lutreola. Next base: position 91,463,215 of record NC_081302.1, on the reverse strand, counting down.
CATCCCATATGGAATGACTCCAGGGCACCGTTCGAGGATGGATGCCTGGGACGAGCGCCTCGCATTGCAATTGTCTCCTAGCAACAAGGCAGTTTAGATCTGATGGCTCTGTGGGAGCAACCTGGGTGGCTGAGTTGAAATGGACTTTCCTGAGGATGGGTCCTAAAGTGTGTTTGTATCCATGAGGGCCTTGGAATGAGGCGGTGGCACCGGGACCCTGAAGTATTCTCCTAAGCTTTTGACATAGCTCCCATACACAAGTTTCCTTGTGGAGACGAGATTTGTTCTGATGGGTGCCTCAGGAAAACCCCTATGCTAATATTGGAATCCAGGCTTTTGAGGAGACATGCCTGTAAACCAAAGCAATGGATCCGATTATGGCCTAGGGTCCTGTCTGGTTCAATCTTCTTCTCTGGGGTCATCCATCTATGGAATGAGTGGAGATAGTTGCTCAGCTGGTGTCAGACCGCCCTTGTTTGTGCCGGGTGACCTACACTATTGGGATGGCCTCAGGGACTTTGGAGGGTTCTCCTAATTTGTACGGTTTGGGACAATGGAATGGGCAGAATTCCCATGGATTGGGTAGGCGCAGTCCTAATGTGTGACTGCAGGGGCCCAGTCTGGAGTGTGTGTTGCCCAGGACATTGAGGACAGAAGTCTAAAAACACAAACTCAGCTAAGTTTTGCGGATGTAGGTATGGCGGACCCGATCGACAAACCATGAGAAGAACTCTTCAGGATATGAAGAAACAGCGAGTCTGAGGCGCTTGCTCATTCTTTTGTCTCTGGATTTTGTATCGGCGTTGGCCGTGGAATGTCGGGGAGGCCTCAGGGGCCATGGACGTATCTTCCTCTCTGTGGATTTGGCCCGATCCCAATTGTTTTTCGTCAATCTGTGGGATGGGAGGACTCCTTTCAGGTTTGTTACCTCAGGTGTCCCACCAAAAGAGGAATTCCAAATCAGAGCCCTAGGGAAGAGTGAAGGGACAAAGAGAACTATGGTTAAAAATCGGGGCCAGGGGCATGGAGGGCCCCATATGCGGGCTCAGGGTCCAGCCACTGAGAGGCCTTACTTGAGGGCTGGGCTCAGGCTGAGGGTCACAATGTGTGTTTGTGACTAATGTTGCCCGCGAGCATGGGCGGGGAATCATGGGCCACACTGGTTTCCACTACACTGAATGTTGGACAACATGGCAACAGCAAGGTTTCTTGCCATGGGGATGGAGTTCTGATTTCTACATCATTTTCAACCGTGGGCAGTGTTTTGAGATAAGTTATAGTTTCTGAAGCCTGAAAATCGAAGTTGAGTAGAGATGACGACCTAAGGCCATGGCGGATCCGATGTGCTCAGAGTGCGGCCAGCTGTCTGGGTGTGGCCTGGAGGTCCAGGCTCAGGTTGTGTCTGAGAGGGCATCAGTGCCCAGGTTAGCCTATGTATTTGGGGTACAGCCAAGTGGCGTGCAGGTTGATCCTCATTTGGGGTTTCTGGGTAGCCCCAGGGGGCAATGTTTTTCTTCTGGAGTGCAGGCAGAGTGTTGCATTGTAGTTCTGGATTGCCAATCTGGAGGGCTTGTGGGCCCGTAGTCTGAGGACGGAAGTCTGAGAACACAATCTAGGCTTAGGTTTATGGGTGAGGACATGGCAGGCACAATCTACAGACCTGACTCGAGATCTCGTGGATCTGAAGTCAGGGCGAGGATCAGACGATCTCTCAGGTTGGAGGTTCTGTCCCTGATGGACCCTTCATGAAGGGGGGGTGGATCACGAGGCCATGGGGGTTTCCCAAGTTGGGAGTTGTGAGAAGCTCCAAACTGCAAAGATTCTTCTGCAGGACAATTGAGACCTGTTGGTTGGCTCAGGCCAACGATTCCGAGCAGGGTACTAAGGATGGATGGATGGGTAGCCCACCTCGCATTCCAATTGTCTCCTAGCAACAAGACATGTTAGATCTGCTGGATCTGGGGGAGCAACCGAGGAGGCTGAGTTCAAATGGACTCTCCTATGGATGGGTCCTAATGTGTTTTTGTGTCTATGAAGGCCTTGGCATGAAGCGGTGGCACTGGGGCCCTGAAGGGTTCTCCTAAAGAGAAGCTTCGACCAAGCTCCAATGTGCAAGTTTCCCATGTGTAGAGGAGATTAATTCTGATGGGTGAGTCAAGAAACAGCCCTATTCGGGTATTGAAATCCAGGCCTCTGAGGAGAGATGCCTGCAAACCAAAGCAATGGATCCGATTAGTGCCTAGGGGTCTGTTCGTTCCTTTTTCCCTCTGGGGACATCAGTCTACGGGTCTGAGTGCAGGTAGGTGCTCAGATGGGCTCAGATTGCCCCTGTTTGTCCTGGGAAGCCACCACTATTGAGATGGCCTCAGGGACTTTGGAGGTTGATCCTATTAGTAGGGTTGTGGCCATTGCAATGGGCACACAGAAATCCCTTGTAGAGGGCAAGTACAGTCCTCAGGTTTGGCTCCAGGGGCCTGAGCCTGTAGGGTGTGTAGGCCAGGGCTGTTTAGACCGTTGTCTGAATGAAGCAGTGGCACTGGGGCCCTGAAGAGTTCTCCTAAAGAGAAGCTTCGACCAAGCTCCAATGTGCAAGTTTCCCATGTGTAGAGGAGATTAGTTCTGATGGGTGAGTCAAGAAACAGCCATATTCGGGTATTGAAATCCAGGCCTCTGAGGAGAGATGCCTGGAAACCAAAGCAATGGATCCCATTAGTGCCTAGGGGTCTGTTCGGTACTTTTTCCCTCTGGGGACTTCAGTCTACGGGTCTGAGTGCAGGGGGGTGCTCAGATGGGCTCAGATTGCCCCTGTTTGTCCTGGGAAGCCACCACTATTGAGATGGCCTCAGGGACTTTGGAGGTTGATCCTATTAGTAGGGTTGTGGCCATTGCAATGGGCACACAGAAATCCCTTGGAGAGGGCAAGTACAGTCCTCAGGTTTGGCTCCAGAGGCCTGAGCCTGTAGGGTGTGTAGGCCAGGGCTGTTTAGACCGTTGTCTGAAAACACAAACTCGGCTTCTGTTTCGGGTCATAGGTATGGCAGGTCTGATCTACAGACCATGAGGAGAACTCTTCGGGATATGAAAAAAGGGCGAGTGTGAGGCTCTTGCTCACGTTTTTGTCTCTGGATATCGTGTCACCCATGTTCATGAAATTTCCGGGTGACTTCAAGAGAAATGGACGAGTCTTACCCTCTGGAGGTGTGGCCCCGTCCGAAGAGTTTGGGGTCATTCTGTGGGATGGAATAAGTCCATTTTTTTGTTGTTGTTTTGTTTTGTTTTGTTTTGTTTTTTCACCTCAGGTGTCCCTCCAAATGAGGGATTCCAGAGTAGAGCCCTGGAGAGGGGCGACTGGACACCCAGAAATCTGCTTAAATATTGGGGCCTAGGTACATGTCAAGCCCATTATGACATCTAATGGTCCAGTCACTAAGAGGACATACTAGAGGGCAGGACTCACAATGAGGGTCACAATGCATGTTTATGCCCTCATCAAACTCAAGAATTGGCAGGTCCTCAGGGTGAATGCTGGTTTCTCCTACACTGAACGTTGGACAACGTGCCAACCAAAAGGTTTCTTGCCATGGGTAAGGAGGAATTCTGATTTCTGGGCAGGGATTGGAGATAAGGTCTAGGTTCTGAAGCCTGAAAACTGAGGTAGGGAAGAGATGATGACCTAAGGCCATGGCAGGTCTGATGTGCTCAGTGTGCGGTCAGCTGTCTGGGTGTTGGTCAGGAGGTCCGGGCTCAGGTTGTGTCAGAAAGTGCATTAGTGCCCAGGTTAGACTATATAATTTGGGTACATTCGAGTGCCGTGTAGGTTGCAGCTCATTAGGCAATATATATATATATTTTTTTTCTAGAGGGCAGTCAGAGTGCTGCTTTGTGGGTCCGGAATTGCCAAACTTGAGTGCTTCGGACCAGGAGTGTGAGGACGGAAATCTGAGAACACAAGCTAGACTTGGGTTTCAGGGCGAGGGCACGGCAGGTACCCCCTACACATCGGAACCAGGATCTCATGCATCTGAAGTCAGAGCGAGGATCAGACGTTGGCTCAGGTTGGAGTTTCTGTGCATGACGGTCCCTTCATGAAGGGAGCGGAATCTCGAGGCCATGGAGGTTTTCCCACGTTGGGAGTTGTGGGATGCCCCCTTCAAGGATTCCTTCTGCGGGACAATTGAGACCTGTTGGACAGGTCCAGGACATCCCATATGGAATGACTCCAGGGCACCGTTCGAGGATGGATGCCTGGGACGAGCGCCTCGCATTGCAATTATCTCCAAGCAACAAGGCAGTTTAGATCTGATGGCTCTGTGGGAGCAACCTGGGTGGCTGAGTTGAAATGGACTTTCCTGAGGATGGGTCCTAAAGTGTGTTTGTATCCATGAGGGCCTTGGAATGAGGCGGTGGCACCGGGACCCTGAAGTATTCTCCTAAGCTTTTGACATAGCTCCCATACACAAGTTTCCTTGTGGAGACGAGATTTGTTCTGATGGGTGCCTCAGGAAAACCCCTATGCTAATATTGGAATCCAGGGTTTTGAGGAGACATGCCTGTAAACCAAAGCAATGGATCCGATTATGGCCTAGGGTCCTGTCTGGTTCAATCTTCTTCTCTGGGGACATCCATCTATGGAATGAGTGGAGATAGTTGCTCAGCTGGTGTCAGACCGCCCTTGTTTGTGCCGGGTGACCTACACTATTGGGATGGCCTCAGGGACTTTGGAGGGTTCTCCTAATTTGTACGGTTTGGGACAATGGAATGGGCAGAATTCCCATGGATTGGGTAGGCGCAGTCCTAATGTGTGACTCCAGGGGCCCAGTCTGGAGTGTGTGTTGCCCAGGACATTGAGGACAGAAGTCTAAAAACACAAACTCAACTAAGGTTTGCGGATGTAGGTATGGCGGACCCGATCGACAAACCATGAGAAGAACTCTTCAGGATATGAAGAAACAGCGAGTCTGAGGCGCTTGCTCATTCTTTTGTCTCTGGATTTTGTATCGGCGTTGGCCGTAGAATGTCGGGGAGGCCTCAGGGGCCATGGACGTATCTTCCTCTCTGTGGATTTGGCCCGATCCCAATTGTTTTTCATCAGTCTGTGGGATGGGAGGACTCCTTTCAGGTTTGTTACCTCAGGTGTCCCACCAAAAGAGGAATTCCAAATCAGAGCCCTAGGGAAGAGTGAAGGGACAAAGAGAACTATGGTTAAAAATCGGGGCCAGGGGCATGGAGGGCCCCATATGCGGGCTCAGGGTCCAGCCACTGAGAGGCCTTACTTGAGGGCTGGGCTCAGGCTGAGGGTCACAATGTGTGTTTGTGACCAATGTTGCCCGCGAGCATGGGCGGGGAATCATGGGCCACACTGGTTTCCACTAACTGAATGTTGGACAACATGGCAACAGCAAGGTTTCTTGCCATGGGGATGGAGTTCTGATTTCTGCATCATTTTCAACCGTGGGCAGTGTTTTGAGATAAGTTATAGTTTCTGAAGCCTGAAAATCGAAGTTGAGAAGAGATGACGACCTAAGGCCATGGCGGATCCGATGTGCTCAGAGTGCGGCCAGCTGTCTGGGTGTGGCCTGGAGGTCCAGGCTCAGGTTGTGTCTGAGAGGGCATCAGTGCCCAGTTCAGCCTAAGTATTTGGGGTACAGTAAGTGGCGTGCAGGTTGATCCTCATTTGGGGTTTCTGGTTAGCCCCAGTGGGCAATGTTTTTCTTCTGGAGTGCAGGCAGAGTGTTGCATTGTAGTTCTGGTTTGCCAATCTGGAGGGCTTGTGGGCCCGTAGTCTGAGGACGGAAGTCTGAGAACACAATCTAGGCTTAGGTTTCTGGGTGAGGACATGGCAGGCACAATCTACAGACCTGACTCGAGATCTCGTGGATCTGAAGTCAGGGCGAGGATCAGACGATCTCTCAGGTTGGAGGTTCTGTCCCTGATGGACCCTTCATGAAGGAGGTGTGGATCACGAGGCCATGGGGGTTTCCCAAGATGGGAGTTGTGAGAAGCTCCAAACTGCAAAGATTCTTCTGCAGGACAATTGAGACCTGTTGTTTGGCTCAGGCCAACGATTCCAAGCAGGGTACTAAGGATGGATGGATGGGTAGCCCACCTCGCATTCCAATTGTCTCCTAGCAACCAGACATATTAGATCTGCTGGATCTGGGGGAGTAACCGAGGAGGCTGAGTTCAAATAGACTCTCCTATGGATGGGTCCTAATGTGTTTTTGTGTCTATGAAGACCTTGGAATGAAGCGGTGGCACTGGGGCCCTGAAGGGTTCTCCTAAAGAGAAGCTTCGACCAAGCTCCAATGTGCAAGTTTCCCATGTGTAGAGGAGATTAGTTCTGATGGGTGAGTCATGAACAGCCATATTCGGGTATTGAAATCCAGGCCTCTGAGGAGAGATGCCTGGAAACCAAAGCAATGGATCCGATTAGTGCCTAGGGGTCTGTTCGTTCCTTTTTCCCTCTGGGGACATCAGTCTACTGGTCTGAGTGCAGGTAGGTGCTCAGATGGGCTCAGAATGCCCCTGTTTGTCCTGGGAAGCCACCACTATTGAGATGGCCTCAGGGACTTTGGAGGTTGATCCTATTAGTAGGGTTGTGGCCATTGCAATGGGCACACAGAAATCCCTTGGAGAGGGCAAGTACAGTCCTCAGGTTTGGCTCCAGGGGCCTGAGCCTGTAGGGTGTGTAGGCCAGGGCTGTTTAGACCATTGTCTGAAAACACAAACTCGGCTTCTGTTTCGGGTCATAGGTATGGCAGTACTGATCTACAGACCATGAGGAGAACTCTTCGGGATATGAAAAAAGGGCGAGTGTGAGGCTCTTGCTCAAGTTTTTGTCTCTGGATATCGTGTCACCCATGTTCATGAAATTTCCTGGTGACTTCATGGGAAATGGACGAGTCTTACTCTCTGGAGGTGTGGCCCCGTCCGAAGAGTTTGGGGTCATTCTGTGGGATGGAATAAGTCCGTTTTGTTGTTGTTGTTGTTTTGTTTGGTTTTGTTTTGTTTTTTAACCTCAGGTGTCCCACCAAATGAGGGATTCCAGAGTAGAGCCCTGGAGAGGGGCGACTGGACAACCAGAAATCTGGTTAAATATTGGGGCCTAGGTACATGTCAAGCCCATTATGACATCTAATGGTCCAGTCACTAAGAGGACATACTAGAGGGCAGGACTCACGCTGAGAGTCACAATGCATGTTTATGCCCTCATCACACTCAAGAATGGGCGGGTCCTCAGGGTGAATGCTGGTTTCTCCTACACTGAACGTTGGACAACGTGCCAACCAAAAGGTTTCTTGCCATGTGTAAGGAGGAATTCTGATTTCTGCCAGGGATTGGAGATAAGGTCTAGGTTCTGAAGCCTGAAAACTGAGGTAGGGAAGAGATGATGACCTAAGGCCATGGCAGGTCTGATGTGCTAAGTGTGCGGTCAGCTGTCTGGGTGTTGGTCAGGAGGTCCGGGCTCAGGTTGTGTCAGAAAGTGCATTAGTGCCCAGGTTAGACGATATAATTTGGGTAAATTCGAGTGCCGTGTAGGTTGCAGCTCATTAGGCAATATTTTTTGTTTTTTTCTAGAGGGCAGGCAGAGTGCTGCATTGTGGGTCCGGAATTGCCAAACTTGAGTGCTTCGGACCAGGAGTGTGAGGACGGAATTCTGAGAACACAAGCTAGACTTGGGTTTCAGGGCGAGGGCACGGCAGGTACCCACTACACATCGGAACCAAGATCTCATGCATCTGAAGTCAGAGCGAAGATCAGACGTTGGCTCAGGTTGGAGTTTCTGTGCATGACGGACCCTTCATGAAGGGAGCGGAATCTCGAGGCCATGGCGGTTTTCCCACGTTGGGAGTTGTGGGATGCCCCCTTCAAGGATTCCTTCTGCGGGACAATTGAGACCTGTTGGACAGGTCCAGGACATCCCATATGGAATGACTCCAGGGCACCGTTCGAGGATGGATGCCTGGGACGAGCGCCTCGCATTGCAATTGTCTCCTAGCAACAAGGCAGTTTAGATCTGATGGCTCTGCGGGAGCAACCTGGGTGGCTGAGTTGAAATGGACTTTCCTGAGGATGGGTCCTAAAGTGTGTTTGTATCCATGAGGGCCTTGGAATGAGGCGGTGGCACCGGGACCCTGAAGTATTCTCCTAAGCTTTTGACATAGCTCCCATACACAAGTTTCCTTGTGGAGACGAGATTTGTTCTGATGGGTGCCTCAGGAAAACCCCTATGCTAATATTGGAATCCAGGCTTTTGAGGAGACATGCCTGTAAACCAAAGCAATGGATCCGATTATGGCCTAGGGTCCTGTCTGGTTCAATCTTCTTCTCTGGGGACATCCATCTATGGAATGAGTGGAGATAGTTGCTCAGCTGGTGTCAGACCGCCCTTGTTTGTGCCGGGTGACCTACACTATTGGGGTGGCCTCAGGGACTTTGGAGGGTTCTCCTAATTTGTACGGTTTGGGACAATGGAATGGGCAGAATTCCCATGGATTGGGTAGGCGCAGTCCTAATGTGTGACTCCAGGGGCCCAGTCTGGAGTGTGTGTTGCCCAGGACATTGAAGACAGAAGTCTAAAAACACAAACTCAGCTAAGGTTTGCGGATGTAGGTATGGCGGACCCGATCGACAAACCATGAGAAGAACTCTTCAGGATATGAAGAAACAGCGAGTCTGAGGCGCTTGCTCATTCTTTTGTCTCTGGATTTTGTATCGGCGTTGGCCGTGGAATGTCGGGGAGGCCTCAGGGGCCATGGACGTATCTTCCTCTCTGTGGATTTGGCCCGATCCCAATTGTTTTTCGTCAATCTGTGGGATCGGAGGACTCCTTCCAGGTTTGTTACCTCAGGTGTCCCACCAAAAGAGGAATTCCAAATCAGAGCCCTAGGGAAGAGTGAAGGGACAAAGCCGAACTATGGTTAAAAATCGGGGCCAGGGGCATGGAGGGCCCCATATGCGGGCTCAGGGTCCAGCCACTGAGAGGCCTTACTTGAGGGCTGGGCTCAGGCTGAGGGTCACAATGTGTGTTTGTGACCAATGTTGCCCGCGAGCATGGGCGGGGAATCATGGGCCACACTGGTTTCCACTAACTGAATGTTGGACAACATGGCAACAGCAAGGTTTCTTGCCATGGGGATGGAGTTCTGATTCCTGCATCATTTTCAACCGTGGGCAGTGTTTTGAGATAAGTTATAGTTTCTGAAGCCTGAAAATCGAAGTTGAGAAGAGATGACGACCTAAGGCCATGGCGTATCCGATGTGCTCAGAGTGCGGCCAGCTGTCTGGGTGCGGCCTGGAGGTCCAGGGTCAGCTTGTGTCTGAAAGGGCATCAGTGCCCAGTTCAGCCTATGTATTTGGGGTACAGCCAAGTGGCGTGCAGGTTGATCCTCATTTGGGGTTTCTGGTTAGCCCCAGGGGGCAATGTTTTTCTTCTAGAGTGCAGGCAGAGTGTTGAATTGTAGTTATGGATAGCCAATCTGGAGGGCTTGTGGGCCCGTAGTCTGAGGACGTAAGTCTGAGAACACAATCTAGGCTTAGGTTTCTGGGTGAGGACATGGCAGGCACAATCTACAGACCTGACTCGAGATCTCGTGGATCTGAAGTCAGGGCGAGGATCAGACGATCTCTCAGGTTGGAGGTTCTGTCCCTGATGGACCCTTCATGAAGGGGGGGTGGATCACGAGGCCATGGGGGTTTCCCAAGATGGGAGTTGTGAGAAGCTCCAAACTGCAAAGATTCTTCTGCAGGACAATTGAGACCTGTTGTTTGGCTCAGGCCAACGATACCAAGCAGGGTACTAAGGATGGATGGATGGGTAGCCCACCTCGCATTCCAATTGTCTCCTAGCAACCAGACATATTAGATCTGCTGGATCTGGGGGAGCAACCGAGGAGGCTGAGTTCAAATGGACTCTCCTATGGATGGGTCCTAATGTGTTTTTGTGTCTATGAAGACCTTGGAATGAAGCGGTGGCACTGGGGCCCTGAAGGGTTCTCCTAAAGAGAAGCTTCGACCAAGCTCCAATGTGCAAGTTTCCCATGTGTAGAGGAGATTAGTTCTGATGGGTGAGTCATGAACAGCCATATTCGGGTATTGAAATCCAGGCCTCTGAGGAGAGATGCCTGGAAAACAAAGCAATGGATCCGATTAGTGCCTAGGGGTCTGTTCGTTCCTTTTTCCCTCTGGGGACATCAGTCTACGGGTCTGAGTGCAGGTAGGTGCTCAGATGGGCTCAGATTGCCCCTGTTTGTCCTGGGAAGCCACCACTATTGAGATGGCCTCAGGGACTTTGGAGGTTGATCCTATTAGTAGGGTTGTGGCCATTGCAATGGGCACACAGAAATCCCTTGGAGAGGGCAAGTACAGTCCTCAGGTTTGGCTCCAGGGGCCTGAGCCTGTAGGGTGTGTAGGCCAGGGCTGTTTAGACCATTGTCTGAAAACACAAACTCGGCTTCTGTTTCGGGTCATAGGTATGGCAGGACTGATCTACAGACCATGAGGAGAACTCTTCGGGATATGAAAAAAGGGCGAGTGTGAGGCTCTTGCTCAAGTTTTTGTCTCTGGATATCGTGTCACCCATGTTCATGAAATTTCCGGGTGACTTCATGGGAAATGGACGAGTCTTACTCTCTGGAGGTGTGGCCCCGTCCGAAGAGTTTGGGGTCATTCTGTGGGATGGAATAAGTCCATTTTGTTGTTGTTGTTGTTTTGTTTGTTTTTGTTTTGTTTTTTAACCTCAGGTGTCCCACCAAATGAGGGATTCCAGAGTAGAGCCCTGGAGAGGGGCGACTGGACAACCAGAAATCTGGTTAAATATTGGGGCCTAGGTACATGTCAAGCCCATTATGACATCTAATGGTCCAGTCACTAAGAGGACATACTAGAGGGCAGGACTCACGCTGAGGGTCACAATGCATGTTTATGCCCTCATCACACTCAAGAATGGGCGGGTCCTCAGGGTGAATGCTGGTTTCTCCTACACTGAACGTTGGACAACGTGCCAACGAAAAGGTTTCTTGCCATGGGTAAGGAGGAATTCTGATTCTGGGCAGGGATTGGAGATAAGGTCTAGGTTCTGAGGCCTGAAAACTGAGGTAGGGAAGAGATGATGACCTAAAGCCATGGCAGGTCTGATGTGCTCAGTGTGCGGTCAGCTGTCTGGGTGTTGGTCAGGAGGTCCGGGCTCAGGTTGTGTCAGAAAGTGCATTAGTGCCCAGGATAGACTATATAATTTGGGTACATTCGAGTGCCGTGTAGGTTGCAGCTCATTAGGCAATATATATATATATATATTTTTTTTTTTTTCTAGAGGGCAGGCAGAGTGCTGCATTGTGGGTCCGGAATTGCCAAACTTGAGTGCTTCGGACCAGGAGTGTGAGGACGGAAGTCTGAGAACACAAGCTAGACTTGGGTTTCAGGGCGAGGGCACGGCAGGTACCCCCTACACATCGGAACCAAGATCTCATGCATCTGAAGTCAGAGGGAGGATCAGACGTTGGCTCAGGTTGGAGTTTCTGTACATGACGGTCCCTTCATGAAGGGAGCGGAATCTCGAGGCCATGGAGGGTTTCCCACGTTGGGATTTGTGGGATGCCCCCTTCAAGGATTCCTTCTGCGGGACAATTGAGACCTGTTGGACAGGTCCAGGACATCCCATATGGAATGACTCCAGGGCACCGTTCGAGGATGGATGCCTGGGACGAGCGCCTCGCATTGCAATTGTCTCCTAGCAACAAGGCAGTTTAGATCTGATGGCTCTGCGGGAGCAACCTGGGTGGCTGAGTTGAAATGGACTTTCCTGAGGATGGGTCCTAAAGTGTGTTCGTATCCATGAGGGCCTTGGAATGAGGCGGTGGCACCGGGACCCTGAAGTATTCTCCTAAGCTTTTGACATAGCTCCCATACACAAGTTTCCTTGTGGAGACGAGATTTGTTCTGATGGGTGCCTCAGGAAAACCCCTATGCTAATATTGGAATCCAGGCTTTTGAGGAGACATGCCTGTAAACCAAAGCAATGGATCCGATTATGGCCTAGGGTCCTGTCTGGTTCAATCTTCTTCTCTGGGGACAACCATCTATGGAATGAGTGGAGATAGTTGCTCAGCTGGTGTCAGACCGCCCTTGTTTGTGCCGGGTGACCTACACTATTGGGATGGCCTCAGGGACTTTGGAGGGTTCTCCTAATTTGTACGGTTTGGGACAATGGAATGGGCAGAATTCCCATGGATTGGGTAGGCGCAGTCCTAATGTGTGACTCCAGGGGCCCAGTCTGGAGTGTGTGTTGCCCAGGACATTGAGGACAGAAGTCTAAAAACACAAACTCAGCTAAGGTTTGCGGATGTAGGTATGGCGGACCCGATCGACAAACCATGAGAAGAACTCTTCAGGATATGAAGAAACAGCGAGTCTGAGGCGCTTGCTCATTCTTTTGTCTCTGGATTTTGTATCGGCGTTGGCCGTGGAATGTCGGGGAGGCCTCAGGGGCCATGGACGTATCTTCCTCTCTGTGGATTTGGCCCGATCCCAATTGTTTTTCGTCAATCTGTGGGATCGGAGGACTCCTTCCAGGTTTGTTACCTCAGGTGTCCCACCAAAAGAGGAATTCCAAATCAGAGCCCTAGGGAAGAGTGAAGGGACAAAGCCGAACTATGGTTAAAAATCGGGGCCAGGGGCATGGAGGGCCCCATATGCGGGCTCAGGGTCCAGCCACTGAGAGGCCTTACTTGAGGGCTGGGCTCAGGCTGAGGGTCACAATGTGTGTTTGTGACCAATGTTGCCCGCGAGCATGGGCGGGGAATCATGGGCCACACTGGTTTCCACTAACTGAATGTTGGACAACATGGCAACAGCAAGGTTTCTTGCCATGGGGATGGAGTTCTGATTCCTGCATCATTTTCAACCGTGGGCAGTGTTTTGAGATAAGTTATAGTTTCTGAAGCCTGAAAATCGAAGTTGAGAAGAGATGACGACCTAAGGCCATGGCGTATCCGATGTGCTCAGAGTGCGGCCAGCTGTCTGGGTGCGGCCTGGAGGTCCAGGGTCAGCTTGTGTCTGAAAGGGCATCAGTGCCCAGTTCAGCCTATGTATTTGGGGTACAGCCAAGTGGCGTGCAGGTTGATCCTCATTTGGGGTTTCTGGTTAGCCCCAGGGGGCAATGTTTTTCTTCTAGAGTGCAGGCAGAGTGTTGAATTGTAGTTATGGATAGCCAATCTGGAGGGCTTGTGGGCCCGTAGTCTGAGGACGTAAGTCTGAGAACACAATCTAGGCTTAGGTTTCTGGGTGAGGACATGGCAGGCACAATCTACAGACCTGAATCGAGATCTCGTGGATCTGAAGTCAGGGCGAGGATCAGACGATCTCTCAGGTTGGAGGTTCTGTCCCTGATGGACCCTTCATGAAGGGGGGGTGGATCACGAGGCCATGGGGGTTTCCCAAGATGGGAGTTGTGAGAAGCTCCAAACTGCAAAGATTCTTCTGCAGGACAATTGAGACCTGTTGTTTGGCTCAGGCCAACGATACCAAGCAGGGTACTAAGGATGGATGGATGGGTAGCCCACCTCGCATTCCAATTGTCTCCTAGCAACCAGACATATTAGATCTGCTGGATCTGGGGGAGCAACCGAGGAGGCTGAGTTCAAATGGACTCTCCTATGGATGGGTCCTAATGTGTTTTTGTGTCTATGAAGACCTTGGAATGAAGCGGTGGCACTGGGGCCCTGAAGGGTTCTCCTAAAGAGAAGCTTCGACCAAGCTCCAATGTGCAAGTTTCCCATGTGTAGAGGAGATTAGTTCTGATGGGTGAGTCATGAACAGCCATATTCGGGTATTGAAATCCAGGCCTCTGAGGAGAGATGCCTGGAAAACAAAGCAATGGATCCGATTAGTGCCTAGGGGTCTGTTCGTTCCTTTTTCCCTCTGGGGACATCAGTCTACGGGTCTGAGTGCAGGTAGGTGCTCAGATGGGCTCAGATTGCCCCTGTTTGTCCTGGGAAGCCACCACTATTGAGATGGCCTCAGGGACTTTGGAGGTTGATCCTATTAGTAGGGTTGTGGCCATTGCAATGGGCACACAGAAATCCCTTGGAGAGGGCAAGTACAGTCCTTAGGTTTGGCTCCAGGGGCCTGAGCCTGTAGGGTGTGTAGGCCAGGGCTGTTTAGACCATTGTCTGAAAACACAAACTCGGCTTCTGTTTCGGGTCATAGGTATGGCAGGACTGATCTACAGACCATGAGGAGAACTCTTCGGGATATGAAAAAAGGGCGAGTGTGAGGCTCTTGCTCAAGTTTTTGTCTCTGGATATCGTGTCACCCATGTTCATGAAATTTCCGGGTGACTTCATGGGAAATGGACGAGTCTTACTCTCTGGAGGTGTGGCCCCGTCCGAAGAGTTTGGGGTCATTCTGTGGGATGGAATAAGTCCATTTTGTTGTTGTTGTTGTTTTGTTTGTTTTTGTTTTGTTTTTTAACCTCAGGTGTCCCACCAAATGAGGGATTCCAGAGTAGAGCCCTGGAGAGGGGCGACTGGACAACCAGAAATCTGGTTAAATATTGGGGCCTAGGTACATGTCAAGCCCATTATGACATCTAATGGTCCAGTCACTAAGAGGACATACTAGAGGGCAGGACTCACGCTGAGGGTCACAATGCATGTTTATGCCCTCATCACACTCAAGAATGGGCGGGTCCTCAGGGTGAATGCTGGTTTCTCCTACACGGAACGTTGGACAACGTGCCAACGAAAAGGTTTCTTGCCATGGGTAAGGAGGAATTCTGATTCTGGGCAGGGATTGGAGATAAGGTCTAGGTTCTGAGGCCTGAAAACTGAGGTAGGGAAGAGATGATGACCTAAAGCCATGGCAGGTCTGATGTGCTCAGTGTGCGGTCAGCTGTCTGGGTGTTGGTCAGGAGGTCCGGGCTCAGGTTGTGTCAGAAAGTGCATTAGTGCCCAGGATAGACTATATAATTTGGGTACATTCGAGTGCCGTGTAGGTTGCAGCTCATTAGGCAATATATATATATATATATATATATTTTTTTTTTTTTTCTAGAGGGCAGGCAGAGTGCTGCATTGTGGGTCCGGAATTGCCAAACTTGAGTGCTTCGGACCAGGAGTGTGAGGACGGAAGTCTGAGAACACAAGCTAGACTTGGGTTTCAGGGCGAGGGCACGGCAGGTACCCCCTACACATCGGAACCAAGATCTCATGCATCTGAAGTCAGAGCGAGGATCAGACGTTGGCTCAGGTTGGAGTTTCTGTACATGACGGTCCCTTCATGAAGGGAGCGGAATCTCGAGGCCATGGAGGGTTTCCCACGTTGGGATTTGTGGGATGCCCCCTTCAAGGATTCCTTCTGCGGGACAATTGAGACCTGTTGGACAGGTCCAGGACATCCCATATGGAATGACTCCAGGGCACCGTTGGAGGATGGATGCCTGGGACGAGCGCCTCGCATTGCAATTGTCTCCTAGCAACAAGGCAGTTTAGATCTGATGGCTCTGCGGGAGCAACCTGGGTGGCTGAGTTGAAATGGACTTTCCTGAGGATGGGTCCTAAAGTGTGTTTGTATCCATGAGGGCCTTGGAATGAGGCGGTGGCACCGGGACCCTGAAGTATTCTCCTAAGCTTTTGACATAGCTCCCATACACAAGTTTCCTTGTGGAGACGAGATTTGTTCTGATGGGTGCCTCAGGAAAACCCCTATGCTAATATTGGAATCCAGGCTTTTGAGGAGACATGCCTGTAAACCAAAGCAATGGATCCGATTATGGCCTAGGGTCCTGTCTGGTTCAATCTTCTTCTCTGGGGACATCCATCTATGGAATGAGTGGAGATAGTTGCTCAGCTGGTGTCAGACCGCCCTTGTTTGTGCCGGGTGACCTACACTATTGGGATGGCCTCAGGGACTTTGGAGGGTTCTCCTAATTTGTACGGTTTGGGACAATGGAATGGGCAGAATTCCCATGGATTGGGTAGGCGCAGTCCTAATGTGTGACTCCAGGGGCCCAGTCTGGAGTGTGTGTTGCCCAGGACATTGAGGACAGAAGTCTAAAAACACAAACTCAGCTAAGGTTTGCGGATGTAGGTATGGCGGACCCGATCGACAAACCATGAGAAGAACTCTTCAGGATATGAAGAAACAGCGAGTCTGAGGCGCTTGCTCATTCTTTTGTCTCTGGATTTTGTATCAGCGTTGGCCGTGGAATGTCGGGGAGGCCTCAGGGGCCATGGACGAATCTTCCTCTCTGTGGATTTGGCCCGATCCCAATTGTTTTTCGTCAATCTGTGGGATGGGAGGACTCCTTTCAGGTTTGTTACCTCAGGTGTCCCACCAAAAGAGGAATTCCAAATCAGAGCCCTAGGGAAGAATGAAGGGACAAAGCGAACTATGGTTAAAAGTCGGGGCCAGGGGCAGGGCAGGCCCCATATGCGGGCTCAGGGTCCAGCCACTGAGAGGCCTTACTTGAGGACTGGGCTCAGGCTGAGGGTCACAATGTGTGTTTGTGACCAATGTTGCCCGCGAGCATGGGCGGGGAATCATGGGCCACACTGGTTTCCACTACACTGAATGTTGGACAACATGGCAACCGCAGGGTTTCTTGCCATGGGGATGGAGTTCTGATTTCTGCATCAGTTTCAACCGTGGGCAGTGTTTTGAGATAAGTTATAGTTTCTGAAGCCTGAAAATCGAGGTTGAGAAGAGATGACGACCTAAGGCCATGGCGGATCCGATGTGCTCACAGTGCGGCCAGCTGTCTGGGTGTGGCCTGGAGGTCCAGGCTCAGGTTGTGTCTGAAAGGGCATCAGTGCCCAGGTCAGCCTATGTATTTGGGGTACAGCCAAGTGGCGTACAGGTTGATCCTCATTTGGGGTTTCTGGTTAGCCCCAGGGGGCAATGTTTTTCTTCTGGAGTGCAGGAAGAGTGTTGCATTGTAGTTCTGGATAGCCAATCTGGAGGGCTTGTGGGCCCGTAGTCTGAGGACGGAAGTCTGAGAACACAATCTTGGCTTAGGTTTCTGGGTGAGGACATGGCAGGCACAATCTACAGACCTGACTCGAGATCTCGTGGATCTGAAATCAGGGCGAGGATCAGACGATCTCTCAGGTTGGAGGTTCTGTCCCTGATGGACCCTTCATGAAGGGGGGGTGGATCACGAGGCCATGGGGGTTTCCCAAGATGGGAGTTGTGAGAAGCTCCAAACTGCAAAGATTCTTCTGCAGGACAATTGAGACCTGTTGGTTGGCTCAGGCCAACGATTCCGAGCAGGGTACTAAGGATGGATGGATGGGTAGCCCACCTCGCATTCCAATTGTCTCCTAGCAACAAGACATGTTAGATCTGCTGGATCTGGGGGAGCAACCGAGGAGGCTGAGTTCAAATGGACTCTCCTATGGATGGGTCCTAATGTGTTTATGTGTCTATGAAGGCCTTGGAATGAAGCGGTGGCACTGGGGCCCTGAAGGGTTCTCCTAAAGAGAAGCTTCGACCAAGCTCCAATGTGCAAGTTTCCCATGTGTAGAGGAGATTAGTTCTGATGGGTGAGTCAAGAAACAGCCATAATCGGGTATTGAAATCCAGGCCTCGGAGGAGAGATGCCTGGAAACCAAAGCAATGGATCCGATTAGGGCCTAGGGGTCTGTTCGTTCCTTTTTCCCTCTGGGGACATCAGTCTACGGGTCTGAGTGCAGGTAGGTGCTCAGATGGGCTCAGATTGCCCCTGTTTGTCCTGGGAAGCCACCACTATTGAGATGGCCTCAGGGACTTTGGAGGTTGATCCTATTAGTAGGGTTGTGGCCATTGCAATGGGCACACAGAAATCCCTTGTAGAGGGCAAGTACAGTCCTCAGGTTTGGCTCCAGGGGCCTGAGCCTGTAGGGTGTGTAGGCCAGGGCGGTTTAGACCGTTGTCTGAAAACACAAACTCGGCTTCTGTTTCGGGTCATAGGTATGGCAGGACTGATCTACAGACCATGAGGAGAACTCTTCGGGATATGAATAAAGGGCGAGTGTGAGGCTCTTGCTCAAGTTTTTGTCTCTGGATATCGTGTCACCCATGTTCATGAAATTTCCGGGTGACTTCATGGGAAATGGACGAGTCTTACTCTCTGGAGGTGTGGGCCCGTCCGAAGAGTTTGGGGTCATTCTGTGGGATGGAATAAGTCCTTTTTGTTGTTGTGGTTGTTTTGTTTTGTTTTGTTTTGTTTTTTCACCTCAGGTGTCCCACCAAATGAGGGATTCCAGAGTAGAGCCCTGGAGAGGGGCGACTGGACAACCAGAAATCTGGTTAAATATTGGGGCCTAGGTACATGTCAAGCCCATTATGACATCTAATGGTCCAGTCACTAAGAGGACATACTAGAGGGCAGGACTCACGCTGAGAGTCACAATGCATGTTTATGCCCTCATCACACTCAAGAATGGGCGGGTCCTCAGGGTGAATGCTGGTTTCTCCTACACTGAACGTTGGACAACGTGCCAACCAAAAGGTTTCTTGCCATGGGTAAGGAGGAATTCTGATTTCTGGGCAGTGATTGGAGATAAGGTCTAGGTTCTGAAGCCTGAAAACTGAGGTAGGGAAGAGATGATGACCTAAGGCCATGGCAGGTCTGATGTGCTAAGTGTGCGGTCAGCTGTCTGGGTGTTCGTCAGGAGGTCCGGGCTCAGGTTGTGTCAGAAAGTGCATTAGTGCCCAGGTTAGACTATATAATTTGGGTAAATTCGAGTGCCGTGTAGGTTGCAGCTCATTAGGCAATATTTTTTGTTTTTTTCTAGAGGGCAGGCAGAGTGCTGCATTGTGGGTCCGGAATTGCCAAACTTGAGTGCTTCGGACCAGGAGTGTGAGGACGGAAGTCTGAGAACACAAGCTAGACTTGGGTTTCAGGGCGAGGGCACGGCAGGTACCCACTACACATCGGAACCAAGATCTCATGCATCTGAAGTCAGAGCGAATATCAGACGTTGGCTCAGGTTGGAGTTTCTGTGCATGACGGACCCTTCATGAAGGGAGCGGAATCTCGAGGCCATGGCGGTTTTCCCACGTTGGGAGTTGTGGGATTCCCCCTTCAAGGATTCCTTCTGCGGGACAATTGAGACCTGTTGGACAGGTCCAGGACATCCCATATGGAATGACTCCAGGGCACCGTTCGAGGATGGATGCCTGGGACGAGCGCCTCGCATTGCAATTGTCTCATAGCAACAAGGCAATTTAGATCTGATGGCTCTGCGGGAGCAACCTGGGTGGCTGAGTTGAAATGGACTTTCCTGAGGATGGGTCCTAAAGTGTGTTTGTATCCATGAGGGCCTTGGAATGAGGCGGTGGCACCGGGACCCTGAAGTATTCTCCTAAGCTTTTGACATAGCTCCCATACACAAGTATCCTTGTGGAGACGAGATTTGTTCTGATGGGTGCCTCAGGAAAACCCCTATGCTAATATTGGAATCCAGGCTTTTGAGGAGACATGCCTGTAAACCAAAGCAATGGATCCGATTATGGCCGAGGGTCCTGTCTGGTTCAATCTTCTTCTCTGGGGACATCCATCTATGGAATGAGTGGAGATAGTTGCTCAGCTGGTGTCAGACCGCCCTTGTTTGTGCCTGGTGACCTACACTATTGGGATGGCCTCAGGGAATTTGGAGGATTCTCCTAATTTGTACGGTTTGGGACAATGGAATGGGCAGAATTCCCATAGATTGGGTAGGCGCAGTCCTAATGTGTGACTCCAGGGGCCCAGTCTGGAGTGTGTGTTGCCCAGGACATTGAGGACAGAAGTCTAAAAACACAAACTCAGCTAAGGTTTGCGGATGTAGGTATGGCGGATCCGATCGACAAACCATGAGAAGAACTCTTCAGGATATGAAGAAACAGCGAGTCTGAGGCGCTTGCTCATTCTTTTGTCTCTGGATTTTGTATCAGCGTTGGCCGTGGAATGTCGGGGAGGCCTCAGGGGCCATGGAAGAATCTTCCTCTCTGTGGATTTGGCCCGATCCCAATTGTTTTTCGTCAATCTGTGGGATGGGAGGACTCCTTTCAGGTTTGTTACCTCAGGTGTCCCACCAAAAGAGGAATTCCAAATCAGAGCCCTAGGGAAGAGTGAAGGGACAAAGCGAACTATGGTTAAAAATCGGGGCCAGGGGCATGGCAGGCCCCATATGCGGGCTCAGGGTCCAGCCACTGAGAGGCCTTACTTGAGGGCTGGGCTAAGGCTGAGGGTCACAATGTGTGTTTGTGACCAATGTTGCCCGCGAGCATGGGCGGGGAATCATGGGCCACACTGGTTTCCACTACACTGAATGTTGGACAACATGGCAACCACAAGGTTTCTTGCCATGGGGATGGAGTTCTGATTTCTGCATCATTTTCAACCGTGGGCAGTGTTTTGAGATAAGTTATAGTTTCTGAAGCCTGAAAATCGAGGTTGAGAAGAGATGACGACCTAAGGCCATGGCGGATCCTATGTGCCTAGAGTGCGGCCAGCTGTCTGGGTGTGGCCTGGAGGTCCAGGCTCAGGGTGTGTCTGAAAGGGCATCAGTGCCCAGGTCAGCCTATGCATTTGGGGTACAGCCAAGTGGCGTGCAGGTTGATCCTCATTTGGGGTTTCTGGTTAGCCCCAGGGGGCAATGTTTTTCTTCTGGAGTGCAGGCAGAGTGTTGCATTGTAGTTCTGGTTTGCCAATCTGGAGGGCTTGTGGGCCCGTAGTCTGAGGACGGAAGTCTGAGAACACAATCTAGGCTTAGGTTTCTGGGTGAGGACATGGCAGGCACAATCTACAGACCTGACTCGAGATCTCGTGGATCTGAAGTCAGGGCGAGGATCAGACGATCTCTCAGGTTGGAGGTTCTGTCCCTGATGGACCCTTCATGAAGGGGGGGTGGATCACGAGGCCATGGGGGGTTCCCAAGATGGGAGATGTGAGAAGCTCCAAACTGAAAAGATTCTTCTGCAGGACAATTGAGACCTGTTGGTTGGCTCAGGCCAACGATTCCGAGCAGGGTACTAAGGATGGATGGATGGGTAGCCCACCTCGCATTCCAATTGTCTCCTAGCAACAAGACATGTTAGATCTGCTGGATCTGGGGGAGCAACCGAGGAGGCTGAGTTCAAATGGACTCTCCTATGGATGGGTCCTAATGTGTTTTTGTGTCTATGAAGGCCTTGGAATGAAGCGGTGGCACTGGGGCCCTGAAGGGTTCTCCTAAAGAGAAGCTTCGACCAAGCTCCAATGTGCAAGTTTCCCATGTGTAGAGGAGATTAGTTCTGATGGGTGAGTCAAGAAACAGACATATTCGGGTATTGAAATCCAGGCCTCTGAGGAGAGATGCCTGGAAACCAAAGCAATGGATCCGATTAGTGCCTAGGGCTCTGTTCGTTCCTTTTTCTCTCTGGGGACATCAGTCTACGGGTCTGAGTGCAGGTAGGTGCTCAGATGGGCTCAGATTGCCCCTGTTTGTCCTGGGAAGCCACCACTATTGAGATGGCCTCAGGGACTTTAGAGGTTGATCCTATTAGTAGGGTTGGGGCCATTGCAATGGGCACACAGAAATCCCTTGGAGAGGGCAAGTACAGTCCTCAGGTTTGGCTCCAGGGGCCTGAGCCTGTAGGGTGTGTAGGCCAGGGCTGTTTAGACCGTTGTCTGAAAACACAAACTCGGCTTCTGTTTCGGGTCATAGGTATGGCAGGACTGATCTACAGACCATGAGGAGAACTCTTCGGGATATGAAAAAAGGGCGAGTGTGAGGCTCTTGCTCAAGTTTTTGTCTCTGGATATCGTGTCACCCATGTTCGTGAAATTTCCGGGTGACTTCATGGGAAATGGACGAGTCTTACTCTCTGGAGGTGTGGCCCCGTCCGAAGAGTTTGGGGTCATTCTGTGTGATGGAATAAGTCCATTTTGTTGTTGTTGTTGTTTTGTTTGGTTTTGTTTTGTTTTTTAACCTCAGGTGTCCCACCAAATGAGGGATTCCAGAGTAGAGCCCTGGAGAGGGGTGACTGGACAACCAGAAATCTGGTTAAATATTGGGGCCTAGGTACATGTCAAGCCCATTATGACATCTAATGGTCCAGTCACTAAGAGGACATACTAGAGGGCAGGACTCACGCTGAGGGTGACAATGCATGTTTATGCCCTCATCACACTCAAGAATGGGCGGGTCCTCAGGGTGAATGCTGGTTTCTCCTACACTGAACGTTGGACAACGTGCCAACCAAAAGGTTTCTTGCCATGGGTAAGGAGGAATTCTGATTTCTGGGCAGGGATTGGAGATAAGGTCTAGTTTCTGAAGCCTGAAAACTGAGGTAGGGAAGAGATGATGACCTAAGGCCATGGCAGTTCTGATGTGCTCAGTGTGCGGTCAGCTGTCTGGGTGTTGGTCAGGAGGTCTGGGCTCAGGTTGTGTCAGAAAGTGCATTAGTGCCCAGGTTAGACTATATAATTTGGGTACATTCGAGTGCCGTGTAGGTTGCAGCTCATTAGGCAATATATATATATATTTTTTTTTTTCCTTGAGGGCAGGCAGAGTGCTGCATTGTGGGTCTGGTATTGCCAAACTTGAGTGCTTCGGACCAGGAGTGTGAGGACGGAAGTCTGAGAACACAAGCTAGACTTGGGTTTCAGGGCGAGGGCACGGCAGGTACCCCCTACACATCGGAACCAAGATCTCATGCATCTGAAGTCAGAGCGAGGATCAGACGTTGGCTCAGGTTGGAGTTTCTGTGCATGACGGTCCCTTCATGAAGGGAGCGGAATCTCGAGGCCATGGAGGTTTTCCCACGTTGCGAGTTGTGGGATGCCCCCTTCAAGGATTCCTTCTGCGGGACAATTGAGACCTGTTGGACAGGTCCAGGACATCCCATATGGAATGACTCCAGGGCACCGTTCGAGGATGGATGCCTGGGACGAGCGCCTCGCATTGCAATTGTCTCCTAGCAACAAGGCAGTTTAGATCTGATGGCTCTGCGGGAGCAACCTGGGTGGCTGAGTTGAAATGGACTTTCCTGAGGATGGGTCCTAAAGTGTGTTTGTATCCATGAGGGCCTTGGAATGAGGCGGTGGCACCGGGACCCTGAAGTATTCTCCTAAGCTTTTGACCTAGCTCCCATACACAAGTTTCCTTGTGGAGACGAGATTTGTTCTGATGGGTGCCTCAGGAAAATCCCTATGCTAATATTGGAATCCAGGCTTTTGAGGAGACATGCCTGTAAACCAAAGCAATGGATCCGATTATGGCCTAGGGTCCTGTCTGGTTCAATCTTCTTCTCTGGGGACATCCATCTATGGAATGAGTGGAGATAGTTGCTCAGCTGGTGTCAGACCGCCCTTGTTTGTGCCGGGTGACCTACACTATTGGGATGGCCTCAGGGACTTTGGAGGGTTCTCCTAATTTGTACGGTTTGGGACAATGGAATGGGCAGAATTCCCATGGATTGGGTAGGCGCAGTCCTAATGTGTGACTCCAGGGGCCCCGTCTGGAGTGTGTGTTGCCCAGGACATTGAGGACAGAAGTCTGAAAACACAAACTCAGCTAAGGTTTGCGGATGTAGGTATGGCGGACCCGATCGACAAACCATGAGAAGAACTCTTCAGGATATGAAGAAACAGCGTTTCTGAGGCGCTTGCTCATTCTTTTGTCTCTGGATTTTGTATCGGCGTTGGCCGTGGAATGTCGGGGAGGCCTCAGGGGCCATGGACGTATCTTCCTCTCTGTGGATTTGGCCCGATCCCAATTGTTTTTCGCCAATCTGTGGGATGGGAGGACTCCTTTCAGGTTTGTTACCTCAGGTGTCCCACCAAAAGAGGAATTCCAAATCAGAGCCCTAGGGAAGAGTGAAGGGACAAAGCGAACTATGGTTAAAAATCGGGGCCAGGGGCATGGCAGGCCCCATATGCGGGCTCAGGGTCCAGCCACTGAGAGGCCTTACTTGAGGACTGGGCTCAGGCTGAGGGTCACAATGTGTGTTTGTGACCAATGTTGACCGCGAGCATAGGCGGGGATTCATGGGCCACACTGGTTTCAACTACACTGAATGTTGGACAACATGGCAACCGCAAGGTTTCTTGCCATGGGGATGGAGTTCTGATTTCTGCATCATTTTCAACCGTGGGCAGTGTTTTGAGATAAGTTATAGTTTCTGAAGCCTGAAAATCGAGGTTGAGAAGAGATGACGACCTAAGGCCATGGCGGATCCGATGTGCTCAGAGTGCGGCCAGCTGTCTGGGTGTGGCCTGGAGGTCCAGGCTCAGGTTGTGTCTGAAAGGGCATCAGTGCCCAGGTCAACCTATGTATTTGGGGTACAGCCAAGTGGCGTGCAGGTTGATCCTCATTTGGGGTTTCTGGTTAGCCCCAGGGGGCAATGTTTTTCTTCTGGAGTGCAGGCAGAGTGTTGCATTGTAGTTCTGGTTTGCCAATCTGGAGGGCTTGTGGGCCCGTAGTCTGAGGACGGAAGTCTGAGAACACAATCTAGGCTTAGGTTTCTGGGTGAGGACATGGCAGGCACAATCTACAGACCTGACTCGAGATCTCGTGGATCTGAAGTCAGGGCGAGGATCAGACGATCTCTCAGGTTGGAGGTTCTGTCCCTGATGGACCCTTCATGAAGGAGGTGTGGATCACGAGTCCATGGGGGTTTCCCAAGATGGGAGTTGTGAGAAGCTCCAAACTGCAAAGATTCTTCTGCAGGACAATTGAGACCTGTTGGTTGGCTCAGGCCAACGATTCCGAGCAGGGTACTAAGGATGGATGGATGGGTAGCCCACCTCGCATTCCAATTGTCTCCTAGCAACAAGACATGTTAGATCTGCTGGATCTGGGGGAGCAACCGAGGAGGCTGAGTTCAAATGGACTCTCCTATGGATGGGTCCTAATGTGTTTTTGTGTCTATGAAGGCCTTGGAATGAAGCGGTGGCACTGGGGCACTGAAGGGTTCTCCTAAAGAGAAGCTTCGACCAAGCTCCAATGTGCAAGTTTCCCATGTGTAGAGGAGATTAGTTCTGATGGGTGAGTCAAGAAACAGCCATATTCGGGTATTGAAATCCAGGCCTCTGAGGAGAGATGCCTGGAAACCAAAGCAATGGATCCGATTAGTGCCTAGGGGTCTGTTCGTTCCTTTTTCCCTCTGGGGACATCAGTCTACGGGTCTGAGTGCAGGTAGGTGCTCAGATGGGCTCAGATTGCCCGTGTGTGTCCTGGGAAGCCACCACTATTGAGATGGCCTCAGGGAATTTGGAGGTTGATCCTATTAGTAGGGTTGTGGCCATTGCAATGGGCACACAGAAATCCCTTGGAGAGGGCAAGTACAGTCCTCAGGTTCGGCTCCAGGGGCCTGAGCCTGTAGGGTGTGTAGGCCAGGGCTGTTTAGACCGTTGTCTGAGAACACAAACTCGGCTTCTGTTTCGGGTCATAGGTATGGCAGGACTGATCCAAAGACCATGAGGAGAACTCTTCGGGATATGAAAAAAGGGCGAGTGTGAGGCTCTTGCTCACCTTTTTGTCTCTGGATATCGTGTCACCCATGTTCATGAAATTTCCGGGTGACTTCAAGAGAAATGGACGAGTCTTACCCTCTGGAGGTGTGGCCCCGTCCGAAGAGTTTGGGGTCATTCTGTGGGATGGATTAAGTCCATTTTTTTTGTTGTTGTTTTGTTTTGTTTTGTTTTGTTTTTTCACCTCAGGTGTCCCTCCAAATGAGGGATTCCAGTGTAGAGCCCTGGAGAGGGGCGACTGGACAACCAGAAATCTCTTTAAATATTGGGGCCTAGGTACATGTCAAGCCCATTATGACATCTAATTGTCCAGTCACTAAGAGGACATACTAGAGGACAGGACTCACGCTGAGGGTCACAATGCATGTTTATGCCCTCATCACACTCAAGAATGGGCGGGTCCTCAGGGTGAATGCTGGTTTCTCCTACACTGAACGTTGGACCACGTGCCAACCAAAAGGTTTCTTGCCATGGGTAAGGAGGAATTCTGATTTCTGGGCAGGGATTGGAGATAAGGTCTAGGTTCTGAAGCCTGAAAACTGAGGTAGGGAAGAGATGATGACCTAAGGCCATGGCAGGTCTGATGTGCTCAGTGTGCAGTCAGCTGTCTGGGTGTTGGTCAGGAGGTCCGGGCTCAGGTTGTGTCAGAATGTGCATTAGTGCCCAGGTTAGACTATATAATTTGGGTACATTCGAGTGCCGTGTAGGTTGCAGCTCATTAGGCAATATTTTTTTTTTTTTTTTTTCTAGAGAGCAGGCAGAGTGCTGCATTGTGGGTCCGGAATTGCCAAACTTGAGTGCTTCGGACCAGGAGTGTGAGGACGGAAGTCTGAGAACACAAGCTAGACTTGGGTTTCAGGGCGAGGGCACGGCAGGTACCCCCTACACATCGGAACCAAGATCTCATGCATCTGAAGTCAGAGCGAGGATCAGACGTTGGCTCAGGTTGGAGTTTCTGTGCATGACGGTCCCTTCATGAAGGGAGCGGAATCTCGAGGCCATGGAGGTTTTCCCACGTTGCGAGTTGTGGGATGCCCCCTTCAAGGATTCCTTCTGCGGGACAATTGAGACCTGTTGGACAGGTCCAGGACATCCCATATGGAATGACTCCAGGGCACCGTTCGAGGATGGATGCCTGGGACGAGCGCCTCGCATTGCAATTGTCTCCTAGCAACAAGGCAGTTTAGATCTGATGGCTCTGCGGGAGCAACCTGGGTGGCTGAGTTGAAATGGACTTTCCTGAAGATGGGTCCTAAAGTGTGTTTGTATCCATGAGGGCCTTGGAATGAGGCGGTGGCACCGGGACCCTGAAGTATTCTCCTAAGCTTTTGACATAGCTCCCATACACAAGTTTCCTTGTGGAGACGAGATTTGTTCTGATGGGTGCCTCACGAAAACCCCTATGCTAATATTGGAATCCAGGCTTTTGAGGAGACATGCCTGTAAACCAAAGCAATGGATCCGATTATGGCCTAGGGTCCTGTCTGGTTCAATCTTCTTCTCTGGGGACATCCATCTATGGAATGAGTGGAGATAGTTGCTCAGCTGGTTTCAGACCGCCCTTGTTCGTGCCGGGTGACCTACACTATTGGGATGGCCTCAGGGACTTTGGAGGGTTCTCCTAATTTGTACGGTTTGGGAAAATGGAATGGGCAGAATTCCCATGGATTGGGTAGGCGCAGTCCTAATGTGTGTCTCCAGGGACCCACTCTGGAGTGTGTGTTGCCCAGGACATTGAGGACAGAAGTCTAAAAACACAAACTCAGCTAAGGTTTGCGGATGTAGGTATGGCGGACCCGATCGACAAACCATGAGAAGAACTCTTCAGGATATGAAGAAACAGCGAGTCTGAGGCGCTTGCTCATTCTTTTGTCTCTGGATTTTGTATCAGCGTTGGCCGTGGAATGTCGGGGAGGCCTCAGGGGCCATGGACGAATCTTCCTCTCTGTGGATTTGGCCCGATCCCAATTGTTTTTCGTCAATCTGTGGGATGGGAGGACTCCTTTCAGGTTTGTTACCTCAGGTGTCCCACCAAAAGAGGAATTCCAAATCAGAGCCCTAGGGAAGAGTGAAGGGACAAAGCGAACTATGGTTAAAAATCGGGGCCAGGGGCATGGCAGGCCCCATATGCGGGCTCATGGTCCAGCCACTGAGAGGCCTTACTTGAGGACTGGGCTCAGGCTGAGGGTCACAATGTGTGTTTGTGACCAATGTTGCCCGCGATCATGGGCGGGGAATCATGGGCCACACTGGTTTCCACTACACTGAATGGTGGACAACATGGCAACCGCAAGGTTTCTTGCCATGGGGATGGAGTTCTGATTTCTGCATCATTTTCAACCGTGGGCAGTGTTTTGAGATAAGTTATAGTTTCTGAAGCCTGAAAATCGAGGTTGAGAAGAGATGACGACCTAAGGCCATGGCGGATCCGATGTGCTCAGAGTGCGGCCAGCTGTCTGGGTGTGGCCTGGAGGTCCAGGCTCAGGTTGTGTCTGAAAGGGCATCAGTGCCCAGGTCAGCCTATGTATTTGGGGTACAGCCAAGTGGCGTGCAGGTTGATCCTCATTTGGGGTTTCTGGTTAGCCCCAGGGGGCAATGTTTTTCTTCTGGAGTGCAGGCAGAGTGTTGCATTGTAGTTCTGGTTTGCCAATCTGGAGGGCTTGTTTGACCGTAGTCTGAGGACAGAAGTCTGAGAACACAATCTAGGCTTAGGTTTCTGGGTGAGGACATGGCAGGCACAATCTACAGATCTGACTCGAGATCTCGTGGATCTGAAGTCAGGGCGAGGATCAGACGATCTCTCGGGTTGGAGGTTCTGTCCCTGATGGACCCTTCATGAAGGAGGTGTGGATCACGAGGCCATGGGGGTTTCCCAAGATAGGAGTTGTGAGAAGCTCCAAACTGAAAAGATTCTTCTGCAGGACAATTGAGACCTGTTGGTTGGCTCAGGCCAACGATTCCAAGAAGGGTACTAAGGATGGATGGATGGGTAGCCCACCTCGCATTCCAATTGTCTCCTAGCAACAAGACATGTTAGATCTGCTGGATCTGGGGGAGCAACCGAGGAGGCTGAGTTCAAATGGACTCTCCTATAGATGGGTCCTAATGTGTTTTTGTGTCTATGAAGACCTTGGAATGAAGCGGTGGCACTGGGGCCCTGAAGGGTTCTCCTAAAGAGAAGCTTCGACCAAGCTCCAATGTGCAAGTTTCCCATGTGTAGAGATTAGTTCTGATGGGTGAGTCAAGAAACAGCCATATTCGGGTATTGAAATCCAGGCCTCTGAGGAGAGATGCCTGGAAACCAAAGCAATGGATCCGATTAGTGCCTAGGGGTCTGTTCGTTCCTTTTTCAGTCTACGGGTCTGAGTGCAGGTAGGTGCTCAGATGGGCTCAGATTGCCCCTGTTTGTCCTGGGAAGCCACCACTATTGAGATGGCCTCAGGGACTTTGGAGGTTGATCCTATTAGTAGGGTTGTGGCCATTGCAATGGGCAGACAGAAATCCCTTGGAGAGGGCAAGTACAGTCCTCAGGTTTGGCTCCAGGGGCCTCAGCCTGTAGGGTGTGTAGGCCAGGGCTGTTTAGGCCGTTGTCTGAAAACACAAACTCGGCTTCTGCTTCGGGTCATAGGTATGGCAGTACTTATCTACAGACCATGAGGAGAACTCTTCGGGATATGAAAAAAGGGCGAGTGTGAGGCTCTTGCTCAAGTTTTTGTCTCTGGATATCGTGTCACCCATGTTCATGAAATTTCCGGGTGACTTCATGGGAAATGGACGAGTCTTACCCTCTGGAGGTGTGGCCCCGTCCGAAGAGCTTGGGGTCATTCTGTGGGATGGAATAAGTCCGTTTTTTTGTTGTTGTTGTTTTGTTTTGTTTTGTTTTGTTTTGTTTTTTAACCTGAGGTGTCCCACCAAATGAGGGATTCCTGAGTAGAGCCCTGGAGAGGGGCGACTGGACAACCAGAAATCTGGTTAAATATTGGGGCCTAGGTACATGTCAAGCCCATTATGACATCTAATGGTCCAGTCACTAAGAGGAGATACTAGAGGGCAGGACTCACGCTGAGGGTCACAATGCATGTTTATGCCCTCATCACACTCAAGAATGGGCGGGTCCTCAGGGTGAATGGTGGTTTCTCCTACACTGAACGTTGGACAACGTGCCAACCAAAAGGTTTCTTGCCATGGGTAAGGAGGAATTCTGATTTCTGGGCAGGGATTGGAGATTAGGTCTAGGTTCTGAAGCCTGAAAACTGAGGTAGGGAAGAGATGATGACCTAAGGCCTTGGCAGGTCTGATGTGCTCAGTGTGCGGTCAGCTGTCTGGGTGTTGGTCAGGAGGTCCGGGCTCAGGTTGTGTCTTAAAGTGCATTAGTGCCCAGGATAGACTATATAATATGGGTACATTCGAGTGCCGTGTAGGTTGCAGCTCATTAGGCAATATATATATATATTTTTTTTTTCTAGAGGGCAGGCAGAGTGCTGCATTGTGGCTCCGGAATTGCCAAACTTGAGTGCTTCGGACCAGGAGTGTGAGGACGGAAGTCTGAGAACACAAGCTAGACTTGGGTTTCAGGGCGAGGGCACGGCAGGTACCCCCTACACATCGGAACCAAGATCTCATGCATCTGAAGTCAGAGCGAGGATCAGACGTTGGCTCAGGTTGGAGTTTCTGTGCATGACGGTCCCTTCATGAAGGGAGCGGAATCTCGAGGCCATGGAGGTTTTCCCACGTTGGGAGTTGTGGGATGCCCCCTTCAAGGATTCCTTCTGCGGGACAATTGAGACCTGTTGGACAGGTCCAGGACATCCCATATGGAATGACTCCAGGGCACCGTTCGAGGATGGATGCCTGGGACGAGCGCCTCGCATTGCAATTGTCTCCTAGCAACAAGGCAGTTTAGATCTGATGGCTCTGCGGGAGCAACCTGGGTGGCTGTGTTGAAATGGACTTTCCTGAGGATGGGTCCTAAAGTGTGTTTGTATCCATGAGGGCCTTGGAATGAGGCGGTGGCACCGGGACCCTGAAGTATTCTCCTAAGCTTTTGACATAGCTCCCATACACAAGTTTCCTTGTGGAGACGAGATTTGTTCTGATGGGTGCCTCAGGAAAACCCCTATGCTAATATTGGAATCCAGGCTTTTGAGGAGACATGCCTGTAAACCAAAGCAATGGATCCGATTATGGCCTAGGGTCCTGTCTGGTTCAATCTTCTTCTCTGGGGACATCCATCTATGGAATGAGTGGAGATAGTTGCTCAGCTGGTGTCAGACCGCCCTTGTTTGTGCCGGGTGACCTACACTATTGGGATGGCCTCAGGGACTTTGGAGGGTTCTCCTAAATTGTACGGCTTGGGACAATGGAATGGGCAGAATTCCCATGGATTGGGTAGGCGCAGTCCTAATGTGTGACTCCAGGGGCCCAGTCTGGAGTGTGTGTTGCCCAGGACATTGAGGACAGAAGTCTAAAAACACAAACTCAGCTAAGGTTTGCGGATGTAGGTATGGCGGACCCGATCGACAAACCATGAAAAGAACTCTTCAGGATATGAAGAAACAGCGAGTCTGAGGCGCTTGCTCATTCTTTTGTCTCTGGATTTTGTATCAGCGTTGGCCGTGGAATGTCGGGGAGGCCTCAGGGGCCATGGACGAATTTTCCTCTCTGTGGATTTGGCCCGATCCCAATGGTTTTTCGTCAATCTGTGGGATGGGAGGACTCCTTACAGGTTTGTTACCTCAGGTGTCCCACCAAAAGAGGAATTCCAAATCAGAGCCCTAGGGAAGAGTGAAGGGACAAAGCGAACTATGGTTAAAAATCGGGGCCAGGGGCATGGCAGGCCCCATATGCGGGCTCAGGGTCCAGCCACTGAGAGGCCTTACTTGAGGACTGGGCTCAGGCTGAGGGTCACAATGTGTGTTTGTGACCAATGTTGCCCGCGAGCATGGGCGGGGAATCATGGGCCACACTGGTTTCAACTACACTGAATGTTGGACAACATGGCAACCGCAAGGTTTCTTGCCATGGGGATGGAGTTCTGATTTCTGCATCTTTTCCACCGTGGGCAGTGTTTTGAGATAAGTTATAGTTTCTGAAGCCTGAAAATCGAGGTTGAGAAGAGATGACGACCTAAGGCCATGGCGGATCCGATGTGCTCAGAGTAAGGCCAGCTGTCTGGGTGTGGCCTGGAGGTCCAGGCTCAGGTTGTGTCTGAAAGGGCATCAGTGCCCAGGTCAGCCTATGTATTTGGGGTACAGCCAAGTTGCGTTCAGGTTGATCCTCATTTGGGGTTTCTGGTTAGCCCCAGGGGGCAATGTTTTTCTTCTGGAGTGCAGGCAGAGTGTTGCACTGTAGTTCTGGATTGCCTATCTGGAGGGCTTGTGGGCCCGTAGTCTGAGGACGGAAGTCTGAGAACACAATCTAGGCTTAGGTTTCTGCGTGAGGACATGGCAGGCACAATCTACAGACCTGACTCGACATCTCGTGGATCTGAAGTCAGGGCGAGGATCAGACGATCTCTCAGGTTGGAGGTTCTGTCCCAGATGGACCCTTCATGAAGGAGGGGTGGATCACGAGGCCATGGGGGTTTCCCAAGATGGGAGTTGTGAGAAGATCCAAACTGCAAAGATTCTTCTGCAGGACAATTGAGACCTGTTGTTTGGCTCAGGCCAACGATTCCAAGCAGGGTACTAAGGATGGATGGATGGGTAGCCCACCTCGCATTCCAATTGTCTCCTAACAACAAGACATGTTAGATCTGCTGGATCAGGGGGAGCAACCGAGAAGGCTGAGTTCAAATGGACTCTCCTATGGATGGGTCCTAATGTGTTTTTGTGTCTATGAAGACCTTGGAATGAAGCGGTGGCACTGGGGCCCTGAAGGGTTCTCTTAAAGAGAAGCTTCGACCAAGCTCCAATGTGCAAGTTTCCCATGTGTAGAGGAGATTAGTTCTGATGGGTGAGTCAAGAAACAGCCATATTCGGGTATTGAAATCCAGGCCTCTGAGGAGAGATGCCTGGAAACCAAAGCAATGTATCCGATTAGTGCCTAGGGGTCTGTTCATTCCTTTTTCCCTCTGGGGACATCAGTCTACGGGTATGAGTGCAGGTAGGTGCTCAGATGGGCTCAGATTGCCCCTGTTTGTCCTGGGAAGCCACCACTATTGAGATGGCCTCAAGGACTTTGGAGGTTGATCCTATTAGCAGGGTTGTGGCCATTGCAATGGGCACACAGAAATCCCTTGGAGAGGGCAAGTACAGTCCTCAGGTTTGGCTCCAGGGGCCTGAGCCTGTAGGGTGTGTAGGCCAGGGCTGTTTAGACCGTTGTCTGAAAACACAAACTCGGCTTCTGTTTCGGGTCATAGGTATGGCTGGACTGATCTACAGACCATGAGGAGAACTCTTCGGGATATGAAAAAAGGGCGAGTGTGAGGCTCTTGCTCAAGTTTTTGTCTCTGGATATCGTGTCACCCATGTTCATGAAATTTCCGGGTGACTTCGTGGGAAATGGACGAGTCTTACCCTCTCGAGGTGTGGCCCCGTCCAAACAGTTTGGGGTCATTCTGGGGGATGGAATAAGTCCATTTTTTGTTGTTGTTGTTTTGTTTTGTTTTGTTTTGTTTTATAACCTCAGGTGTCCCACCAAATGAGGGATTCAAGAGTAAAGCCCTGGAGAGGGGCGACTGGACAACCAGAAATCTGGTTACATATGGGGGCCTAGGTACATGACAAGCCCATTATGACATCTAATGGTCCAGTCACTAAGAGGACATACTAGAAGGCAGGACTCACGCTGAGGGTCACAATGCATGTTTATGCCCTCATCACACTCAAGAATGGGCGGGTCCTCAGGGTGAATGCTGGTTTCTCCTACACGGAACGTTGGACAACGTGCCAACCCAAAGGTTTCTTTCCATGGGTAAGGAGGAATTCTGATTTCTGGGCAGGGATTGGAGATAAGGTCTAGGTTCTGAAGCCTGAAAACTGAGGTAGGGAAGAGATGATGACCTAAGGCCATGGCAGGTCTGATGTGCTCAGTGTGCGGTCAGCTGTCTGGGTATTGGTCAGGAGGTCTGGGCTCAGGTTGTGTCAGAAAGTGCATTAGTGCCCAGGTTAGACTATATAATTTGGGTACATCGAGTGCCGTGTAGGTTGCAGCTCATAAGGCAATATATTTTTTTTTTTTCTTGAGGGCAAGCAGAGTGCTGCATTGTGGGTCCGGAATTGCCAAACTTGAGTGCTTCGGACCAGGAGTGTGAGGACGGAAGTCTGAGAACACAAGCTAGACTTGGGTTTCAGGGCGAGGGCACGGCAGGTAGCCCCTACACATCGGAACCAAGATCTCATGCATCTGAAGTCAGAGCGAGGATCAGACGTTGGCTCAGGTTGGAGTTTCTGTGCATGACGGTCCCTTCATGAAGGGAGCGGAATCTCGAGGCCATGGAGGTTTTCCCACGTTGGGAGTTGTGGGATGCCCCCTTCAAGGATTCCTTCTGCGGGACAATTGAGACCTGGTGGACAGGTCCAGGACATCCCATATGGAATGACTCCAGGGCACCGTTCGAGGATGGATGCCTGGGACAAGCGCCTCGCATTGCAATTGTCTCCTAGCAACAAGGCAGTTTAGATCTGATGGCTCTGCGGGAGCAACCTGGGTGGCTGAGTTGAAATGGACTTTCCTGAGGATGGGTCCTAAAGTGTGTTTGTATCCATGAGGGCCTTGGAATGAGGCGGTGGCACCGGGACCCTGAAGTATTCTCCTAAGCTTTTGACATAGCTCCCATACACAAGTTTCCTTGTGGAGACGAGATTTGTTCTGATGGGTGCCTCACGAAAACCCCTACGCTAATATTGGAATCCAGGCTTTTGAGGAGACATGCCTGTAAACCAAAGCAATGGATCCGATTATGGCCTAGGGTCCTGTCTGGTTCAATCTTCTTCTCTGGGGACATCCATCTATGGAATAAGTGGAGATAGTTGCTCAGCTGGTGTCAGACCGCCCTTGTTTGTGCCGGATGACCTACACTATTGGGATGGCCTCAGGGACTTTGGAGGGTTCTCCTAATTTGTACGGTTTGGGACAATGGAATGGGCAGAATTCCCATGGATTGGGTAGGCGCAGTCCTAATGTGTGACTCCAGGGGCCCAGTCTGGAGTGTGTGTTGCCCAGGACATTGAGGACAGAATTCTAAAAACACAAACTCAGCTAAGGTTTGCGGATGTAGGTATGGCGGACCCGATCGACAATCCATGAGAAGAACTCTTCAGGATATGAAGAAACAGCGAGTCTGAGGCGCTTGCTCATTCTTTTGTCTCTGGATTTTGTATCAGCGTTGGCCGAGGAATATCGGGGAGGCCTCAGGGGCCATGGACGAATCTTCCTCTCTGTGGATTTGGCCCGATCCCAATTGTTTTTCGTCAATCTGTGGGATGGGAGGACTCCTTTCAGGTTTGTTACCTCAGGTGTCCCACCAAAAGAGGAATTCCAAATCAGAGCCCTAGGGAAGAGTGAAGGGACAAAGCGAACGATGGTTAAAAATCGGGGCCAGGGGCATGGCATGCCCCATATGCGGGCTCAGGGTCCAGCCACTGAGAGGCCTTACCTGAGGACTGGGCTCAGGCTGAGGGTCACAATGTGTGTTTGTGACCAATGTTGCCCGCGAGCATGGGCGGGGAATCATGGGCCACACTGGTTTCAACTACACTGAATGTTGGACAACATGGCAACCGCAAGGTTTCTTGCCATGGGGATGGAGTCCTGTTTTCTGCATCATTTTCAACCGTGGGCAGTGTTTTGAGATAAGTTATAGTTTCTGAAGCCTGAAAATCGAGGTTGAGAAGAGATGACGACCTAAGGCCATGGCGGATCCGATGTGCTCAGAGTGCGGCCAGCTGCCTGGGTGTGGCCTGGAGGTCCAGGCTCAGGTTGTGTCTGAAAGGGCATCAGTGCCCTGGTCAGCCTATGTATTTGGGGTACAGCCAAGTGGCGTGCAGGTTGATCCTCATTTGGGGTTTCTGGTTAGCCCCAGGGGGCAATGTTTTTCTTCTGGAGTGCAGGCAGAGTGTTGCATTGTAGTTCTGGATTGCCAATCTGGAGGGCTTGTGGGCCCATAGTCCTAGGAGAGAAGTCTGAGAACACAATCTACGCTTAGGTTTCTGGGTGAGGACATGGCAGGCACAATCTACAGACCTGACTCGAGATCTCGTGGATCTGAAGTCAGGGCGAGAATCAGACGATCTCTCAGTTTGGAGGTTCTGTCCCTGATGGACGCTTCATGAAGGGGGGGTGGATCACGAGGCCTTGGGGGTTTCCCAAGTTGGGAGTTGTGAGAAGCTCCAAACTGCAAAGATTCTTCTGCAGGACAATTGAGACCTGTTGGTTGGCTCAGGACAACGATTCCGATCAGGTTACTAAGGATGGATGGATGGGTAGCCCACCTCGCATTCCAATTGTCTCCTAGCAACAAGACATGTTAGATCTGCTGGATCTGGGGGAGCAACCGAGGAGGCTGAGTTCAAATGGACTCGCCTATGGATGGGTCCTAATGTGTTTTTGTGTCTATGAAGGCCTTGGAATGAAGCGGTGGCACTGGGGCCCTGAAGGGTTCTCCTAAAGAGAAGCTTCGACCAAGCTCCAATGTGCAAGTTTCCCATGTGTAGAGGAGATTAGTTCTGATGAGTGAGTCAAGAAACAGCCATATTCGGGTATTGAAATCCAGGCCTCTGAGAGAGATGCCTGGAAACCAAAGCAATGGATCCGATTAGTGCCTAGGGGTCTGTTCGTTCCTTTTTCCCTCTGGGGACATCAGTCTACGGGTCTGAGTGCAGGTAGGTGCTCTGATGGGCTCAGATTGCCCCTGTTTGTCCTGGGAAGCCACATCTATTGAGATGGCCTCAGGGAATTTGGAGGTTGATCCTATTAGTAGGGTTGTGGCCATTGCAATGGGCACACAGAAATCCCTTGGAGAGGGCAAGTACAGTCCTCAGGTTTGGCTCCAGTGGCCTGAGCCTGTAGGGTGTGTAGGCCAGGGCTGTTTAGACCGTTGTCAGAAAACACAAACTCGGCTTCTGTTTCGGGTCATAGGTATGGCAGGACTGATCTACAGACCATGAGGAGTACACTTCAGGATATGAAAAAAGGGCGAGTGTGAGGCTCTTGCTCAAGTTTTTGTCTCTGGATATCGTGTCACCCATGTTCATGAAATTTCCGGGTGACTTCATGGGAAATGGACGAGTCTTACCCTCTGGAGGTATGGCCCCGTCCGAAGAATTTGGGGTCATTCTGTGGGATGGAATAAGTCCATTTTTTTGTTGTTGTTTTGTTTTGTTTTGTTTTGTTTTGTTTTGTTTTTTAACCTCAGGTGTCCCACCAAATGAGGGATTCCAGAGTAGAGCCATGGAGAGGGGCGACTGGACAACCAGAAATCTGGTTAAATATTGGGGCCTAGGTACATGTCAAACTCATTATGACATCTAATGGTCCAGTCACTAAGAGGACATACTAGAGGGCAGGACTCACGCTGAGGGTCACAATGCATGTTTATGCCCTCATCACACTCAAGAATGGGCGGGTCCTCAGGGTGAATGGTGGTTTCTCCTACACTGAACGTTGGACAACGTGCCAACCAAAAGGTTTCTTGCCATGGGTAAGGAGGAATTCTGATTTCTGGGCAGGGATTGGAGATAAGGTCTAGGTTCTGAAGCCTGAAAACTGAGGTAGGGAAGAGATGATGACCTAAGGCCATGGCAGGTCTGATGTGCTCAGTGTGCGGTCAGCTGTCTGGGTGTTGGTCAGGAGGTCCGGGCTCAGGTTGTGTCAGAAAGTGCATTAGTGCCCAGGGTAGACTATATAATTTGGGTACATTCCAGTGCCGTGTAGGTTGCAGCTCATTAGGCAATATTTTTTTTTTTTTTTTTCTAGAGGGCAGACAGAATGCTGCATTGTGGGTCCGGAATTGCCAAACTTGAGTACTTCGGACCAGGAGTGTGAGGACGGAAGTCTGAGAACACAAGTTAGACTTGGGTTTCAGGGCGAGGGCACGGCAGGTACCCCCTACACATCGGAACCAAGAGCTCATGCATCTGAAGTCAGAGCGAGGATCAGACGTTGGCTCAGGTTGGAGTTTCTGTGCATGACGGTCCCTTCATGAAGGGAGCGGAATCTCGAGGCCATGGAGGTTTTCCCACGTTGGGAGTTGTGGGATGCCCCCTTCAAGGATTCCTTCTGCGGGACAATTGAGACCTGTTGTACAGGTCCAGGACATCCCATATGGAATGACTCCAGGGCACCGTTCGAGGATGGATGCCTGGGACGAGCGCCTCGCATTGCAATTGTCTCCTAGCAACAAGGCAGTTTAGATCTGATGGCTCTGCGGGAGCAACCTGGGTGGCTGAGTTGAAATGGACTTTCCTGAGGATGGGTCCTAAAGTGTGTTTGTATCCATGAGGGCCTTGGAATGAGGCGGTGGCACCGGGACCCTGAAGTATTCTCCTAAGCTTTTGACATAGCTCCCATACACAAGTTTCCTTGTGGAGACGAGATTTGTTCTGATGGGTGCCTCAGGAAAACCCCTATGCTAATATTGGAATCCAGGCTTTTGAGGAGACATGCCTGTAAACCAAAGCAATGGATCCGATTATGGCCTAGGGTCCTGTCTGGTTCAATCTTCTTCTCTGGGGACAACCATCTATGGAATGAGTGGAGATAGTTGCTCAGCTGGTGTCAGACCGC
This sequence comes from Mustela lutreola, assembly GCF_030435805.1. Lineage (NCBI taxonomy): Eukaryota > Metazoa > Chordata > Mammalia > Carnivora > Mustelidae > Mustela > Mustela lutreola. The sequence continues at coordinate 91,425,012 of NC_081302.1, read as the reverse complement.
CCTTGTTTGTGCCGGGTGACCTACACTATTGGGATGGCCTCAGGGACTTTGGAGGGTTCTCCTAATTTGTACAGTTTGGGACAATGGAATGGGCAGAATTCCCATGGATTGGGTAGGCGCAGTCCTAATGTGTGACTCCAGGGGCCCAGTCTGGAGTGTGTGTTGCCCAGGACATTGAGGACAGAAGTCTAAAAACACAAACTCAGCTAAGGTTTGCGGATGTAGGTATGGCGGACCCGATCGACAAACCATGAGAAGAACTCTTCAGGATATGAAGAAACAGCGAATCTGAGGCGCTTGCTCATTCTTTTGTCTCTGGATTTTCTATCAGCGTTGGCCGTGGAATGTCGGGGAGGCCTCAGGGGCCATGGACGAATCTTCCTCTCTGTGGATTTGGCCCGATCCCAATTGTTTTTCGTCAATCTGTGGGATGGGAGGACTCCTTTCAGGTTTGTTACCTCAGGTGTCCCACCAAAAGAGGAATTCCAAATCAGAGCCCTAGGGAAGAGTGAAGGGACAAAGCGAACTATGGTTAAAAATCGGGGCCAGGGGCATGGCAGGCCCCATATGCGGGCTCAGGGTCCAGCCACTGAGAGGCCTTACTTGAGGACTGGGCTCAGGCTGAGGGTCACAATGTGTGTTTGTGACCAATGTTGCCCGCGAGCATGGGCGGGGAATCATGGGCCACACTGGTTTCAACTACACTGAATGTTGGACAACATGGCAACCGCAAGGTTTCTTGCCATGGGGATGGAGTTCTGATTTCTGCATCATTTTCAACCGTGGGCAGTGTTTTGAGATAAGTTATAGTTTCTGAAGCCTGAAAATCGAGGTTGAGAAGAGATGACGACCTAAGGCCATGGCGGATCCGATGTGCTCAGAGTGCGGCCAGCTGTCTGGGTGTGGCCTGGAGGTCCAGGCTCAGGTTGTGTCTGAAAGGGCATCAGTGCCCAGGTCAGCCTATGTATTTGGGGTACAGCCAAGTGGCGTGCAGGTTGATCCTCATTTGGGGTTTCTGGTTAGCCCCAGGGGCAATGTTTTTCTTCTGGAGTGCAGGCAGAGTGTTGCATTGTAGTTCTGGATTGCCAATCTGGAGGGCTTGTGGGCCCGTAGTCTGAGGACGGAAGTCTGAGAACACAATCTAGGCTTAGGTTTCTGGGTGAGGACATGGCAGGCACAATCTACAGACCTGACTCGAGATCTCGTGGATCTGAAGTCAGGGCGAGGATCAGACGATCTCTCAGGTTGGAGGTTCTGTCCCAGATGGACCCTTCATGAAGGAGGGGTGGATCACGAGGCCATGGGGGTTTCCCAAGATGGGAGTTGTGAGAAGATCCAAACTGCAAAGATTCTTCTGCAGGACAATTGAGACCTGTTGTTTGGCTCAGGCCAACGATTCCAAGCAGGGTACTAAGGATGGATGGATGGGTAGCCCACCTCGCATTCCAATTGTCTCCTAGCAAGAAGACATGTTAGATCTGCTGGATCAGGGGGAGCAACCGAGAAGGCTGAGTTCAAATGGACTCTCCTATGGATGGGTCCTAATGTGTTTTTGTGTCTATGAAGACCTTGGAATGAAGCGGTGGCACTGGGGCCCTGAAGGGTTCTCTTAAAGAGAAGCTTCGACCAAGCTCCAATGTGCAAGTTTCCCATGTGTAGAGGAGATTAGTTCTGATGGGTGAGTCAAGAAACAGCCATATTCGGGTATTGAAATCCAGGCCTCTGAGGAGAGATGTCTGGAAACCAAAGCAATGTATCCGATTAGTGCCTAGGGGTCTGTTCATTCCTTTTTCCCTCTGGGGACATCAGTCTACGGGTCTGAGTGCAGGTAGGTGCTCAGATGGGCTCAGATTGCCCCTGTTTGTCCTGGGAAGCCACCACTATTGAGATGGCCTCAAGGACTTTGGAGGTTGATCCTATTAGCAGGGTTGTGGCCATTGCAATGGGCACACAGAAATCCCTTGGAGAGGGCAAGTACAGTCCTCAGGTTTGGCTCCAGGGGCCTGAGCCTGTAGGGTGTGTAGGCCAGGGCTGTTTAGACCGTTGTCTGAAAACACAAACTCGGCTTCTGTTTCGGGTCATAGGTATGGCTGGACTGATCTACAGACCATGAGGAGAACTCTTCGGGATATGAAAAAAGGGCGAGTGTGAGGCTCTTGCTCAAGTTTTTGTCTCTGGATATCGTGTCACCCATGTTCATGAAATTTCCGGGTGACTTCGTGGGAAATGGACGAGTCTTACCCTCTCGAGGTGTGGCCCCGTCCAAACAGTTTGGGGTCATTCTGGGGGATGGAATAAGTCCATTTTTTGTTGTTGTTGTTTTGTTTTGTTTTGTTTTGTTTTATAACCTCAGGTGTCCCACCAAATGAGGGATTCCAGAGTAAAGCCCTGGAGAGGGGCGACTGGACAACCAGAAATCTGGTTACATATGGGGGCCTAGGTACATGACAAGCCCATTATGACATCTAATGGTCCAGTCACTAAGAGGACATACTAGAAGGCAGGACTCACGCTGAGGGTCACAATGCATGTTTATGCCCTCATCACACTCAAGAATGGGCGGGTCCTCAGGGTGAATGCTGGTTTCTCCTACACGGAACGTTGGACAACGTGCCAACCAAAAGGTTTCTTTCCATGGGTAAGGAGGAATTCTGATTTCTGGGCAGGGATTGGAGATAAGGTCTAGGTTCTGAAGCCTGAAAACTGAGGTAGGGAAGAGATGATGACCTAAGGCCATGGCAGGTCTGATGTGCTCAGTGTGCGGTCAGCTGTCTGGGTATTGGTCAGGAGGTCCGGGCTCAGGTTGTGTCAGAAAGTGCATTAGTGCCCAGGTTAGACTATATAATTTGGGTACATCGAGTGCCGTGTAGGTTGCAGCTCATAAGGCAATATATTTTTTTTTTTTCTTGAGGGCAGGCAGAGTGCTGCATTGTGGGTCCGGAATTGCCAAACTTGAGTGCTTCGGACCAGGAGTGTGAGGACGGAAGTCTGAGAACACAAGCTAGACTTGGGTTTCAGGGCGAGGGCACGGCAGGTAGCCCCTACACATCGGAACCAAGATCTCATGCATCTGAAGTCAGAGCGAGGATCAGACGTTGGCTCAGGTTGGAGTTTCTGTGCATGACGGTCCCTTCATGAAGGGAGCGGAATCTCGAGGCCATGGAGGTTTTCCCACGTTGGGAGTTGTGGGATGCCCCCTTCAAGGATTCCTTCTGCGGGACAATTGAGACCTGGTGGACAGGTCCAGGACATCCCATATGGAATGACTCCAGGGCACCGTTCGAGGATGGATGCCTGGGACAAGCGCCTCGCATTGCAATTGTCTCCTAGCAACAAGGCAGTTTAGATCTGATGGCTCTGCGGGAGCAACCTGGGTGGCTGAGTTGAAATGGACTTTCCTGAGGATGGGTCCTAAAGTGTGTTTGTATCCATGAGGGCCTTGGAATGAGGCGGTGGCACCGGGACCCTGAAGTATTCTCCTAAGCTTTTGACATAGCTCCCATACACAAGTTTCCTTGTGGAGACGAGATTTGTTCTGATGGGTGCCTCACGAAAACCCCTACGCTAATATTGGAATCCAGGCTTTTGAGGAGACATGCCTGTAAACCAAAGCAATGGATCCGATTATGGCCTAGGGTCCTGTCTGTTTCAATCTTCTTCTCTGGGGACATCCATCTATGGAATAAGTGGAGATAGTTGCTCAGCTGGTGTCAGACCGCCCTTGTTTGTGCCGGATGACCTACACTATTGGGATGGCCTCAGGGACTTTGGAGGGTTCTCCTAATTTGTACGGTTTGGGACAATGGAATGGGCAGAATTCCCATGGATTGGGTAGGAGCAGTCCTAATGTGTGACTGCAGGGGCCCAGTCTGGAGTGTGTGTTGCCCAGGACATTGAGGACAGAATTCTAAAACAACAAACTCAGCTAAGGTTTGCGGATGTAGGTATGGCGGACCCGATCGACAATCCATGAGAAGAACTCTTCAGGATATGAAGAAACAGCGAGTCTGAGGCGCTTGCTCATTCTTTTTTCTCTGGATTTTGTATCAGCGTTGGCCGAGGAATATCGGGGAGGCCTCAGGGGCCATGGACGAATCTTCCTCTCTGTGGATTTGGCCCGATCCCAATTGTTTTTCGTCAATCTGTGGGATGGGAGGACTCCTTTCAGGTTTGTTACCTCAGGTGTCCCACCAAAAGAGGAATTCCAAATCAGAGCCCTAGGGAAGAGTGAAGGGACAAAGCGAACGATGGTTAAAAATCGGGGCCAGGGGCATGGCATGCCCCATATGCGGGCTCAGGGTCCAGCCACTGAGAGGCCTTACCTGAGGACTGGGCTCAGGCTGAGGGTCACAATGTGTGTTTGTGACCAATGTTGCCCGCGAGCATGGGCGGGGAATCATGGGCCACACTGGTTTCAACTACACTGAATGTTTGACAACATGGCAACCGCAAGGTTTCTTGCCATGGGGATGGAGTCCTGTTTTCTGCATCATTTTCAACCGTGGGCAGTGTTTTGAGATAAGTTATAGTTTCTGAAGCCTGAAAATCGAGGTTGAGAAGAGATGACGACCTAAGGCCATGGCGGATCCGATGTGCTCAGAGTGCGGCCAGCTGCCTGGGTGTGGCCTGGAGGTCCAGGCTCAGGTTGTGTCTGAAAGGGCATCAGTGCCCTGGTCAGCCTATGTATTTGGGGTACAGCCAAGTGGCGTGCAGGTTGATCCTCATTTGGGGTTTCTGGTTAGCCCCAGGGGGCAATGTTTTTCTTCTGGAGTGCAGGCAGAGTGTTGCATTGTAGTTCTGGATTGCCAATCTGGAGGGCTTGTGGGCCCATAGTCCTAGGAGAGAAGTCTGAGAACACAATCTAGGCTTAGGTTTCTGGGTGAGGACATGGCAGGCACAATCTACAGACCTGACTCGAGATCTCGTGGATCTGAAGTCAGGGCGAGAATCAGACGATCTCTCAGTTTGGAGGTTCTGTCCCTGATGGACGCTTCATGAAGGGGGGGTGGATCACGAGGCCTTGGGGGTTTCCCAAAATGGGAGTTGTGAGAAGCTCCAAACTGCAAAGATTCTTCTGCAGGACAATTGAGACCTGTTGGTTGGCTCAGGACAACGATTCCGATCAGGTTACTAAGGATGGATGGATGGGTAGCCCACCTCGCATTCCAATTGTCTCCTAGCAACAAGACATGTTAGATCTGCTGGATCTGGGGGAGCAACCGAGGAGGCTGAGTTCAAATGGACTCTCCTATAGATGGGTCCTAATGTGTTTTTGTGTCTATGAAGACCTTGGAATGAAGCGGTGGCACTGGGGCCCTGAAGGGTTCTCCTAAAGAGAAGCTTCGACCAAGCTCCAATGTGCAAGTTTCCCATGTGTAGAGGAGATTAGTTCTGATGAGTGAGTCAAGAAACAGCCATATTCGGGTATTGAAATCCAGGCCTCTGAGAGAGATGCCTGGAAACCAAAGCAATGGATCCGATTAGTGCCTAGGGGTCTGTTCGTTCCTTTTTCCCTCTGGGGACATCAGTCTACGGGTCTGAGTGCAGGTAGGTGCTCTGATGGGCTCAGATTGCCCCTGTTTGTCCTGGGAAGCCACATCTATTGAGATGGCCTCAGGGAATTTGGAGGTTGATCCTATTAGTAGGGTTGTGGCCATTGCAATGGGCACACAGAAATCCCTTGGAGAGGGCAAGTACAGTCCTCAGGTTTGGCTCCAGGGGCCTGAGCCTGTAGGGTGTGTAGGCCAGGGCTGTTTAGACCGTTGTCAGAAAACACAAACTCGGCTTCTGTTTCGGGTCATAGGTATGGCAGGACTGATCTACAGACCATGAGGAGTACACTTCAGGATATGAAAAAAGGGCAAGTGTGAGGCTCTTGCTCAAGTTTTTGTCTCTGGATATCGTGTCACCCATGTTCATGAAATTTCCGGGTGACTTCATGGGAAATGGACGAGTCTTACCCCCTGGAGGTATGGCCCCGTCCGAAGAGTTTGGGGTCATTCTGTGGGATGGAATAAGTCCATTTTTTTGTTGTTGTTTTGTTTTGTTTTGTTTTGTTTTGTTTTGTTTTTTAACCTCAGGTGTCCCACCAAATGAGGGATTCCAGAGTAGAGCCATGGAGAGGGGCGACTGGACAACCAGAAATCTGGTTAAATTTGGGGCCTAGGTACATGTCAAACTCATTATGACATCTAATGGTCCAGTCACTAAGAGGACATACTAGAGGGCAGGACTCACGCTGAGGGTCACAATGCATGTTTATGCCCTCATCACACTCAAGAATGGGCGGGTCCTCAGGGTGAATGGTGGTTTCTCCTACACTGAACGTTGGACAACGTGCCAACCAAAAGGTTTCTTGCCATGGGTAAGGAGGAATTCTGATTTCTGGGCAGGGATTGGAGATAAGGTCTAGGTTCTGAAGCCTGAAAACTGAGGTAGGGAAGAGATGATGACCTAAGGCCATGGCAGGTCTGATGTGCTCAGTGTGCGGTCAGCTGTCTGGGTGTTGGTCAGGAGGTCTGGGCTCAGGTTGTGTCAGAAAGTGCATTAGTGCCCAGGGTAGACTATATAATTTGGGTACATTCGAGTGCCGTGTAGGTTGCAGCTCATTAGGCAAAATTTTTTTTTTTTTCTAGAGGGCAGGCAGAGTGCTGCATTGTGGGTCCGGAATTGCCAAACTTGAGTACTTCGGACCAGGAGTGTGAGGACGGAAGTCTGAGAACACAAGTTAGACTTGGGTTTCAGGGCGAGGGCACGGCAGGTAGCCCCTACACATCGGAACCAAGATCTCATGCATCTGAAGTCAGAGCGAGGATCAGACGTTGGCTCAGGTTGGAGTTTCTGTGCATGACGGTCCCTTCATGAAGGGAGCGGAATCTCGAGGCCATGGAGGTTTTCCCACGTTGGGAGTTGTGGGATGCCCCCTTCAAGGATTCCTTCTGCGGGACAATTGAGACCTGTTGGACAGGTCCAGGACATCCCATATGGAATGACTCCAGGGCACCGTTCGAGGATGGATGCCTGGGACGAGCGCCTCGCATTGCAATTGTCTCCTAGCAACAAGGCAGTTTAGATCTGATGGCTCTGCGGGAGCAACCTGGGTGGCTGAGTTGAAATGGACTTTCCTGAGGATGGGTCCTAAAGTGTGTTTGTATCCATGAGGGCCTTGGAATGAGGCGGTGGCACCGGGACCCTGAAGTATTCTCCTAAGCTATTGACATAGCTCCCATACACAAGTTTCCTTGTGGAGACGAGATTTGTTCTGATGGGTGCCTCAGGAAAACCCCTATGCTAATATTGGAATCCAGGCTTTTGAGGAGACATGCCTGTAAACCAAAGCAATGGATCCGATTATGGCCTAGGGTCCTGTCTGGTTCAATCTTCTTCTCTGGGGACAACCATCTATGGAATGAGTGGAGATAGTTGCTCAGCTGGTGTCAGACCGCCCTTGTTTGTGCCGGGTGACCTACACTATTGGGATGGCCTCAGGGACTTTGGAGGGTTCTCCTAATTTGTACAGTTTGGGACAATGGAATGGGGAGAATTCCCATGGATTGGGTAGGCGCCGTCCTAATGTGTGACTCCAGGGGCCCAGTCTGGAGTGTGTGTTGCCCAGGACATTGAGGACAGAAGTCTAAAAACACAAACTCAGCTAAGGTTTGCGGATGTAGGTATGGCGGACCCGATCGACAAACCATGAGAAGAACTCTTCAGGATATGAAGAAACAGCGAGTCTGAGGCGCTTGCTCATTCTTTTGTCTCTGGATTTTCTATCAGCGTTGGCCGTGGAATGTCGGGGAGGCCTCAGGGGCCATGGACGAATCTTCCTCTCTGTGGATTTGGCCCGATCCCTATGGTTTTTCGTCAATCTGTGGGATGGGAGGACTCCTTTCAGGTTTGTTACCTCAGGTGTCCCACCAAAAGAGGAATTCCAAATCAGAGCCCTAGGGAAGAGTGAAGGGACAAAGCGAACTATGGTTAAAAATCGGGGCCAGGGGCATGGCAGGCCCCATATGCGGGCTCAGGGTCCAGCCACTGAGAGGCCTTACTTGAGGACTGGGCTCAGGCTGAGGGTCACAATGTGTGTTTGTGACCAATGTTGCCCGCGAGCATGGGCGGGGAATCATGGGCCACACTGGTTTCAACTACACTGAATGTTGGACAACAGGGCAACCGCAAGGTTTCTTGCCATGGGGATGGAGTTCTGATTTCTGCATCTTTTCCACCGTGGGCAGTGTTTTGAGATAAGTTATAGTTTCTGAAGCCTGAAAATCGAAGTTGAGAAGAGATGACGACCTAAGGCCATGGCGTATCCGATGTGCGCAGAGTGCGCCCAGCTGTCTGGATGTGGCCTGGAGGTCCAGGCTCAGGTTGTGTCTGAGAGGGCATCAGTGCCCAGGTCAGCCTATGTATTTGGGGTACAGCCAAGTGGCGTGCAGGTTGATCCTCATTTGGGGTTTCTGGTTAGCCCCAGGGGGCAATGTTTTTCTTCTGGAGTGCAGGCAGAGTGTTGCATTGTAGTTCTGGATTGCCAATCTGGAGGGCTTGTGGGCCCGTAGTCTGAGGACGGAAGTCTGAGAACACAATCTAGGCTTAGGTTTCTGGGTGAGGACATGGCAGGCACAATCTACAGACCTGACTCGAGATCTCGTGGATCTGAAGTCAAGGCGAGGATCAGACGATCTCTCAGGTTGGAGGTTCTGTCCCTGATGGACCCTTCATGAAGGTGGGGGTGTTCACGAGGCCATGGGGGTTTCCCAAGATGGGAGTTGTGAGAAGCACCAAACTGCAAAGATTCTTCTGCAGGACAATTGAGACTTGTTGGTTGGCTCAGGCCAACGAATCCGAGCAGGGTACTAAGGATGGATGGATGGGTAGCCCACCTCGCATTCCAATTGTCTCCTAGCAACAAGACATGTTAGATCTGCTGGATCTGGGGGAGCAACCGAGGAGGCTGAGTTCAAATGGACTCTCCTATGGATGGGTCCTAATGTGTTTTTGTGTCTATGAAGACCTTGGAATGAAGCGGTGGCACTGGGGCCCTGAAGGGTTCTCCTAAAGAGAAGCTTCGACCAAGCTCCAATGTGCAAGTTTCCCATGTGTAGAGGAGATTAGTTCTGAAGGGTGAGTCAAGAAACAGCCATATTCGGGTATTGAAATCCAGGCCTCTGAGGAGAGATGCCTGGAAACCAAAGCAATGGATCCGATTAGTGCCTAGGGGTCTGTTCGTCCCTTTTTCCCTCTGGGGACATCAGTCTACGGGTCTGAGTGCAGGTAGGTGCTCAGATGGGCTCAGATTGCCCCTGTTTGTCCTGGGAAGCCACCACTATTGAGATGGCCTCAGAGACTTTGGAGGTTGATCCTATTAGTAGGGTTGTGGCCATTGCAATGGGCACACAGAAATCCCTTGGAGAGGGCAAGTACAGTCCTCAGGTTTGGCTCCAGGGGCCTCAGGCTGTAGGGTGTGTAGGCCAGGGCTGTTTAGACCGTTGTCTGAAAACACAAACTCGGCTTCTGTTTCGGGTCATAGGTATGGCAGGACTGATCTACAGACCATGAGGAGTACACTTCAGGATATGAAAAAAGGGCGAGTGTGAGGCTCTTGCTCAAGTTTTTGTCTCTGGATATCGTGTCACCCATGTTCATGAAATTTCCGGGTGACTTCATGGGAAATGGACGAGTCTTACCCTCTGGAGGTATGGCCCCGTCCGAAGAGTTTGGGGTCATTCTGTGGCATGGAATAAGTCCATTTTTTTGTTGTTGTTGTTTTGTTTTGTTCTGTTTTGTTTTGTTTTTTCACCTCAGGTGTCCACCAAATGAGGGATTCCAGAGTAGAGCCCTGGAGAGGGGCGACTGGACAACCAGAAATCTGGTTAAATATTGATGCCTAGGTACATGTCAAGCCCATTATGACATCTAATGGTCCAGTCACTAAGAGGACATACTAGAGGGCAGGACTCACGCTGCGGGTGACAATGCATGTTTATGCCTTTATCACACTCAAGAATGGGCGGGTCCTCAGGGAGAATGCTGGTTTCTCCTACACTGAACGTTGGACAACGTGTGAACCAAAAGGTTTCTTGCCATGGGTAAGGAGGAATTCTGATTTCTGGGCAGGGATTGGAGATAAGGTCTAGGTTCTGAAGCCTGAAAACTGAGGTAGGGAAGAGATGATGACCTAAGGCCATGGCAGGTCTGATGTGCTCAGTGTGCGGTCAGCTGTCTGGGTGTTGGTCAGGAGGTCCGGGCTCAGGTTGTGTCAGAAAGTGCATTAGTGCCCAGGGTAGACTATATAAGTTGGGTACATTCGAGTGCCGTGTAGGTTGCAGCTCATTAGGCAAAAATTTTTTTTTTTTCTAGAGGGCAGGCAGAGTGCTGCATTGTGGGTCCCGAATTGCCAAGCTTGAGTGCATCGGACCAGGAGTGTGAGGACGGAAGTCTGAGAACACAAGCTATACTTGGGTTTCAGGGAGAGGGCACGGCAGGTACCCCCTACACATCGGAACCAAGATCTCATGCATCTGAAGTCAGAGGGAGGATCAGACGTTGGCTCAGGTTGGAGTTTCTGTGCATGACGGTCCCTTCATGAAGGGAGCGGAATCTCGAGGCCATGGAGGTTTTCCCACGTTGGGAGTTGTGGGATGCCCCCTTCAAGGATTCCTTCTGCGGGACAATTGAGACCTGTTGGACAGGTCCAGGACATCCCATATGGAATGACTCCAGGGCACCGTTCGAGGATGGATGCCTGGGACGAGCGCCTCGCATTGCAATTGTCTCCTAGCAACAAGGCAGTTTATATCTGATGGCTCTGCGGGAGCAACCTGGGTGGCTGAGTTGAAATGGACTTTCCTGAGGATGGGTCCTAAAGTGTGTTTGTATCCATGAGGGCCTTGGAATGAGGCGGTGGCACCGGGACCCTGAAGTATTCTCCTAAGCTTTTGACATAGCTCCCATACACAAGTTTCCTTGTGGAGACGAGATTTGTTCTGATGGGTGCCTCAGGAAAACCCCTATGCTAATATTGGAATCCAGGCTTTTGAGGAGACATGCCTGTAAACCAAAGCAATGGATCCGATTATGGCCTAGGGTCCTGTCTGGTTCAATCTTCTTCTCTGGGGACATCCAACTATGGAATGAGTGGAGATAGTTGCTCAGCTGGTGTCAGACCGCCCTTGTTTGTGCCGGGTGACCTACACTATTGGGATGGCCTCAGGGACTTTGGAGGGTTCTCCTAATTTGTACGGTTTGGGACAATGGAATGGGCAGAATTCCCATGGATTGGGTAGGCGCAGTCCTAATGTGTGACTCCAGGGGCCCAGTCTGGAGTGTGTGTTGCCCAGGACATTGAGGACAGAAGTCTAAAAACACAAACTCAGCTAAGGTTTGCGGATGTAGGTATGGCGGACCCGATCGACAAACCATGAGAAGAACTCTTCAGGATATGAAGAAACAGCGAGTCTGAGGCGCTTGCTCATTCTTTTGTCTCTGGATTTTGTATCAGCGTTGGCCGTGGAATGTCGGGGAGGCCTCAGGGGCCATGGACGAATCTTCCTCTCTGTGGATATGGCCCGATCCCAATTGTTTTTCGTCAATCTGTGGGATGGGAGGACTCCTTTCAGGTTTGTTACCTCAGGTGGACCACCAAAAGAGGAATTCCAAATCAGAGCCCTAGGGAAGAGTGAAGGGACAAAGCGAACTATGGTTAAAAATCGGGGCCAGGGGCATGGCAGGCCCCATATGCGGGCTCAGGGTCCAGCCACTGAGAGGCCTTACTTGAGGACTGGGCTCAGGCTGAGGGTCACAATGTGTGTTTGTGACCAATGTTGCCCGCGAGCATGGGCGGGGAATCATGGGCCACACTGGTTTCAACTACACTGAATGTTGGACAACATGGCAACCGCAAGGTTTCTTGCCATGGGGATGGAGTTCTGATTTGTGCATCATTTTCAACCGTGGGCAGTGTTTTGAGATAAGTTATAGTTTCTGAAGCCTGAAAATCGAGGTTGAGAAGAGATGACGACCTAAGGCCATGGCGGATCCGATGTGCTCAGAGTGCGGCCAGCTGTCTGGGTGTGGCCTGGAGGTCCAGGCTCAGGTTGTGTCTGAAAGGGCATCAGTGCCCAGGTCAGCCTATGTATTTGGGGTACAGCCAAGTGGCGTGCAGGTTGATCCTCATTTGGGGTTTCTGGTTAGCCCCAGGGGGCAATGTTTTTCTTCTGGAGTGCAGGCAGAGTGTTGCATTGTAGTTCTGGATTGCCAATCTGGAGGGCTTGTGGGCCCGTAGTCTGAGGACGGAAGTCTGAGAACACAATCTAGGCTTAGGATTCTGGGTGAGGACATGGCAGGCACAATCTACAGACCTGACTCGAGATCTCGTGGATCTGAAGTCAGGGAGAGGATCAGACGATCTCTCAGGTTGGAGGTTCTGTCCCTGATGGACCCTTCATGAAGGTGGGGGTGTTCACGAGGCCATGGGGGTTTCCCAAGATGGGAGTTGTGAGAAGCACCAAACTGCAAAGATTCTTCTGCAGGACAATTGAGACTTGTTGGTTGGCTCAGGCCAACGATTCCGAGCAGGGTACTAAGGATGGATGGATGGGTAGCCCACCTCGCATTCCAATTGTCTCCTAGCAACAAGACATGTTAGATCTGCTGGATCTGGGGGAGCAACCGAGGAGGCTGAGTTCAAATGGACTCTCCTATGGATGGGTCCTAATGTGTTTTTGTGTCTATGAAGGCCTTGGAATGAAGCGGTGGCACTGGGGCCCTGAAGGGTTCTCCTAAAGAGAAGCTTCGACCAAGCTCCAATGTGCAAGTTTCCCATGTGTAGAGGAGATTAGTTCTGAAGGGTGAGTCAAGAAACAGCCATATTCGGGTATTGAAATCCAGGCCTCTGAGGAGAGATGCCTGGAAACCAAAGCAATGGATCCAATTAGTGCCTAGGGGTCTGTTCGTCCCTTTTTCCCTCTGGGGACATCAGTCTACGGGTCTGAGTGCAGGTAGGTGCTCAGATGGGCTCAGATTGCCCCTGTTTGTCCTGGGAAGCCACCACTATTGAGATGGCCTCAGAGACTTTGGAGGTTGATCCTATTAGTAGGGTTGTGGCCATTGCAATGGGCACACAGAAATCCCTTGGAGAGGGCAAGTACAGTCCTCAGGTTTGGCTCCAGGGGCCTCAGCCTGTAGGGTGTGTAGGCCAGGGCTGTTTAGACCGTTGTCTGAAAACACAAACTCGGCTTCTGTTTCGGGTCATAGGTATGGCAGGACTGATCTACAGACCATGAGGAGTACACTTCAGGATATGAAAAAAGGGCGAGTGTGAGGCTCTTGCTCAAGTTTTTGTCTCTGGATATCGTGTCACCCATGTTCATGAAATTTCCGGGTGACTTCATGGGAAATGGACGAGTCTTACCCTCTGGAGGTATGGCCCCGTCCGAAGAGTTTGGGGTCATTCTGTGGCATGGAATAAGTCCATTTTTTTGTTGTTGTTGTTTTGTTTTGTTCTGTTTTGTTTTGTTTTTTCACCTCAGGTGTCCACCAAATGAGGGATTCCAGAGTAGAGCCCTGGAGAGGGGCGACTGGACAACCAGAAATCTGGTTAAATATTGATGCCTAGGTACATGTCAAGCCCATTATGACATCTAATGGTCCAGTCACTAAGAGGACATACTAGAGGGCAGGACTCACGCTGCGGGTGACAATGCATGTTTATGCCCTTATCACACTCAAGAATGGGCGGGTCCTCAGGGAGAATGCTGGTTTCTCCTACACTGAACGTTGGACAACGTGTCAACCAAAAGGTTTCTTGCCATGGGTAAGGAGGAATTCTGATTTCTGGGCAGGGATTGGAGATAAGGTCTAGGTTCTGAAGCCTGAAAACTGAGGTAGGGAAGAGATGATGACCTACGGCCATGGCAGGTCTGATGTGCTCAGTGTGCGGTCAGCTGTCTGGGTGTTGGTCAGGAGGTCCGGGCTCAGGTTGTGTCAGAAAGTGCATTAGTGCCCAGGGTAGACTATATAAGTTGGGTACATTCGAGTGCCGTGTAGGTTGCAGCTCATTAGGCAAAATTTTTTTTTTTTTCTAGAGGGCAGGCAGAGTGCTGCATTGTGGGTCCCGAATTGCCAAGCTTGAGTGCATCGGACCAGGAGTGTGAGGACGGAAGTCTGAGAACACAAGCTAGACTTGGGTTTCAGGGAGAGGGCACGGCAGGTACCCCCTACACATCGGAACCAAGATCTCATGCATCTGAAGTCAGAGCGAGGATCAGACGTTGGCTCAGGTTGGAGTTTCTGTGCATGACGGTCCCTTCATGAAGGGAGCGGAATCTCGAGGCCATGGAGGTTTTCCCACGTTGGGAGTTGTGGGATGCCCCCTTCAAGGATTCCTTCTGCGGGACAATTGAGACCTGTTGGACAGGTCCAGGACATCCCATATGGAATGACTCCAGGGCACCGTTCGAGGATGGATGCCTGGGACGAGCGCCTCGCATTGCAATTGTCTCCTAGCAACAAGGCAGTTTATATCTGATGGCTCTGCGGGAGCAACCTGGGTGGCTGAGTTGAAATGGACTTTCCTGAGGATGGGTCCTAAAGTGTGTTTGTATCCATGAGGGCCTTGGAATGAGGCGGTGGCACCGGGACCCTGAAGTATTCTCCTAAGCTTTTGACATAGCTCCCATACACAAGTTTCCTTGTGGAGACGAGATTTGTTCTGATGGGTGCCTCAGGAAAACCCCTATGCTAATATTGGAATCCAGGCTTTTGAGGAGACATGCCTGTAAACCAAAGCAATGGATCCGATTATGGCCTAGGGTCCTGTCTGGTTCAATCTTCTTCTCTGGGGACATCCATCTATGGAATGAGTGGAGATAGTTGCTCAGCTGGTGTCAGACCGCCCTTGTTTGTGCCGGGTGACCTACACTATTGGGATGGCCTCAGGGACTTTGGAGGGTTCTCCTAATGTGTACGGTTTGGGACAATTGAATGGGCAGAATTCCCATGGATTGGGTAGGCGCAGTCCTAATGTGTGACTCCAGGGGCCCAGTCTGGAGTGTGTGTTGCCCAGGACATTGAGGACAGAAGTCTAAAAACACAAACTCAGCTAAGGTTTGCGGATGTAGGTATGGCGGACCCGATCGACAAACCATGAGAAGAACTCTTCAGGATATGAAGAAACAGCGAGTCTGAGGCGCTTGCTCATTCTTTTGTCTCTGGATTTTGTATCAGCGTTGGCCGTGGAATGTCGGGGAGGCCTCAGGGGCCATGGGCGAATCTTCCTCTCTGTGGATTTGGCCCGATCCCAATTGTTTTTCCTCAATCTGTGGGATGGGAGGACTCCTTTCAGGTTTGTTACCTCAGGTGTCCCATCAAAAGAGGAATTCCAAATCAGAGCCCTAGGGAAGAGTGAAGAGACAAAGCCGAACTATGGTTAAAAATCGGGGCCAGGGGCATGGCAGGCCCCATATGCGGGCTCAGGGTCCAGCCACTGAGAGGCCTTACTTGAGGACTGGGCTCAGGCTGAGGGTCACAATGTGTGTTTGTGACCAATGTTGCCCGCGAGCATGGGCGGGGAATCATGGGCCACACTGGTTTCAACTACACTGAATGTTGGACAACATGGCAACCGCAAGGTTTCTTGCCATGGGGATGGAGTTCTGATTTCTGCATCATTTTCAACCGTGGGCAGTGTTTTGAGATAAGTTATAGTTTCTGAAGCCTGAAAATCGAGGTTGAGAAGAGATGGCGACCTAAGTCCATGGAGGATCCGATGTGCTCAGAGTGCGGCCAGCTGTCTGGGTGTGGCCTGGAGGTCCAGGCTCAGGTTGTGTCTGAAAGGGCATCAGTGCCCAGGTCAGCCTATGTATTCAGGGTACAGCCAAGTGGCGTGCAGGTTGATCCTCATTTGGGGTTTCTGGTTAGCCCCAGGGGGCAATGTTTTTCTTCTGGAGTACAGGCAGAGTGTTGCATTGTAGTTCTGGATTGCCAATCTGGAGGGCTTGTGGGCCCGTAGTCTGAGGACGGAAGTCTGAGAACACAATCTAGGCTTAGGTTTCTGGGTGAGGACATGGCAGGCACAATCTACAGACCTGACTCGAGATCTCGTGGTTCTGAAGTCAGGGCGAGGATCAGACAATCTCTCAGGTTGGAGGTTCTGTCCCTGATGGACCCTTATGAAGGGGGGGTGGATCACGAGGCCATGGGGGTTTCCCAAGATGGGAGTTGTGAGAAGCTCCAAACTGCAAAGATTCTTCTGCAGGACAATTGAGACCTGTTGGTTGGCTCAGGCCAACGATTCCGAGCAGGGTACTAAGGATGGATGGATGGGTAGCCCACCTCGCATTCCAATTGTCTCCTAGCAACAAGACATGTTAGATCTGCTGGATCTGGGGGAGCAACCGAGGAGGCTGAGTTCAAATGGACTCTCCTATGGATGGGTCCTAATGTGTTTTTGTGTCTATGAAGACCTTGGAATGAAGCGGTGGCACTGGGGCCCTGAAGGGTTCTCCTAAAGAGAAGCTTCGACCAAGCTCCAATGTGCAAGTTTCCCATGTGTAGAGGAGATTAGTTCTGATGGGTGAGTCTAGAAACAGCCATATTCGGGTATTGAAATCCAGGCCTCTGAGGAGAGATGCATGGAAACCAAAGCAATGGATCCGATTAGTGCCTAGGGGTCTCATCGTTCCTTTTTCCCTCTGGGGACATCAGTCTACGGGTCTGAGTGCAGGTAGGTGCTCAGATGGGCTCAGATTGCCTCTGTTTGTCCTGGGAAGCCACCACTATTGAGATGGCCTCAGGGACTTTGGAGGTCGATCCTATTAGTAGGGTTGTGGGCATTGCAATGGGCACACAGAAATCCCTTGGAGAGGGCAAGTACAGTCCTCAGGTTTGGCTCCAGGGGCCTGAGCCTGTAGGGTGTGTAGGCCAGGGCTGTTTAGACCGTTGTCTGAAAACACAAACTCGGCTTCTGTTTCGGGTCATAGGTATGGCAGGACTGATCTACAGACCATGAGGAGAACTCTTCGGGATATGAAAAAAGGGCGAGTGTGAGGCTCTTGCTCAAGTTTTTGTCTCTGGATATCGTGTCACCCATGTTCATGAAATTTCCGGGGGACTTCATGGGAAATGGACGAGTCTTACCCTCTGGAGGTGTGGCCCCGTCCGAAGAGTTTGGGGTCATTCTGTGGGATGGAATAAGTCCATTTTTTTGTTGTTGTTGTTTTGTTTTGTTTTGTTATGTTTAGTTTTTTAACCTCAGGTGTCCCACCAAATGAGGGATTCCAGAGTAGAGCCCTGGGGAGGGGCGACTGGACAACAAGAAATCTGGTTAAATATTGGGGCCTAGGTACATGTCAAGCCCATTATGACATCTAATGGTCCAGTCACTAAGAGGACATACTAGAGGGCAGGACTCACGCTGAGGGTCACAATGCATGTTTGTGCCCTCATCACACTCAAGAATGGGCGGGTCCTCAGGGTGAATGGTGATTTCTCCTACACTGAACGTTGGACAACGTGCCAACCAAAAGGTTTCTTGCCATGGGTAAGGAGGAATTCTGATTTCTGGGCAGGGATTGGAGATAAGGTCTAGGTTCTGAAGCCTGAAAACTGAGGTAGGGAAGAGATGATGACCTAAGGCCATGGCAGGTCTGATGTGCTCAGTGTGCGGTAGGCTGTCTGGGTGTTGGTCAGGAGGTCCGGGCTCAGGTTGTGTCAGAAAGTGCATTAGTGCCCAGGTTAGACTATATAATTTGGGTACATTCGAGTGCCGTGTAGGTTGCAGCTCATTAGGCAATATTTTTTTTTTTTTTTTTTTTCTAGAAGGCAGGCAGAGTGCTGCATTGTGGGTCCGGATTTGCCAATCTTGAGTGCTTCGAACCAGGAGTGTGAGGACGGAAGTCTGAGAACACAAGCTAGACTTGGGTTTCAGGGCGAGGGCACGGCATGTACCCCCTACACATCGGAACCAAGATCTCATGCATCTGAAGTCAGAGCGAGGATCAGACGTTGGCTCAGGTTGGAGTTTCTGTGCATGACGGTCCCTTCATGAAGGGAGCGGAATCTCGAGGCCATGGAGGTTTTCCCACGTTGGGAGTTGTGGGATGCCCCCTTCAAGGATTCCTTCTGCGGGACAATTGAGACCTGTTGGACAGGTCCAGGACATCCCATATGGAATGACTCCAGGGCACCGTTCGAGGATGGATGCCTGGGACGAGCGCCTCGCATTGCAATTGTCTCCTAGCAACAAGGCAGTTTATATCTGATGGCTCTGCGGGAGCAACCTGGGTGGCTGAGTTGAAATGGACTTTCCTGAGGATGGGTCCTAAAGTGTGTTTGTATCCATGAGGGCCTTGGAATGAGGCGGTGGCACCGGGACCCTGAAGTATTCTCCTAAGCTTTTGACATAGCTCCCATACACAAGTTTCCTTGTGGAGACGAGATTTGTTCTGATGGGTGCCTCAGGAAAACCCCTATGCTAATATTGGAATCCAGGCTTTTGAGGAGACATGCCTGTAAACCAAAGCAATGGATCCGATTATGGCCTAGGGTCCTGTCTGGTTCAATCTTCTTCTCTGGGGACATCCATCTATGGAATGAGTGGAGATAGTTGCTCAGCTGGTGTCAGACCGCCCTTGTTTGTGCCGGGTGACCTACACTATTGGGATGGCCTCAGGGACTTTGGAGGGTTCTCCTAATGTGTACGGTTTGGGACAATTGAATGGGCAGAATTCCCATGGATTGGGTAGGCGCAGTCCTAATGTGTGACTCCAGGGGCCCAGTCTGGAGTGTGTGTTGCCCAGGACATTGAGGACAGAAGTCTAAAAACACAAACTCAGCTAAGGTTTGCGGATGTAGGTATGGCGGACCCGATCGACAAACCATGAGAAGAACTCTTCAGGATATGAAGAAACAGCGAGTCTGAGGCGCTTGCTCATTCTTTTGTCTCTGGATTTTGTATCAGCGTTGGCCGTGGAATGTCGGGGAGGCCTCAGGGGCCATGGGCGAATCTTCCTCTCTGTGGATTTGGCCCGATCCCAATTGTTTTTCCTCAATCTGTGGGATGGGAGGACTCCTTTCAGGTTTGTTACCTCAGGTGTCCCATCAAAAGAGGAATTCCAAATCAGAGCCCTAGGGAAGAGTGAAGAGACAAAGCCGAACTATGGTTAAAAATCGGGGCCAGGGGCATGGCAGGCCCCATATGCGGGCTCAGGGTCCAGCCACTGAGAGGCCTTACTTGAGGACTGGGCTCAGGCTGAGGGTCACAATGTGTGTTTGTGACCAATGCTGCCCGCGAGCATGGGCGGGGAATCATGGGCCACACTGGTTTCAACTACACTGAATGTTGGACAACATGGCAACCGCAAGGTTTCTTGCCATGGGGATGGAGTTCTGATTTCTGCATCATTTTCAACCGTGGGCAGTGTTTTGAGATAAGTTATAGTTTCTGAAGCCTGAAAATCGAGGTTGAGAAGAGATGGCGACCTAAGTCCATGGAGGATCCGATGTGCTCAGAGTGCGGCCAGCTGTCTGGGTGTGGCCTGGAGGTCCAGGCTCAGGTTGTGTCTGAAAGGGCATCAGTGCCCAGGTCAGCCTATGTATTCAGGGTACAGCCAAGTGGCGTGCAGGTTGATCCTCATTTGGGGTTTCTGGTTAGCCCCAGGGGGCAATGTTTTTCTTCTGGAGTACAGGCAGAGTGTTGCATTGTAGTTCTGGATTGCCAATCTGGAGGGCTTGTGGGCCCGTAGTCTGAGGACGGAAGTCTGAGAACACAATCTAGGCTTAGGTTTATGGGTGAGGACATGGCAGGCACAATCTACAGACCTGACTCGAGATCTCGTGGATCTGAAGTCAGGGCGAGGATCAGACAATCTCTCAGGTTGGAGGTTCTGTCCCTGATGGACCCTTATGAAGGGGGGGTGGATCACGAGGCCATGGGGGTTTCCCAAGATGGGAGTTGTGAGAAGCTCCAAACTGCAAAGATTCTTCTGCAGGACAATTGAGACCTGTTGGTTGGCTCAGGCCAACGATTCCGAGCAGGGTACTAAGGATGGATGGATGGGTAGCCCACCTCGCATTCCAATTGTCTCCTAGCAACAAGACATGTTAGATCTGCTGGATCTGGGGGAGCAACCGAGGAGGCTGAGTTCAAATGGACTCTCCTATGGATGGGTCCTAATGTGTTTTTGTGTCTATGAAGACCTTGGAATGAAGCGGTGGCACTGGGGCCCTGAAGGGTTCTCCTAAAGAGAAGCTTCGACCAAGCTCCAATGTGCAAGTTTCCCATGTGTAGAGGAGATTAGTTCTGATGGGTGAGTCTAGAAACAGCCATATTCGCGTATTGAAATCCAGGCCTCTGAGGAGAGATGCGTGGAAACCAAAGCAATGGATCCGATTAGTGCCTAGGGGTCTGATCGTTCCTTTTTCCCTCTGGGGACATCAGTCTACGGGTCTGAGTGCAGGTAGGTGCTCAGATGGGCTCAGATTGCCTCTGTTTGTCCTGGGAAGCCACCACTATTGAGATGGCCTCAGGGACTTTGGAGGTCGATCCTATTAGTAGGGTTGTGGGCATTGCAATGGGCACACAGAAATCCCTTGGAGAGGGCAAGTACAGTCCTCAGGTTTGGCTCCAGGGGCCTGAGCCTGTAGGGTGTGTAGGCCAGGGCTGTTTAGACCGTTGTCTGAAAACACAAACTCGGCTTCTGTTTCGGGTCATAGGTATGGCAGGACTGATCTACAGACCATGAGGAGAACTCTTCGGGATATGAAAAAAGGGCGAGTGTGAGGCTCTTGCTCAAGTTCTTGTCTCTGGATATCGTGTCACCCATGTTCATGAAATTTCCGGGGGACTTCATGGGAAATGGACGAGTCTTACCCTCTGGAGGTGTGGCCCCGTCCGAAGAGTTTGGGGTCATTCTGTGGGATGGAATAAGTCCATTTTTTTGTTGTTGTTGTTTTGTTTTGTTTTGTTATGTTTAGTTTTTTAACCTCAGGTGTCCCACCAAATGAGGGATTCCAGAGTAGAGCCCTGGGGAGGGGCGACTGGACAACAAGAAATCTGGTTAAATATTGGGGCCTAGGTACATGTCAAGCCCATTATGACATCTAATGGTCCAGTCACTAAGAGGACATACTAGAGGGCAGGACTCACGCTGAGGGTCACAATGCATGTTTGTGCCCTCATCACACTCAAGAATGGGCGGGTCCTCAGGGTGAATGGTGATTTCTCCTACACTGAACGTTGGACAATGTGCCAACCAAAAGGTTTCTTGCCATGGGTAAGGAGGAATTCTGATTTCTGGGCAGGGATTGGAGATAAGGTCTAGGTTCTGAAGCCTGAAAACTGAGGTAGGGAAGAGATGATGACCTAAGGCCATGGCAGGTCTGATGTGCTCAGTGTGCGGTAGGCTGTCTGGGTGTTGGTCAGGAGGTCCGGGCTCAGGTTGTGTCAGAAAGTGCATTAGTGCCCAGGTTAGACTATATAATTTGGGTACATTCGAGTGCCGTGTAGGTTGCAGCTCATTAGGCAATATTTTTTTTTTTTTTTTTTTTTTCTAGAAGGCAGGCAGAGTGCTGCATTGTGGGTCCGGATTTGCCAATCTTGAGTGCTTCGGACCAGGAGTGTGAGGACGGAAGTCTGAGAACACAAGCTAGACTTGGGTTTCAGGGCGAGGGCACGGCATGTACCCCCTACACATCGGAACCAAGATCTCATGCATCTGAAGTCAGAGCGAGGATCAGACGTTGGCTCAGGTTGGAGTTTCTGTGCATGACGGTCCCTTCATGAAGGGAGCGGAATCTCGAGGCCATGGAGGTTTTCCCACGTTGGGAGTTGTGGGATGCCCCCTTCAAGGATTCCTTCTGCGGGACAATTGAGACCTGTTGGACAGGTCCAGGACATCCCATATGGAATGACTCCAGGGCACCGTTCGAGGATGGATGCCTGGGACGAGCGCCTCCATTGCAATTGTCTCCTAGCAACAAGGCAGTTTAGATCTGATGGCTCTGCGGGAGCAACCTGGGTGGCTGAGTTGAAATGGACTTTCCTGAGGATGGGTCCTAAAGTGTGTTTGTATCCATGAGGGCCTTGGAATGAGGCGGTGGCACCGGGACCCTGAAGTATTCTCCTAAGCTTTTGACATAGCTCCCATACACAAGTTTCCTTGTGGAGACGAGATTTGTTCTGATGGGTGCCTCAGGAAAACCCTTATGCTAATATTGGAATCCAGGCTTTTGAGGAGACATGCCTGTAAACCAAAGCAATGGATCCGATTATGGCCTAGGGTCCTGTCTGGTTCAATCTTCTTCTCTGGGGACATCCATCTATGGAATGAGTGGAGATAGTTGCTCAGCTGGTGTCAGACCGCCCTTGTTTGTGCCGCGTGACCTACACTATTGGGATGGCCTCAGGGACTTTGGAGGGTTCTCCTAATTTGTACGGTTTGGGACAATGGAATGGGCAGAATTCCCATGGATTGGGTAGGCGCAGTCCTAATGTGTGACGCCAGGGGCCCAGTCTGGAGTGTGTGTTGCCCAGGACATTGAGGACAGAAGTCTAAAAACACAAACTCAGCTAAGGTTTGCGGATGTAGGTATGGCGGACCCGATCGACAAACCATGAGAAGAACTCTTCAGGATATGAAGAAACAGCGAGTCTGAGGCGCTTGCTCATTCTTTTGTCTCTGGATTTTGTATCAGCGTTGGCCGTGGAATGTCGGGTAGGCCTCAGGGGCCATGGGCGAATCTTCCTCTCTGTGGATTTGGCCCGATCCCAATTGTTTTTCGTCAATCTGTGGGATGGGAGGACTCCTTTCAGGTTTGTTACCTCAGGTGTCCCATCAAAAGAGGAATTCCAAATCAGAGCCCTAGGGAAGAGTGAAGAGACAAAGCCGAACTATGGTTAAAAATCGGGGCCAGGGGCATGGCAGGCCCCATATGCGGGCTCAGGGTCCAGCCACTGAGAGGCCTTACTTGAGGACTGGGCTCAGGCTGAGGGTCACAATGTGTGTTTGTGACCAATGTTGCCCGCGAGCATGGGCGGGGAATCATGGGCCACACTGGTTTCAACTACACTGAATGTTGGACAACATGGCAACCGCAAGGTTTCTTGCCATGGGGATGGAGTTCTGATTTCTGCATCATTTTCAACCATGGGCAGTGTTTTGAGATAAGTTATAGTTTCTGAAGCCTGAAAATCGAGGTTGAGAAGAGATGACGACCTAAGGCCATGGCGGATCCGATGTGCTCAGAGTGCGGCCAGCTGTCTGGGTGTGGCCTGGAGGTGCAGGCTCAGGTTGTGTCTGAAAGGGCATCAGTGCCCAGGTCAGCCTATGTTTTCGGGGTACAGCCAAGTGGCGTGCAGGTTGATCCTCATTTGGGGTTTCTGGTTAGCCCCAGGGGGCAATGTTTTTCTTCTGGAGTGCAGGCAGAGTGTTGCATTGTAGTTCTGGTTTGCCAATCTGGAGGGCTTGTGGGCCCGTAGTCTGAGGACGGAAGTCTGAGAACACAATCTATGCTTAGGTTTCTGGGTGAGGACATGGCAGGCACAATCTACAGACCTGACTCGAGATCTCGTGGATCTGAAGTCAAGGCGAGGATCAGACAATCTCTCAGGTTGGAGGTTCTGTCCCTGATGGACCCTTCATGAAGGTGGTGTGGATCACGAGGCCATGGGGGTTTCCCAAGATGGGAGTTGTGAGATGCTCCAAACTGCAAAGATTCTTCTACAGGACAATTGAGACCTGTTGTTTGGCTCAGGCCAACGATTCCGAGCAGGGTACTAAGGATGGATGATGGGTAGCCCACCTCGCATTCCAATTGTCTCCTAGCAACAAGACATGTTAGATCTGCTGGATCTGGGGGAGCAACCGAGGAGGCTGAGTTCAAATGGACTCTCCTATGGATGGGTCCTAATGTGTTTTTGTGTCTATGAAGACCTTGGAATGAAGCGGTGGCACTGGGGCCCTGAAGGGTTCTCCTAAAGAGAAGCTTCGACCAAGCTCCAATGTGCAAGTTTCCCATGTGTAGAGGAGATTAGTTCTGATGGGTGAGTCTAGAAACAGCCATATTCGGGTATTGAAATCCAGGCCTCTGAGGAGAGATGCCTGGAAACCAAAGCAATGGATCCGATTAGTGCCCAGGGGTCTGTTCGTTCCTTTTTCCCTCTGGGGACATCAGTCTACGGGTCTGAGTGCAGGTAGGTGCTCAGATGGGCTCAGATTGCCCCTGTTTGTCCTGGGAAGCCACCACTATTGAGATGGCCTCAGGGACTTTGGAGGTCGATCCTATTAGTAGGGTTGTGGCCATTGCAATGGGCACATAGAAATCCCATGGAGAGGGCAAGTACAGTCCTCAGGTTTGGCTCCAGTGGCCTGAGCCTGTAGGGTGTGTAGGCCAGGCCTGTTTAGACCGTTGTCTGAAAACACAAACTCGGCTTCTGTTTCGGGTCATAGGTATGGCAGGACTGATCTACAGACCATGAGGAGAACACTTCGGGATATGAAAAAAGGGCGAATGTGAGGCTCTTGCTCAAGTTTTTGTCTCTGGATATCGTGTCACCCAGGGTCATGAAATTTCCGGATGACTTCATGGGAAATGGACGAGTCTTACTCTCTGGAGAAGTGGCCCCGTCCGAAGAGTTTGGGGTCATTCTGTGGGATGGAATAAGTCCATTTTTTTGTTGTTGTTGTTTTGTTTGGTTTTGTTTTGTTTTTTAACCTCAGGTGTCCCACCAAATGAGGGATTCCAGAGTAGAGCCCTGGGGAGGGGCGACTGGACAACCAGAAATCTGGTTAAATATTGGGGCCTAGGTACATGTCAAGCCCATTATGACATCTAATGGTCCAGTCACTAAGAGGACATACTAGAGGGCACGACTCACGCTGAGGGTCACAATGCATGTTTATGCCCTCATCACACTCAAGAATGGGCGGGTCCTCAGGGTGAATGCTGGTTTCTCCTACACTGAACGTTGGACAACGTGCCAACCAAAAGGTTTCTTGCCATGGGTAAGGAGGAATTCTGATTTCTGGGCAGGGATTGGAGATAAGGTCTAGGTTCTGAAGCCTGAAAACTGAGGTAGGGAAGAGATGATGACTTAAGGCCATGGCAGGTCTGATGTGCTCAGTGTGCGGTCAGCTGTCTGGGTGTTGGTCAGGAGGTCCGGGCTCAGGTTGTGTCAGAAAGTGCATTAGTGCCCAGGTTAGACTATATAATTTGGGTACATTCGAGTGCCGTGTAGGTTGCAGCTCATTAGGCAATTTTTTTTTTTTTTCTAGAGGGCAGGCAGAGTGCTGCATTGTGGGTCCGGAGTTGCCAAACTTGAGTGCTTCGGACCAGGAGTGTGAGGACGGAAGTCTGAGAACACAAGCTAGACTTGGGTTTCAGGGCGAGGGCACGGCAGCTACCCCCTACACATCGGAACCAAGATCTCATGCATCTGAAGTCAGAGCGAGGATCAGACGTTGGCTCAGGTTGGAGTTTCTGTGCATGACGGTCCCTTCATGAAGGGAGCGGAATCTCGAGGCCATTGAGGGTTTCCCACGTTGGGAGTTGTGGGATGCCTCCTTCAAGAATTCCTTCTGCGGGACAATTGAGACCTGTTGGACAGGTCCAGGACATCCCATATGGAATGACTCCAGGGCACCGTTCGAGGATGGATGCCTGGGACGAGCGCCTCGCATTGCAATTGTCTCCTAGCAACAAGGCAGTTTAGATCTGATGGCTCTGCGGGAGCAACCTGGGTGGCTGAGTTGAAATGGACTTTCCTGAGGATGGGTCCTAAAGTGTGTTTGTATCCATGAGGGCCTTGGAATGAGGCGGTGGCACCAGGACCCTGAAGTATTCTCCTAAGCTTTTGACATAGCTCCCATACACAAGTTTCCTTGTGGAGACGAGATTTGTTCTGATGGGTGCCTCAGGAAAACCCCTATGCTAATATTGGAATCCAGGCTTTTGAGGAGACATGCCTGTAAACCAAAGCAATGGATCCGATTATGGCCTAGGGTCCTGTCTGGTTCAATCTTCTTCTCTGGGGACATCCATCTATGGAATGAGTGGAGATAGTTGCTCAGCTGGTGTCAGACCTACCTTGTTTGTGCCGGGTACCTACACTATTGGGATGGCCTCAGGGACTTTGGAGGGTTCTCCTAATTTGTACGGTTTGGGACAATGGAATGGGCAGAATTCCCATGGATTGGGTAGGCGCAGTCCTAATGTGTGACTCCAGGGGCCCAGTCTGGAGTGTGTGTTGCCCAGGACATTGAGGACAGAAGTCTAAGAACACAAACTCAGCTAAGGTTTGCGGATGTAGGTATGGCGGACCCGATCGACAAACCATGAGAAGAACTCTTCAGGATATGAAGAAACAGCGAGTCTGAGGCGCTTGCTCATTCTTTTGTCTCTGGATTTTGTATCAGCGTTGGCCGTGGAATGTCGGGGAGGCCTCAGGGGCCATGGGCGAATCTTCCTCTCTGTGGATTTGGCCCGATCCCAATTGTTTTTCGTCAATCTGTGGGATGGGAGGACTCCTTTCAGGTTTGTTACCTCAGGTGTCCCATCAAAAGAGGAATTCCAAATCAGAGCCCTAGGGAAGAGTGAAGGGACAAAGCCGAACTATGTTTAAAAATCGGGGCCAGGGGCATGGCAGGCCCCATATGCGGGCTCAGGGTCCAGCCACTGAGAGGCCTTACTTGAGGACTGGGCTCAGGCTGAGGGTCACAATGTGTGTTTGTGACCAATGTTGCCCGCGAGCATGGGCGGGGAATCATGGGCCACACTGGTTTCAACTACACTGAATGTTGGACAACATGGCAACCGCAAGGTTTCTTGCCATGGGGATGGAGTTCTGATTTCTGCATCATTTTCAACCGTGGGCAGTGTTTTGAGATAAGTTATAGTTTCTGAAGCCTGAAAATCGAGGTTGAGAAGAGATGACGACCTAAGTCCATGGAGGATCCGATGTAGTCAGAGTGCGGCCAGCTGTCTGGGTGTGGCCTGGAGGTGCAGGCTCAGGTTGTGTCTGAAAGGGCATCAGTGCCCAGGTCAGCCTATGTATTCGGGGTACAGCCAAGTGGTGTGCAGGTTGATCCTCATTTGAGGTTTCTGGTTAGCCCCAGGGGGCAATGTTTTTCTTCTGGAGTGCAGGCAGAGTGTTGCATTGTAGTTCTGGATTGCCATTCTGGAGGGCTTGTCGGCCCGTAGTCTGAGGACGGAAGTCTGAGAACACAATCTCGGCTTAGGTTTCTGGGTGAGGACATGGCAGGCACAATCTACAGACCTGACTCGAGATCTCGTGGATCTGAAGTCAGGGCGAGGATCAGACAATCTCTCAGGTTGGAGGTTCTGTCCCTGATGGACCCTTCATGAAGGGGGGGTGGATCACGAGGCTATGGGGTTTTCCCAAGATGGGAGTTGTGAGAAGCTCCAAACTGCAAAGATTCTTCTGCAGGACAATTGAGACCTGTTGGTTGGCTCAGGCCAACGATTCCGAGCAGGGTACTAAGGATGGATGGATGGGTAGCCCACCTCGCATTCCAATTGTCTCCTAGCAACAAGACATGTTAGATCTGCTGGATCTGGGGGAGCAACCGAGCAGGCTGAGTTCAAATGGACTCTCCAATGGATGGGTCCTAATGTGTTTTTGTGTCTATGAAGACCTTGGAATGAAGCGGTGGCACTGGGGCCCTGAAGGGTTCTCCTAAAGAGAAGCTTCGACCAAGCTCCAATGTGCAAGTTTCCCATGTGTAGAGGAGATTAGTTCTGATGGGTGAGTCAAGAAAAAGCCATATCGGGTATTGAAATCCAGGCCTCTGAGGAGAGATGCCTGGAAACCAAAGCAATGGATCCGATTAGTGCCTAGGGGTCTGTTCGTTACTTTTTCCCTCTGGGGACATCAGTCTACGGGTCTGAGTGCAGGTAGGTGCTCAGATGGGCTCAGATTGCCCCTGTTTTTCCTGGGAAGCCACCACTATTGAGATGGCCTCAGGGACTTTGGAGGTCGATCCTATTAGTAGGGTTGTGGCCATTGCAATGGGCAACCAGAAATCCCTTGGAGAGGGCAAGTACAGTCCTCAGGTTTGGCTCCAGGGGCCTGAGCCTGTAGGGTGTGTAGGCCAGGGCTGTTTAGACCATTGTCTGAAAACACAAACTCGGCTTCTGTTTCGGGTCATAGGTATGGCAGGACTGATCTACAGACCATGAGGAGAACTCTTCGGGATATGAAAAATGGGCGAGTGTGAGGCTCTTGCTCAAGTTTTTGTCTCTGGATATCGTGTCACCCATGTTCATGAAATTTCCGGGGGACTTCATGGGAAATGGACGAGTCTTACCCTCTGGAGGTGTGGCCCCGTCCGAAGAGTTTGGGGTCATTCTGTGGGATGGAATAAGTCCATTTTTTTGTTGTTGTTGTTTTGTTTGGTTTTGTTTTGTTTTTTAACCTCAGGTGTCCCACCAAATGAGGGATTCCAGAGTAGAGCCCTGGGGAGGGGCGACTGGACAACCAGAAATCTGGTTAAATATTGGGGCCTAGGTACATGTCAAGCCCATTATGACATCTAATGGTCCAGTCACTAAGAGGACATACTACAGGGCACGACTCACGCTGAGGGTCACAATGCATGTTTATGCCCTCATCACACTCAAGAATGGGCGGGTCCTCAGGGTGAATGCTGGTTTCTCCTACACTGAACGTTGGACAACGTGCCAACCAAAAGGTTTCTTGCCATGGGTAAGGAGGAATTCTGATTTCTGGAGATAAGGTCTAGGTTCTGAAGCCTGAAAACTGAGGTAGGGAAGAGATGATGACTTAAGGCCATGGCAGGTCTGATGTGCTCAGTGTGCGGTCAGCTGTCTGGGTGTTGGTCAGGAGGTCTGGGCTCAGGTTGTGTCAGAAAGTGCATTAGTGCCCAGGTTAGACTATATAATTTGGGTACATTCGAGTGCCGTGTAGGTTGCAGCTCATTAGGCAATTTTTTTTTTTTTTTTCTAGAGGGCAGTCAGAGTGCTGCATTGTGGGTCCGGAATTGCCAAACTTGAGTGCTTTGGACCAGGAGTGTGAGGACGGAAGTCTGAGAACACAAGCTAGACTTGGGTTTCAGGGCGAGGGCACGGCAGGTACCCCCTACACATCGGAACCAAGATCTCATGCATCTGAAGTCAGAGCGAGGATCAGACGTTGGCTCAGGTTGGAGTTTCTGTGCATGACGGTCCCTTCATGAAGGGAGCGGAATCTCGAGGCCATGGAGGTTTTCCCACGTTGGGAGTTGTGGGATGCCCCCTTCAAGGATTCCTTCTGCGGGACAATTGAGACCTGTTGGACAGGTCCAGGACATCCCATATGGAATGACTCCAGGGCACCGTTCGAGGATGGATGCCTGGGACGAGCGCCTCGCATTGCAATTGTCTCCTAGCAACAAGGCAGTTTAGATCTGATGGCTCTGCGGGAGCAACCTGGGGGCTGAGTTGAAATGGACTTTCCTGAGGATGGGTCCTAAAGTGTGTTTGTATCCATGAGGGCCTTGGAATGAGGCGGTGGCACCGGGACCCTGAAGTATTCTCCTAAGCTTTTGACATAGCTCCCATACACAAGTTTCCTTGTGGAGACGAGATTTGTTCTGATGGGTGCCTCAGGAAAACCCCTATGCTAATATTGGAATCCAGGCTTTTGAGGAGACATGGCTGTAAACCAAAGCAATGGATCCGATTATGGCCTAGGGTCCTGTCTGGTTCAATCTTCTTCTCTGGGGACATCCATCTATGGAATGAGTGGAGATAGTTGCTCAGCTGGTGTCAGACCGCCCTTGTTTGTGCCGGGTGACCTACACTATTGGGATGGCCTCAGGGACTTTGGAAGGTTCTCCTAATTTGTACGGTTTGGGACAATGGAATGGGCAGAATTCCCATGGATTGGGTAGGCGCAGTCCTAATGTGTGACTCCAGGGGCCCAGTCTGGAGTGTGTGTTGCCCAGGACATTGAGGACAGAAGTCTAAAAACACAAACTCAGCTAAGGTTTGCGGATGTAGGTATGGCGGACCCGATCGACAAACCATGAGAAGAACTCTTCAGGATATGAAGAAACAGCGAGTCTGTGGCGCTTGCTCATTCTTTTGTCTCTGGATTTTGTATCAGCGTTGGCCGTGGAATGTCGGGGAGGCCTCAGGGGCCATGGGCGAATCTTCCTCTCTGTGGATTTGGCCCGATTCCAATTGTTTTTCGTCAATCTGTGGGATGGGAGGACTACTTTCAGGTTTGTTACCTCAGGTGTCCCATCAAAAGAGGAATTCCAAATCAGAGCCCTAGGGAAGAGTGAAGGGACAAAGCCGAACTATGGTTAAAAATCGGGGCCAGGGGCATGGCAGGCCCCATATGCGGGCTCAGGGTTCAGCCACTGAGAGGCCTTACTTGAGGACTGGGCTCAGGCTGAGGGTCACAATGTGTGTTTGTGACCAATGTTGCCCGCGAGCATGGGCGGGGAATCATGGGCCACACTGGTTTCAACTACACTGAATGTTGGACAACAGGGCAACCGCAAGGTTTCTTGCCATGGGGATGGAGTTCTGATTTCTGCATCATTTTCAACCGTGGGCAGTGTTTTGAGATAAGTTATAGTTTCTGAAGCCTGAAAATCGAGGTTGAGAAGAGATGACGACCTAAGTCCATGGAGGATCCGATATGCTCAGAGTGCGGCCAGCTGTCTGGGTGTGGCCTGGAGGTGCAGGCTCAGGTTGTGTCTGAAAGGGCATCAGTGCCCAGGTCAGCCTATGTATTCGGGGTACAGCCAAGTGGCGTGCAGGTTGATCCTCATTTGGGGTTTCTGGTTAGCCCTAGGGGGCAATGTTTTTCTTCTGGAGTGCAGGCAGAGTGTTGCATTGTAGTTCTGGATTGCCAATCTGGAGGGCTTGTGGGCCCGTAGTCTGAGGACGGAAGTCTGAGAACACAATCTAGGCTTAGGTTTCTGGGTGAGGACATGGCAGGCACAATCTACAGACCTGACTCGAGATCTCGTGGATCTGAAGTCAAGGCGAGGATCAGACAATCTCTCAGGTTGGAGGTTCTGTCCCTGATGGACCCTTCATGAAGGGGGGGTGGATCACGAGGTCATGGGGGTTTCCCAAGATGGGAGTTGTGAGAAGCTCCAAACTGCAAAGATTCTTCTGCAGGACAATTGAGACCTGTGGGTTGGCTCAGGCCAACGATTCCGAGCAGGGTACTAAGGATGGATGGATGGGTAGCCCACCTCGCATTCCAATTGTCTCCTAGCAACGAGACATTTTAGATCTGCTGGATCTGGGGGAGCAACCGAGGAGGCTGAGTTCAAATGGACTCTCCTATGGATGGGTCCTAATGTGTTTTTGTGTCTATGAAGACCTTGGAATGAAGCGGTGGCACTGGGGCCCTGAAGGGTTCTCCTAAAGAGAAGCTTCGACCAAGCTCCAATGTGCAAGTTTCCCATGTGTAGAGGAGATTAGTTCTGATGGGTGAGTCAAGAAACAGCCATATTCGGGTATTGAAATCCAGGCCTCTGAGGAGAGATGCCTGGAAACCAAAGCAATGGATCCGATTAGTGCCTAGGGGTCTGTTCGTTCCTTTTTCCCTCTGGGGACATCAGTCTACGGGTCTGAGTGCAGGTAGGTGCTCAGATGGGCTCAGATTGCCCCTGTTTGTCCTGGGAAGCCACCACTATTGAGATGGCCTCAGGGACTTTGGAGGTCGATCCTATTAGTAGGGTTGTGGCCATTGCAATGGGCACACAGAAATCCCATGGAGAGGGCAAGTACAGTCCTCAGGTTTGGCTCCAGGGGCCTGAGCCTGTAGGGTGTGTAGGCCAGGGCTGTTTAGACCGTTGTCTGAAAACACAAACTCGGCTTCTGTTTCGGGTCATAGGTATGGCAGGACTGATCCATAGACCATGAGAAGAACTCTTCGGGATATGAAAAAAGGGCGAGTGTGAGGCTCTTGCTCATGTTTTTGTCTCTGGATGTCGTGTCACCCATGTTCATGAAATTTCCGGGGGACTTCATGGGAAATGGACGAGTCTTACCCTCTGGAGGTGTGGCCCCGTCCGAAGAGTTTGGTGTCATTCTGTGGGATGGAATAAGTCCATTTTGTTGTTGTTGTTGTTGTTGTTGTTTTGTTTTGTTTTGTTTTTTAACCTCAGGTGTCCCACCAAATGAGGGATTCCAGTGTAGAGCCCTGGGGAGGGGCGACTGGACAACCAGAAATCTGGTTAAATATTGGGGCCTAGGTACATGTCAAGCCCATTATGACATCTAATGGTCCAGTCACTAAGAGGACATACTAGAGGGCAGGACTCACGCTGAGGGTCACAATGCATGTTTTTGCCCTCATCACACTCAAGAATGGGCGGGTCCTCAGGGTGAATGCTGGTTTCTCCTACACTGAACGTTGGACAACGTGCCAACCAAAAGGTTTCTTGCCATGGGTAAGGAGGAATTCTGATTTCTGGGCAGGGATTGGAGATAAGGTCTAGGTTCTTAAGACTGAAAACTGAGGTAGGGAAGAGATGATGACCTAAGGCCATGGCAGGTCTGATGTGCTCAGTGTGCGGTCAGCTGTCTGGGTGTTGGTCAGGAGGTCCGGGCTCAGGTTGTGTCAGAAAGTGCATTAGTGCCCAGGTTAGACTATATAATTTGGGTACATTCGAGTGCCGTGTAGGATGCAGCTCATTAGGCAATATATTTTTTTTTTTTTTCTAGAGGGCAGGCAGAGTGCTGCATTGTGGGTCCGGAATTGCCAAACTTGAGGGCTTCGGACCAGAAGTGTGAGGACGGAAGTCTGAGAACACAAGCTAGACTTGGGTTTCAGTTCGAGGGCACGGCAGGTACCCGTACACATCGGAACCAAGATCTCATGCTTCTGAAGTCAGAGCGAGGATCAGACGTTGGCTCAGGTTGGAGTTTCTGTGCATGACGGTCCCTTCATGAAGGGAGCGGAATCTCGAGGCCATGGAGGTTTTCCCACGTTGGGAGTTGTGGGATGCCCCCTTCAAGGATTCCTTCTGCGGGACAATTGAGACCTGTTGGACAGGTCCAGGACATCCCATATGGAATGACTCCAGGGCACCGTTCGAGGATGGATGCCTGGGACGAGCGCCTCGCATTGCAATTGTCTCCTAGCAACAAGGCAGTTTAGATCTGATGGCTCTGCGGGAGCAACCTGGGTGGCTGAGTTGAAATGGACTTTCCTGAGGATGGGTCCTAAAGTGTGTTTGTATCCATGAGGGCCTTGGAATGAGGCGGTGGCACCGGGACCCTGAAGTATTCTCCTAAGCTTTTGACATAGCTCCCATACACAAGTTTCCTTGTGGAGACGAGATTTGTTCTGATGGGTGCCTCAGGAAAACCCTTATGCTAATATTGGAATCCAGGCTTTTGAGGAGACATGCCTGTAAACCAAAGCAATGGATCCGATTATGGCCTAGGGTCCTGTCTGGTTCAATCTTCTTCTCTGGGGACATCCATCTATGGAATGAGTGGAGATAGTTGCTCAGCTGGTGTCAGACCGCCCTTGTTTGTGCCGCGTGACCTACACTATTGGGATGGCCTCAGGGACTTTGGAGGGTTCTCCTAATTTGTACGGTTTGGGACAATGGAATGGGCAGAATTCCCATGGATTGGGTAGGCGCAGTCCTAATGTGTGACGCCAGGGGCCCAGTCTGGAGTGTGTGTTGCCCAGGACATTGAGGACAGAAGTCTAAAAACACAAACTCAGCTAAGGTTTGCGGATGTAGGTATGGCGGACCCGATCGACAAACCATGAGAAGAACTCTTCAGGATATGAAGAAACAGCGAGTCTGAGGCGCTTGCTCATTCTTTTGTCTCTGGATTTTGTATCAGCGTTGGCCGTGGAATGTCGGGTAGGCCTCAGGGGCCATGGGCGAATCTTCCTCTCTGTGGATTTGGCCCGATCCCAATTGTTTTTCGTCAATCTGTGGGATGGGAGGACTCCTTTCAGGTTTGTTACCTCAGGTGTCCCATCAAAAGAGGAATTCCAAATCAGAGCCCTAGGGAAGAGTGAAGAGACAAAGCCGAACTATGGTTAAAAATCGGGGCCAGGGGCATGGCAGGCCCCATATGCGGGCTCAGGGTCCAGCCACTGAGAGGCCTTACTTGAGGACTGGGCTCAGGCTGAGGGTCACAATGTGTGTTTGTGACCAATGTTGCCCGCGAGCATGGGCGGGGAATCATGGGCCACACTGGTTTCAACTACACTGAATGTTGGACAACATGGCAACCGCAAGGTTTCTTGCCATGGGGATGGAGTTCTGATTTCTGCATCATTTTCAACCATGGGCAGTGTTTTGAGATAAGTTATAGTTTCTGAAGCCTGAAAATCGAGGTTGAGAAGAGATGACGACCTAAGGCCATGGCGGATCCGATGTGCTCAGAGTGCGGCCAGCTGTCTGGGTGTGGCCTGGAGGTGCAGGCTCAGGTTGTGTCTGAAAGGGCATCAGTGCCCAGGTCAGCCTATGTTTTCGGGGTACAGCCAAGTGGCGTGCAGGTTGATCCTCATTTGGGGTTTCTGGTTAGCCCCAGGGGGCAATGTTTTTCTTCTGGAGTGCAGGCAGAGTGTTGCATTGTAGTTCTGGTTTGCCAATCTGGAGGGCTTGTGGGCCCGTAGTCTGAGGACGGAAGTCTGAGAACACAATCTATGCTTAGGTTTCTGGGTGAGGACATGGCAGGCACAATCTACAGACCTGACTCGAGATCTCGTGGATCTGAAGTCAAGGCGAGGATCAGACAATCTCTCAGGTTGGAGGTTCTGTCCCTGATGGACCCTTCATGAAGGTGGTGTGGATCACGAGGCCATGGGGGTTTCCCAAGATGGGAGTTGTGAGATGCTCCAAACTGCAAAGATTCTTCTACAGGACAATTGAGACCTGTTGTTTGGCTCAGGCCAACGATTCCGAGCAGGGTACTAAGGATGGATGATGGGTAGCCCACCTCGCATTCCAATTGTCTCCTAGCAACAAGACATGTTAGATCTGCTGGATCTGGGGGAGCAACCGAGGAGGCTGAGTTCAAATGGACTCTCCTATGGATGGGTCCTAATGTGTTTTTGTGTCTATGAAGACCTTGGAATGAAGCGGTGGCACTGGGGCCCTGAAGGGTTCTCCTAAAGAGAAGCTTCGACCAAGCTCCAATGTGCAAGTTTCCCATGTGTAGAGGAGATTAGTTCTGATGGGTGAGTCTAGAAACAGCCATATTCGGGTATTGAAATCCAGGCCTCTGAGGAGAGATGCCTGGAAACCAAAGCAATGGATCCGATTAGTGCCCAGGGGTCTGTTCGTTCCTTTTTCCCTCTGGGGACATCAGTCTACGGGTCTGAGTGCAGGTAGGTGCTCAGATGGGCTCAGATTGCCCCTGTTTGTCCTGGGAAGCCACCACTATTGAGATGGCCTCAGGGACTTTGGAGGTCGATCCTATTAGTAGGGTTGTGGCCATTGCAATGGGCACATAGAAATCCCATGGAGAGGGCAAGTACAGTCCTCAGGTTTGGCTCCAGTGGCCTGAGCCTGTAGGGTGTGTAGGCCAGGCCTGTTTAGACCGTTGTCTGAAAACACAAACTCGGCTTCTGTTTCGGGTCATAGGTATGGCAGGACTGATCTACAGACCATGAGGAGAACACTTCGGGATATGAAAAAAGGGCGAATGTGAGGCTCTTGCTCAAGTTTTTGTCTCTGGATATCGTGTCACCCAGGGTCATGAAATTTCCGGATGACTTCATGGGAAATGGACGAGTCTTACTCTCTGGAGAAGTGGCCCCGTCCGAAGAGTTTGGGGTCATTCTGTGGGATGGAATAAGTCCATTTTTTTGTTGTTGTTGTTTTGTTTGGTTTTGTTTTGTTTTTTAACCTCAGGTGTCCCACCAAATGAGGGATTCCAGAGTAGAGCCCTGGGGAGGGGCGACTGGACAACCAGAAATCTGGTTAAATATTGGGGCCTAGGTACATGTCAAGCCCATTATGACATCTAATGGTCCAGTCACTAAGAGGACATACTAGAGGGCACGACTCACGCTGAGGGTCACAATGCATGTTTATGCCCTCATCACACTCAAGAATGGGCGGGTCCTCAGGGTGAATGCTGGTTTCTCCTACACTGAACGTTGGACAACGTGCCAACCAAAAGGTTTCTTGCCATGGGTAAGGAGGAATTCTGATTTCTGGGCAGGGATTGGAGATAAGGTCTAGGTTCTGAAGCCTGAAAACTGAGGTAGGGAAGAGATGATGACTTAAGGCCATGGCAGGTCTGATGTGCTCAGTGTGCGGTCAGCTGTCTGGGTGTTGGTCAGGAGGTCCGGGCTCAGGTTGTGTCAGAAAGTGCATTAGTGCCCAGGTTAGACTATATAATTTGGGTACATTCGAGTGCCGTGTAGGTTGCAGCTCATTAGGCAATTTTTTTTTTTTTTCTAGAGGGCAGGCAGAGTGCTGCATTGTGGGTCCGGAGTTGCCAAACTTGAGTGCTTCGGACCAGGAGTGTGAGGACGGAAGTCTGAGAACACAAGCTAGACTTGGGTTTCAGGGCGAGGGCACGGCAGCTACCCCCTACACATCGGAACCAAGATCTCATGCATCTGAAGTCAGAGCGAGGATCAGACGTTGGCTCAGGTTGGAGTTTCTGTGCATGACGGTCCCTTCATGAAGGGAGCGGAATCTCGAGGCCATTGAGGGTTTCCCACGTTGGGAGTTGTGGGATGCCTCCTTCAAGAATTCCTTCTGCGGGACAATTGAGACCTGTTGGACAGGTCCAGGACATCCCATATGGAATGACTCCAGGGCACCGTTCGAGGATGGATGCCTGGGACGAGCGCCTCGCATTGCAATTGTCTCCTAGCAACAAGGCAGTTTAGATCTGATGGCTCTGCGGGAGCAACCTGGGTGGCTGAGTTGAAATGGACTTTCCTGAGGATGGGTCCTAAAGTGTGTTTGTATCCATGAGGGCCTTGGAATGAGGCGGTGGCACCAGGACCCTGAAGTATTCTCCTAAGCTTTTGACATAGCTCCCATACACAAGTTTCCTTGTGGAGACGAGATTTGTTCTGATGGGTGCCTCAGGAAAACCCCTATGCTAATATTGGAATCCAGGCTTTTGAGGAGACATGCCTGTAAACCAAAGCAATGGATCCGATTATGGCCTAGGGTCCTGTCTGGTTCAATCTTCTTCTCTGGGGACATCCATCTATGGAATGAGTGGAGATAGTTGCTCAGCTGGTGTCAGACCTACCTTGTTTGTGCCGGGTACCTACACTATTGGGATGGCCTCAGGGACTTTGGAGGGTTCTCCTAATTTGTACGGTTTGGGACAATGGAATGGGCAGAATTCCCATGGATTGGGTAGGCGCAGTCCTAATGTGTGACTCCAGGGGCCCAGTCTGGAGTGTGTGTTGCCCAGGACATTGAGGACAGAAGTCTAAGAACACAAACTCAGCTAAGGTTTGCGGATGTAGGTATGGCGGACCCGATCGACAAACCATGAGAAGAACTCTTCAGGATATGAAGAAACAGCGAGTCTGAGGCGCTTGCTCATTCTTTTGTCTCTGGATTTTGTATCAGCGTTGGCCGTGGAATGTCGGGGAGGCCTCAGGGGCCATGGGCGAATCTTCCTCTCTGTGGATTTGGCCCGATCCCAATTGTTTTTCGTCAATCTGTGGGATGGGAGGACTCCTTTCAGGTTTGTTACCTCAGGTGTCCCATCAAAAGAGGAATTCCAAATCAGAGCCCTAGGGAAGAGTGAAGGGACAAAGCCGAACTATGTTTAAAAATCGGGGCCAGGGGCATGGCAGGCCCCATATGCGGGCTCAGGGTCCAGCCACTGAGAGGCCTTACTTGAGGACTGGGCTCAGGCTGAGGGTCACAATGTGTGTTTGTGACCAATGTTGCCTGCGAGCATGGGCGGGGAATCATGGGCCACACTGGTTTCAACTACACTGAATGTTGGACAACATGGCAACCGCAAGGTTTCTTGCCATGGGGATGGAGTTCTGATTTCTGCATCATTTTCAACCGTGGGCAGTGTTTTGAGATAAGTTATAGTTTCTGAAGCCTGAAAATCGAGGTTGAGAAGAGATGACGACCTAAGTCCATGGAGGATCCGATGTAGTCAGAGTGCGGCCAGCTGTCTGGGTGTGGCCTGGAGGTGCAGGCTCAGGTTGTGTCTGAAAGGGCATCAGTGCCCAGGTCAGCCTATGTATTCGGGGTACAGCCAAGTGGTGTGCAGGTTGATCCTCATTTGAGGTTTCTGGTTAGCCCCAGGGGGCAATGTTTTTCTTCTGGAGTGCAGGCAGAGTGTTGCATTGTAGTTCTGGATTGCCATTCTGGAGGGCTTGTCGGCCCGTAGTCTGAGGACGGAAGTCTGAGAACACAATCTCGGCTTAGGTTTCTGGGTGAGGACATGGCAGGCACAATCTACAGACCTGACTCGAGATCTCGTGGATCTGAAGTCAGGGCGAGGATCAGACAATCTCTCAGGTTGGAGGTTCTGTCCCTGATGGACCCTTCATGAAGGGGGGGTGGATCACGAGGCTATGGGGTTTTCCCAAGATGGGAGTTGTGAGAAGCTCCAAACTGCAAAGATTCTTCTGCAGGACAATTGAGACCTGTTGGTTGGCTCAGGCCAACGATTCCGAGCAGGGTACTAAGGATGGATGGATGGGTAGCCCACCTCGCATTCCAATTGTCTCCTAGCAACAAGACATGTTAGATCTGCTGGATCTGGGGGAGCAACTGAGCAGGCTGAGTTCAATTGGACTCTCCAATGGATGGGTCCTAATGTGTTTTTGTGTCTATGAAGACCTTGGAATGAAGCGGTGGCACTGGGGCCCTGAAGGGTTCTCCTAAAGAGAAGCTTCGACCAAGCTCCAATGTGCAAGTTTCCCATGTGTAGAGGAGATTAGTTCTGATGGGTGAGTCAAGAAAAAGCCATATCGGGTATTGAAATCCAGGCCTCTGAGGAGAGATGCCTGGAAACCAAAGCAATGGATCCGATTAGTGCCTAGGGGTCTGTTCGTTACTTTTTCCCTCTGGGGACATCAGTCTACGGGTCTGAGTGCAGGTAGGTGCTCAGATGGGCTCAGATTGCCCCTGTTTTTCCTGGGAAGCCACCACTATTGAGATGGCCTCAGGGACTTTGGAGGTCGATCCTATTAGTAGGGTTGTGGCCATTGCAATGGGCAACCAGAAATCCCTTGGAGAGGGCAAGTACAGTCCTCAGGTTTGGCTCCAGGGGCCTGAGCCTGTAGGGTGTGTAGGCCAGGGCTGTTTAGACCATTGTCTGAAAACACAAACTCGGCTTCTGTTTCGGGTCATAGGTATGGCAGGACTGATCTACAGACCATGAGGAGAACTCTTCGGGATATGAAAAATGGGCGAGTGTGAGGCTCTTGCTCAAGGTTTTGTCTCTGGATATCGTGTCACCCATGTTCATGAAATTTCCGGGGGACTTCATGGGAAATGGACGAGTCTTACCCTCTGGAGGTGTGGCCCCGTCCGAAGAGTTTGGGGTCATTCTGTGGGATGGAATAAGTCCATTTTTTTGTTGTTGTTGTTTTGTTTGGTTTTGTTTTGTTTTTTAACCTCAGGTGTCCCACCAAATGAGGGATTCCAGAGTAGAGCCCTGGGGAGGGGCGACTGGACAACCAGAAATCTGGTTAAATATTGGGGCCTAGGTACATGTCAAGCCCATTATGACATCTAATGGTCCAGTCACTAAGAGGACATACTACAGGGCACGACTCACGCTGAGGGTCACAATGCATGTTTATGCCCTCATCACACTCAAGAATGGGCGGGTCCTCAGGGTGAATGCTGGTTTCTCCTACACTGAACGTTGGACAACGTGCCAACCAAAAGGTTTCTTGCCATGGGTAAGGAGGAATTCTGATTTCTGGAGATAAGGTCTAGGTTCTGAAGCCTGAAAACTGAGGTAGGGAAGAGATGATGACTTAAGGCCATGGCAGGTCTGATGTGCTCAGTGTGCGGTCAGCTGTCTGGGTGTTGGTCAGGAGGTCTGGGCTCAGGTTGTGTCAGAAAGTGCATTAGTGCCCAGGTTAGACTATATAATTTGGGTACATTCGAGTGCCTTGTAGGTTGCAGCTCATTAGGCAATTTTTTTTTTTTTTTTCTAGAGGGCAGTCAGAGTGCTGCATTGTGGGTCCGGAATTGCCAAACTTGAGTGCTTTGGACCAGGAGTGTGAGGACGGAAGTCTGAGAACACAAGCTAGACTTGGGTTTCAGGGCGAGGGCACGGCAGGTACCCCCTACACATCGGAACCAAGATCTCATGCATCTGAAGTCAGAGCGAGGATCAGACGTTGGCTCAGGTTGGAGTTTCTGTGCATGACGGTCCCTTCATGAAGGGAGCGGAATCTCGAGGCCATGGAGGTTTTCCCACGTTGGGAGTTGTGGGATGCCCCCTTCAAGGATTCCTTCTGCGGGACAATTGAGACCTGTTGGACAGGTCCAGGACATCCCATATGGAATGACTCCAGGGCACCGTTCGAGGATGGATGCCTGGGACGAGCGCCTCGCATTGCAATTGTCTCCTAGCAACAAGGCAGTTTAGATCTGATGGCTCTGCGGGAGCAACCTGGGGGCTGAGTTGAAATGGACTTTCCTGAGGATGGGTCCTAAAGTGTGTTTGTATCCATGAGGGCCTTGGAATGAGGCGGTGGCACCGGGACCCTGAAGTATTCTCCTAAGCTTTTGACATAGCTCCCATACACAAGTTTCCTTGTGGAGACGAGATTTGTTCTGATGGGTGCCTCAGGAAAACCCCTATGCTAATATTGGAATCCAGGCTTTTGAGGAGACATGGCTGTAAACCAAAGCAATGGATCCGATTATGGCCTAGGGTCCTGTCTGGTTCAATTTTCTTCTCTGGGGACATCCATCTATGGAATGAGTGGAGATAGTTGCTCAGCTGGTGTCAGACCGCCCTTGTTTGTGCCGGGTGACCTACACTATTGGGATGGCCTCAGGGACTTTGGAAGGTTCTCCTAATTTGTACGGTTTGGGACAATGGAATGGGCAGAATTCCCATGGATTGGGTAGGCGCAGTCCTAATGTGTGACTCCAGGGGCCCAGTCTGGAGTGTGTGTTGCCCAGGACATTGAGGACAGAAGTCTAAAAACACAAACTCAGCTAAGGTTTGCGGATGTAGGTATGGCGGACCCGATCGACAAACCATGAGAAGAACTCTTCAGGATATGAAGAAACAGCGAGTCTGTGGCGCTTGCTCATTCTTTTGTCTCTGGATTTTGTATCAGCGTTGGCCGTGGAATGTCGGGGAGGCCTCAGGGGCCATGGGCGAATCTTCCTCTCTGTGGATTTGGCCCGATTCCAATTGTTTTTCGTCAATCTGTGGGATGGGAGGACTACTTTCAGGTTTGTTACCTCAGGTGTCCCATCAAAAGAGGAATTCCAAATCAGAGCCCTAGGGAAGAGTGAAGGGACAAAGCCGAACTATGGTTAAAAATCGGGGCCAGGGGCATGGCAGGCCCCATATGCGGGCTCAGGGTTCAGCCACTAAGAGGCCTTACTTGAGGACTGGGCTCAGGCTGAGGGTCACAATGTGTGTTTGTGACCAATGTTGCCCGCGAGCATGGGCGGGGAATCATGGGCCACACTGGTTTCAACTACACTGAATGTTGGACAACAGGGCAACCGCAAGGTTTCTTGCCATGGGGATGGAGTTCTGATTTCTGCATCATTTTCAACCGTGGGCAGTGTTTTGAGATAAGTTATAGTTTCTGAAGCCTGAAAATCGAGGTTGAGAAGAGATGACGACCTAAGTCCATGGAGGATCCGATATGCTCAGAGTGCGGCCAGCTGTCTGGGTGTGGCCTGGAGGTGCAGGCTCAGGTTGTGTCTGAAAGGGCATCAGTGCCCAGGTCAGCCTATGTATTCGGGGTACAGCCAAGTGGCGTGCAGGTTGATCCTCATTTGGGGTTTCTGGTTAGCCCTAGGGGGCAATGTTTTTCTTCTGGAGTGCAGGCAGAGTGTTGCATTGTAGTTCTGGATTGCCAATCTGGAGGGCTTGTGGGCCCGTAGTCTGAGGACGGAAGTCTGAGAACACAATCTAGGCTTAGGTTTCTGGGTGAGGACATGGCAGGCACAATCTACAGACCTGACTCGAGATCTCGTGGATCTGAAGTCAAGGCGAGGATCAGACAATCTCTCAGGTTGGAGGTTCTGTCCCTGATGGACCCTTCATGAAGGGGGGGTGGATCACGAGGTCATGGGGGTTTCCCAAGATGGGAGTTGTGAGAAGCTCCAAACTGCAAAGATTCTTCTGCAGGACAATTGAGACCTGTGGGTTGGCTCAGGCCAACGATTCCGAGCAGGGTACTAAGGATGGATGGATGGGTAGCCCACCTCGCATTCCAATTGTCTCCTAGCAACGAGACATTTTAGATCTGCTGGATCTGGGGGAGCAACCGAGGAGGCTGAGTTCAAATGGACTCTCCTATGGATGGGTCCTAATGTGTTTTTGTGTCTATGAAGACCTTGGAATGAAGCGGTGGCACTGGGGCCCTGAAGGGTTCTCCTAAAGAGAAGCTTCGACCAAGCTCCAATGTGCAAGTTTCCCATGTGTAGAGGAGATTAGTTCTGATGGGTGAGTCAAGAAACAGCCATATTCGGGTATTGAAATCCAGGCCTCTGAGGAGAGATGCCTGGAAACCAAAGCAATGGATCCGATTAGTGCCTAGGGGTCTGTTCGTTCCTTTTTCCCTCTGGGGACATCAGTCTACGGGTCTGAGTGCAGGTAGGTGCTCAGATGGGCTCAGATTGCCCCTGTTTGTCCTGGGAAGCCACCACTATTGAGATGGCCTCAGGGACTTTGGAGGTCGATCCTATTAGTAGGGTTGTGGCCATTGCAATGGGCACACAGAAATCCCATGGAGAGGGCAAGTACAGTCCTCAGGTTTGGCTCCAGGGGCCTGAGCCTGTAGGGTGTGTAGGCCAGGGCTGTTGAGACCGTTGTCTGAAAACACAAACTCGGCTTCTGTTTCGGGTCATAGGTATGGCAGGACTGATCCATAGACCATGAGAAGAACTCTTCGGGATATGAAAAAAGGGCGAGTGTGAGGCTCTTGCTCATGTTTTTGTCTCTGGATGTCGTGTCACCCATGTTCATGAAATTTCCGGGGGACTTCATGGGAAATGGACGAGTCTTACCCTCTGGAGGTGTGGCCCCGTCCGAAGAGTTTGGTGTCATTCTGTGGGATGGAATAAGTCCATTTTGTTGTTGTTGTTGTTGTTGTTGTTTTGTTTTGTTTTGTTTTTTAACCTCAGGTGTCCCACCAAATGAGGGATTCCAGTGTAGAGCCCTGGGGAGGGGCGACTGGACAACCAGAAATCTGGTTAAATATTGGGGCCTAGGTACATGTCAAGCCCATTATGACATCTAATGGTCCAGTCACTAAGAGGACATACTAGAGGGCAGGACTCACGCTGAGGGTCACAATGCATGTTTATGCCCTCATCACACTCAAGAATGGGCGGGTCCTCAGGGTGAATGCTGGTTTCTCCTACACTGAACGTTGGACAACGTGCCAACCAAAAGGTTTCTTGCCATGGGTAAGGAGGAATTCTGATTTCTGGGCAGGGATTGGAGATAAGGTCTAGGTTCTTAAGACTGAAAACTGAGGTAGGGAAGAGATGATGACCTAAGGCCATGGCAGGTCTGATGTGCTCAGTGTGCGGTCAGCTGTCTGGGTGTTGGTCAGGAGGTCCGGGCTCAGGTTGTGTCAGAAAGTGCATTAGTGCCCAGGTTAGACTATATAATTTGGGTACATTCGAGTGCCGTGTAGGATGCAGCTCATTAGGCAATATATTTTTTTTTTTTTCTAGAGGGCAGGCAGAGTGCTGCATTGTGGGTCCGGAATTGCCAAACTTGAGGGCTTCGGACCAGAAGTGTGAGGACGGAAGTCTGAGAACACAAGCTAGACTTGGGTTTCAGTTCGAGGGCACGGCAGGTACCCGTACACATCGGAACCAAGATCTCATGCTTCTGAAGTCAGAGCGAGGATCAGACGTTGGCTCAGGTTGGAGTTTCTGTGCATGACGGTCCCTTCATGAAGGGAGCGGAATCTCGAGGCCATGGAGGTTTTCCCACGTTGGGAGTTGTGGGATGCCCCCTTCAAGGATTCCTTCTGCGGGACAATTGAGACCTGTTGGAGAGGTCCAGGACATCCCATATGGAATGACTCCAGGGCACCGTTCGAGGATGGATGCCTGGGACGAGCGCCTCGCATTGCAATTGTCTCCTAGCAACAAGGCAGTTTAGATCTGATGGCTCTGCGGGAGCAACCTGGGTGGCTGAGTTGAAATGGACTTTCCTGAGGATGGGTCCTAAAGTGTGTTTGTATCCATGAGGGCCTTGGAATGAGGCGGTGGCACCGGGACCCTGAAGTATTCTCCTAAGCTTTTGACATAGCTCCCATACACAAGTTTCCTTGTGGAGACGAGATTTGTTCTGATGGGTGCCTCAGGAAAACCCCTATGCAAATATTGGAATCCAGGCTTTTGAGGAGACATGCCTGTAAACCAAAG
Organism: Mustela lutreola; assembly: GCF_030435805.1. Lineage (NCBI taxonomy): Eukaryota > Metazoa > Chordata > Mammalia > Carnivora > Mustelidae > Mustela > Mustela lutreola. Next base: position 91,380,445 of record NC_081302.1, on the reverse strand, counting down.
CAATGGATCCGATTATGGCCTAGGGTCCTGTCTGGTTCAATCTTCTTCTCTGGGGACATCCATCTATGGAATGAGTGGAGATAGTTGCTCAGCTGGTGTCAGACCGCCCTTGTTTGTGCCGGGTGACCTACACTATTGGGGTGGCCTCAGGGACTTTGGAGGGTTCTCCTAATTTGTACGGTTTGGGACAATGGAATGGGCAGAATTCCCATGGATTGGGTAGGCGCAGTCCTAATGTGTGACTCCAGGGGCCCAGTCTGGAGTGTGTGTTGCCCAGGACATTGAGGACAGAAGTCTAAAAACACAAACTCAGCTAAGGTTTGCGGATGTAGGTATGGCGGACCCGATCGACAAACCATGAGAAGAACTCTTCAGGATATGAAGAAACAGCGAGTCTGAGGCGCTTGCTCATTCTTTTGTCTCTGGATTTTGTATCAGCGTTGGCCGTGGAATGTCGGGGAGGCCTCAGGGGCCATGGGCGAATCTTCCTCTCTGTGGATTTGGCCCGATTCCAATTGTTTTTCGTCAATCTGTGGGATGGGAGGACTCCTTTCAGGTTTGTTACCTCAGGTGTCCCATCAAAAGAGGAATTCCAAATCAGAGCCCTAGGGAAGAGTGAAGAGACAAAGCCGAACTATGGTTAAAAATCGGGGCCAGGGGCATGGCAGGCCCCATATGCGGGCTCAGGGTCCAGCCACTGAGAGGCCTTACTTGAGGACTGGGCTCAGGCTGAGGGTCACAATGTGTGTTTGTGACCAATGTTGCCCGCGAGCATGGGCGGGGAATCATGGGCCACACTGGTTTCAACTACACTGAATGTTGGACAACATGGCAAACGCAAGGTTTCTTGCCATGGGGATGGAGTTCTGATTTCTGCATCATTTTCAACCGTGGGCAGTGTTTTGAGATAAGTTATAGTTTCTGAAGCCTGAAAATCGAGGTTGAGAAGAGATGGCGACCTAAGTCCATGGAGGATCCGATGTGCTCAGAGTGCAGCCAGCTGTCTGGGTGTGGCCTGGAGGTCCAGGCTCAGGTTGTGTCTGAAAGGGCATCAGTGCCCAGGTCAGCCTATGTATTCGGGGTACATCCAAGTGGCGTGCAGGTTGATCCTCATTTGGGGTTTCTGGTTAGCCCCAGGGGGCAATGTTTTTCTTCTGGAGTACAGGCAGAGTGTTGCATTGTAGTTCTGGATTGCCAATCTGGAGGGCTTGTGCGCCCGTAGTCTGAGGACGGAAGTCTGAGAACACAATCTAGGCTTAGGTTTCTGGGTGAGGACATGGCAGGCACAATCTACATACCTGACTCGAGATCTCGTGGATCTGAAGTCAGGGCGAGGATCAGACAATCTCTCAGGTTGGAGGTTCTGTCCCTGATGGACCCTTCATGAAGGGGGGCTGGATCACGAGGCCATGGGGGTTTCCCAAGATGGGAGTTGTGAGAAGCTCCAAACTGCAAAGATTCTTCTGCAGGACAATTGAGACCTGTTGGTTGGCTCAGGCCAACGATTCCGAGCAGGGTACTAAGGATGGATGGATGGGTAGCCCACCTCGCATTCCAATTGTCTCCTAGCAACAAGACATGTTAGATCTGCTGGATCTGGGGGAGCAACCGAGGAGGCTGAGTTCAAATGGACTCTCCTATGGATGGGTCCTAATGTGTTTTTGTGTCTATGAAGACCTTGGAATGAAGCGGTGGCACTGGGGCCCTGAAGGGTTCTCCTAAAGAGAAGCTTCGACCAAGCTCCAATGTGCAAGTTTCCCATGTGTAGAGGAGATTAGTTCTATGGGTGAGTCAAGAAACAGCCATATTCGGGTATTGAAATCCAGGCCTCTGAGGAGAGATGCCTGGAAACCAAAGCAATGGATCCGATTAGTGCCTAGGGGTCTGATCGTTCCTTTTTCCCTCTGGGGACATCAGTCTACGGGTCTGAGTGCAGGTAGGTGCTCAGATGGGCTCAGATTGCCCCTGTTTGTCCTGGGAAGCCACCACTATTGAGATGGCCTCAGGGACTTTGGAGGTCGATCCTATTAGTAGGGTTGAGGGCATTGCAATGGGCACACAGAAATCCCTTGGAGAGGGCAAGTACAGTCCTCAGGTTTGGCTCCAGGGGCCTGAGCCTGTAGGGTGTGTAGGCCAGGGCTGTTTAGACCGTTGTCTGAAAACACAAACTCGGCTTCTGTTTCGGGTCATAGGTATGGCAGGACTGATCTACAGACCATGAGGAGAACTCTTCGGGATATGAAAAAAGGGCGAGTGTGAGGCTCTTGCTCAAGTTTTTGTCTCTGGATATCGTGTCACCCATGTTCATGAAATTTCCGGATGACTTCATGGGAAATGGACGAGTCTTACCCTCTGGAGGTGTGGCCCCGTCCGAAGAGTTTGGGGTCATTCTGTGGGATGGAATAAGTCCATTTTTTTGTTTTTGTTGTTTTGTTTTGTTTTGTTATGTTTAGTTTTTTAACCTCAGGTGTCCCACCAAATGAGGGATTCCAGAGTAGAGCCCTGGGGAGGGGCGACTGGACAACCAGAAATCTGGTTAAATATTGGGGCCTAGGTACATGTCAAGCCCATTATGACATCTAATGGTCCAGTCACTAAGAGGACATACTAGACGGCAGGACTCTCGCTGAGGGTCACAATGCATGTTTATGCCCTCATCACACTCAAGAATGTTCGGATCCTCAGGGTGAATGCTGGTTTCTCCTACACTGAACGTTGGACAACGTGCCAACCAAAAGGTTTCTTGCCATGGGTAAGGAGGAATTCTGATTTCTGGGCAGGGATTGGAGATAAGGTCTAGGTTATGAAGCCTGAAAACTGAGGTAGGGAAGAGATGATGACCTAAGGCCATGGCAGGTCTGATGTGCTCAGTGTGCGGTAGGCTGTCTGGGTGTTGGTCAGGAGGTCCGGGCTCAGGTTGTGTCAGAAAGTGCATTAGTGCCCAGGTTAGACTATATAATTTGGGTACATTCGAGTGCCGTGTAGGTTGCAGCTCATTAGGCAATATATTTTTTTTTTTTTTCTAGAAGGCAGGCAGAGTGCTGCATTGTGGGTCCGGAATTGCCAAACTTGAGTGCTTCTGACCAGGAGTGTGAGGACGGAAGTCTGAGAACACAAGCTAGACTTGGGTTTCAGGGCGAGGGCACGGCATGTACCCCCTACACATCGGAACCAAGATCTCATGCATCTGAAGTCAGAGCGAGGATCAGACGTTGGCTCAGGTTGGAGTTTCTGTGCATGACGGTCCCTTCATGAAGGGAGCGGAATCTCGAGGCCATGGAGGTTTTCCCACGTTGGGAGTTGTGGGATGCCCCCTTCAAGGATTCCTTCTGCGGGACAATTGAGACCTGTTGGAGAGGTCCAGGACATCCCATATGGAATGACTCCAGGGCACCGTTCGAGGATGGATGCCTGGGACGAGCGCCTCGCATTGCAATTGTCTCCTAGCAACAAGGCAGTTTAGATCTGATGGCTCTGCGGGAGCAACCTGGGTGGCTGAGTTGAAATGGACTTTCCTGAGGATGGGTCCTAAAATGTGTTTGTATCCATGAGGGCCTTGGAATGAGGCGGTGGCACCGGGACCCTGAAGTATTCTCCTAAGCTTTTGACATAGCTCCCATACACAAGTTTCCTTGTGGAGACGAGATTTGTTCTGATGGGTGCCTCAGGAAAACCCCTATGCTAATATTGGAATCCAGGCTTTTGAGGAGACATGCCTGTAAACCAAAGCAATGGATCTGATTATGGCCTAGGGTCCTGTCTGGTTCAATCTTCTTCTCTGGGGACATCCATCTATGGAATGAGTGGAGATAGTTGCTCAGCTGGTGTCAGACCGCCCTTGTTTGTGCCGGGTGACCTACACTACTGGGATGGCCTCAGGGACTTTGGAGGGTTCTCCTAATGTGTACGGTTTGGGACAATGGAATGGGCAGAATTCCCATGGATTGGGTAGGCGCAGTCCTATTGTGTGACTCCAGGGGCCCAGTCTGGAGTGTGTGTTGCCCAGGACATTGAGGACAGAAGTCTAAAAACACAAACTCAGCTAAGGTTTGCGGATGTAGGTATGGCGGACCCGATCGACAAACCATGAGAAGAACTCTTCAGGATATGAAGAAACAGCGAGTCTGAGGCGCTTGCTCATTCTTTTGTCTCTGGATTTTGTATCAGCGTTGGCCGTGGAATGTCGGGGAGGCCTCAGGGGCCATGGACGAATCTTCCTCTCTGTGGATTTGGCCCGATCCCAATTGTTTTTCGTCAATCTGTGGGATGGGAGGACTCCTTTCAGGTTTGTTACCTCAGGTGTCCCACCAAAAGAGGAATTCCAAATCAGAGCCCTAGGGAAGAGTGAAGGGACAAAGCCGAACTATGGTTAAAAATCGGGGCCAGGGGCATGGCAGGCCCCATATGCGGGCTCTGGGTCCAGCCACTGAGAGGCCTTACTTGAGGACTGGGCTCAGGCTGAGGGTCACAATGTGTGTTAGTGACCATTGTGGCCCGCGAGCATGGGCGGGGCATCATTGGCCACACTGCTTTCAACTACACTGAACGTTGGACCACATGGCAACCACAAGGTTTCTTGCCATGGGGATGGAGTTCTGATTTCTGCATCATTTTGAACCGTGGGCAGGGTTTTGAGATAAGTTATAGGTTCCGAAGCCTGAAAGTCGAGGTTGAGAATAGATGACGACCTAAGGCCATGGGAGGTCCGATGAGCACAGAATGCGGCCAGCTGTCGGGGTGGTGCCAGGAGGTCCAGGCTCAGGTTGTGTCTGCATGGGCACCAGTGCCCAGGTCAGCCTATATATTTGGGGTACAGCCAAGTGCCGTTCAGGTTGATCCTCATTTGGGGTTTCTGGTTAGCCCCAAAGGGCAATGTTTTTTCTTCTGGAGGGCAGGAAGAGTGTTGCATTGTAGTTCTGGTAGGCCAAAATGGAGGGCTTGTGGGCCCGTAGTCTGAGGACCGAAGTCTGAGAACGCAAGCTAGGCTTAGGTTTCTGGGTGAGGAAATGGCAGGCACAATCTACAGACCTGATTCGAGATCTCGTGGATCTGAAGTCAGGGCGAGGATCAGACAATCGTTCAGGTTGGAGGTTCTGTCCCTGATGGTCCCTTCATGAAGGGGGGGGCGTTCACGAGGCCATGGGTGTTTCCCAAGAAGGGAGTTGTGGGAAGCTCCAAACTGCAAAGATTCTTCTGCAGGACAATTGAGACCTGTTGGTTGGATCCAGGCCAACGAATCGGAGCAGGGTTCTAAGGATGGATGGATGTGAAGCCCACCTCGCATTCCAATTGTCTCCTAGCAACAAGACATGTTAGATCTGCTGGATCTGGGGGAGCAACCGAGGAGCCTGAGTTGAAATGGACTCTCCTGTGGATGGGTCCTAATGTGTTTTTGTGTCTATGAAGACCTTGGAATGAAGCGGTGGCACTGGGGCCCTGAAGGGTTCTCCTAAATAGAAGCTTTAACCAAGCTCCAATGTGCAAGATTCCCATGTGTAGAGGAGATTTGTTCTAATGGGTGAGTCAAGAAACAGCCATATTCGGGTATTGAAATCCAGGCCTCTGAGGAGAGATGCCTGGAAACCAAAGCAATGGATCCGATTAGTGCCTAGGGGTCTGTTCGTTCCTTTTTCCCTCTGGGGACATCAGTCTAGGGGTCTGAGTGCAGGTAGGTGCTCAGAGGGCTCACATGGCCCCTGTTTGTCCTGGGAAGCCACCACTATTGAGATGGCCTCAGGGACTTTGGAAGTTTATCCTATTAGTAGGGTTGTTGCCATTGCAATGGGCACACAGAAATCCCTTGGAGAGGGCAAGTACAGTCCTCAGGTTTGGCTCTAGGGGCCTGAGCCTGTAGGGGGTGTAGTCAGGGCTGTTTAGACCGTTGTCTGAAAACACAAAGTCGGCTTCTGTTTCGGGTCATAGGTATGGCAGGACTGATCTACAGACCATGAGAAGAACTCTTCGGGATATGAAAAAAGGGCGAGTGTGAGGCTCTTGTTCAAATTTTTGTCTCTGGATATCGTGTCACCCATGTTCATGAAATATCCGGGTGACTTCATGGGAAATGGACGAGTCTTACTCTCTGGAGGTGTGGCCCCGTCCAAAGTGTTTGGGATGGAAGAAATCCGTTTTTTTTTTTGTTGTTGTTGTTTTGTTTTGTTTTGTTTTTTAACCTCACTTGTGTCATACCAAATGAGAGAATCCAGAGTAGAGCCCTGGGGAGGGGCGACTGGACAACCAGAAATCTGGTTAAATATTGGGACCAAGGGACATATCAAGTCCATTTTGACATCTAATGGTCCAGTCACTAAGAGGACATAGTAGAGGGCAGGACTCACGCTGAGGGTCACAATGCATGTTTATGCCCTCGTCACACTCAAGAATGGGTGGGACCTCAGGGTGAATGTTGGTTTCTCCTACACTGAACGTTGGACAACGTGCCAACCACAAGGTTTCTTGCCATGGGTAAGTAGGAGATCTGATTTCTGCATCACACTCACCCCTGGGCAGGGATTGGAGATAAGTTCTAGGTTCTGAAGCCTGAAAACTGAGGTAGGGAAGAGTTGATGACCTAAGGCCATGGCGGGTCTGATGTGCTCAGTGTGCGGTCAGCTGTCTGGGTGTTGGTCAGGAGGTCCGGGCTCAGGTTGTGTCAGAAAGTGCTTTAGTGCCCAGGTTAGACTATATAATTTGGGTACATGTGAGTGCCGTGTAGGTTGATCCTGATTTAAGCTGCCTGGGCAGCTCATTAGGCAATAATTTTTTTTCTAGAGTGCAGGCAGAATGCTGATTTGTGGGTCCGGAATTGCCAAACTTGAGTGCTTCGGGGTCAGGAGTGTGAGGACGGAAGACTGAGAACACAAGCTAGACTTGGATTTCAGGGCGAGGGCACGGCAGGTACCCCCTACACATTGGAACCAAGATCTCATGCATCTGAAGTCAGGGCGAGGATCAGACGTTGGCTCAGGTTGGAGTTTCTGTGCATGACGGCCCCTTCATGAAGGGAGCGGAATCTCGAGGCCATGGAGGTTTTCCCACGTTGGGAGTTGTGGCATGCCCCCTTCAAGGATTCCTTCTGTGGGACAATTGATACCTGTTGGACAGGTCCAGGACATCCCATATGGAATGACTCCAGGGCACCGTTCAAGGATGGATGCCTGGGACGAGCGCCTCGCATTGCAATTGTCTCCTAGCAACAAGGCAGTTTAGAACTGATGGCTCTGCGGGAGCAACGTGGGTGGCTGACTTGAAATGGACTTTCCTTAGAATGGGTCCTAATGTGTGTTTGTGTCCATGAGGGCCTTGGAATGAGGCGGTGGCACCGGGACCCTGAAGTATTCTCCTAAGCTTTTGACAGAGCTCCCATGCACAAGTTTCCTTGTGGAGACGAGATTTGTTCTGATGGGTGCCTCAGGAAAACCCCTATGTATTATTGGAATCCAGGCTGTTGAGGAGACATGCCTGAAACCAAAGCAAAGGATCCGATTATGGCCTAGGGTCCTTTCTGGTTCAATCTTCTTCTTGGGGACATCCATCTGTGGAATGAGTGGAGATCGATGCCCAGCTGGTTTCAGACCGCCCTTGTTTGTGGCGGGTGACGTACACTAGTGGGATGGCCTCAGGGACTTTGGAGGGTTCTCCTAATTTGTACGGTTTGGGACAATGGAATGGGCAGAATTCCCATGGATTGGGTAGGCGCAGTCCTAAAGTTTGTCTCCAGGGGCTTCAGCTTGGAGGGTGTGTGGCCCAGGAGTTTGATGACAGAAGTCTGAAAACACAAACTCAGCTTAGGTTTGGGGACGTAGGTATGGCACGCCCGATCTACAAACCATGAGAAGAACTCTTCCGGATATGAAGAATGAGCGAGTCGGAGGCGCTTGCTCAGGCTTTTGTCTCTGATTTTGTATCAGCGTTGGCCGTGGAATGTCGGGGAGGCCTCAGGGGCCATGGACGAATCTTCCTCTCTGTGGATTTGGCCCGATCCCAATTTTTTGTCGTCAATCTGTGGGATGGGAGGACTCCTTTCAGGTGTGTTACCTCAGGTGTCCCACCAAAAGAGGAACTCCAAAGCAGAGACCTAGGGAAGAGTGAAGGGACAAAGCGAACTATGGTTAAAAATTGGGGCCAGGGGCATGGCAGGCCCCATATGCGGGCTCAGGGTTCAGCCACTGAGAGGCCTTTCTTGAGGACTGGGCTCAGGCTGAGGGTCACAATGTGTGTTTGTGACCAATGTGGCCCGCGAGCATGGGCGGGGCCTCATGGGCCACACTGCTTTCAACTTCACTGAACGTTGGACAACATGGCAACCACAAGGTTTCTTGCCATGGGGATGGAGTTCTGATTTCTGCATCATTTTCAACCGTGGGCAATCGTTTGAGATAAGTTATAGGTTCTTAAGCCTGAAAATCTAAGTTGAGAAGCGCTGACGACCTAAGGCCATGGCGGGTCCGATGTGCTCAGATTGCAGCCAGCTGTCGGGGTGGAGCCAGGAGGTCCAGGCTTAGGTTGTGTCTTAAAGGGCGTCAGTACCCAGGTCAGCCTATATATTTGGGGTACAGACAAGTGGCGTGCAGGTTGATCCTCATTTGGTGTTTCTGGGTAGACCCAGAGGGCAATATTTTTCTTCTGGACGGCAGGAAGAGTGTTGCATTGTAGTTCTGGTAGGCCAAACTGGAGGGCTTGCGGGCCCGTAGTCTGAGGACGGACGTCTGAGGATACAAGCTAGGCTTAGGTTTCTGGGTGAGGACATGGCATGCACAATCTACAGACCTGAATGAGATCTCGTGAATCTGAAGTCAGGGCGAGGATCAGACGATCGCTCAGGTTCAAGGTTCTTCCCTGATGGACCCTTCATGAAGGGGAGAGAGGATCACGAGGCCATGGGGTTTTCCCAAGATGGGAGTTGTGAGAAGCTCCAAACTGCAAAGATACTTCTGCAGGACAATTGAGACCTGTTGGTTGGATCCAGGCCAACAATTCCGAGCAGAGTTCTAAGGATGGATGGATGGGAAGCCCACCTCGCATTCCAATTGTCTCCCAGCAACAAGACATGTTAGATCTTCTGGATCTGGGGGAGCAAACGAGGAGCCTGAATTGAAATGGACTCTCCTGTGGATGGGTCCTAATGTGTTTTTGTGTCTATGAAGACCTTGGAGTGAAGCGGTGGCACTGGGGCCCTGAAGGGTTCTCCTAAAGAGAAGCTTCGACCAAGCTCCAATGTGCAAGTTTCCCATGTGTAGAGGAGATTAGTTCTGATGGGTGAGTTAAGAAACAGCCATATTCGGGTATTGAAATCCACGCCTCGGAGGAGAGATGCCTGGAAACCAAAACAATGGATCTGATTAGTGCCTAGAGGTCTGTTCGTTCCTTTTTCCCTCTGGGGACATCAGTCTAGGGGTCTGAGTGCAGGTAGGTGCTCAGATGGGCTCAGATTGCCCCTGTATGTCCTGGAAAGCCACCACTATTGAGATGGCCTCAGGGACTTTGGAGGTTGATCCTATTAGTAGGGTTGTGGCCATTGCAATGGGCACACAGAAATCCCTTGGAGAGGGCGAGTACAGTCATCAGGTTTGGCTCCAGGGGCCTGAGCCTGTAGGGTGTTTAGGCCAGGGCTGTTTAGACCGTTGTCTGAAAACACATACTCGGCTTCTATTTCGGGTCATAGGTATGGCAGGACTGATCTACAGACCATGAGGAGAACTCTTCGGGATATGAAAAAAGGGCGAGTGTGAGGCTCTTGCTCAAGTTTTTGTCTCTGGATATCGTGTCACCCATGTTCATGAAATTTCCGGGTGACTTCATGGGAAATGGACGAGTCTTACTCTCTGGATGTGTGGCCCCGTCCAAAGAGTTTGGGATGGAATAAGTCCGTTTTTTTGTTGTTGTTGTTTTGTTTTGTTTTGTTTTTTCACCTCAGGTGTCCCACCAAATGAGGGATTCCAGAGTAGAGCCCTGGGGAGGGGCGACTGGACAACAAGAAATCTGGTTAAATATTGGGGCCTAGGTACATGTCAAGCCCATTATGACATCTAATGGTCCAGTCACTAAGAGGACATACTAGAGGGCAGGACTCACGCTGAGGGTCACAATGCATGTTTGTGCCCTCATCACACTCAAGAATGGGCGGGTCCTCAGGGTGAATGGTGATTTCTCCTACACTGAACGTTGGACAATGTGCCAACCAAAAGGTTTCTTGCCATGGGTAAGGAGGAATTCTGATTTCTGGGCAGGGATTGGAGATAAGGTCTAGGTTCTGAAGCCTGAAAACTGAGGTAGGGAAGAGATGATGACCTAAGGCCATGGCAGGTCTGATGTGCTCAGTGTGCGGTAGGCTGTCTGGGTGTTGGTCAGGAGGTCCGGGCTCAGGTTGTGTCTGAAAGTGCATTAGTGCCCAGGTTAGACTATATAATTTGGGTACATTCGAGTGCCGTGTAGGTTGATCCTGATTTAAGCTGCCTGGGTAGCTCATTAGGCAATATTTTTTTTCTAGAATGCTGGCAGAGTGCTGCATTGTGGGTCCTGAATTGCCAAATGAGTGCTTCGGGGCCAGGAGTGTGAGGACGGAAGACTGAGAACACAAGCTAGACTTGGGATTCAGGACGAGGGCACGGCAGGTACCCCCTACACATCGGAACCAAGATCTCATGCATCTGAAGTCAGGGCGAGGATCAGACGTTGGCTCAGGTTGGAGTTTCTGTGCATGACGGCCCCTTCATGAAGGGAGCGGAATCTCGAGGCCATGGAGGTTTTCCCACGTTGGGAGTTGTGGGATGCCCCCTTCAAGGATTCCTTCTGCGGGACAATTGAGACCTTTTGGACAGGTCCAGGACATCCCATATGGAATGACTGCAGGGCACCGTTCGAGGTTGGATGCCCGGGACGAGCGCGTCGTATTCCAATTGTCTCCTAGCAACAAGGCAGTTTAGATCTGATGGCTCTGTGGGAGCAACGTGGGTGGCTGAGTTGAAATGGACTTTCCTGAGAATGGGTCCTACTGTGTGTTTGTGTCCATGAGGGCCTTGGAATGAGGCGGTGGCACCGGGACCCTGAAATATTCTCCTAAGCTTTTGACAGAGCTCCCATGCACAAGTTTCCTTGTGGAGACGAGATTTGTTCTGATGGGTGCCTCAGGAAAACCCCTATGTAGTATTGGAATCCAGGCTGTTGAGGAGACATGCCTGAAACTAAAGCAATGGATCCGATTATGGCCTAGGGTCCTGTCTGGTTCAATCTTGTTCTCTGAGGATATCCATCTATGGAATAAGTGGAGATAGATGCTCAGCTGGTGTCAGACGGCCCTTGGTTGTGCCCGGCGACCTACACTATTTGGATGGCCTCAGGGACTTTGGAGGGTTCTCCTAATTTGTACGGTTTGGGACAATGGAATGGGCAGAATTCCCATGGATTGGGTAGGCGCAGTCCTAATGTGTGACTCCCGGGGCCCCAGCTTGGAGGATGTGTGGCCCAGGAGTTTGAGGAGAGAAGTCTGAAAACACAAACTCAGCTTAGGTTTGGGGACGTAGGTATAGTACACCCGATCTACAAACCATGAGAAGAACTCTTCAGGATATGAGGAATGAGCGAGTCTGAGGCGCTTGCTCAGGCTTTTGTCTCTGAATTTTGTATCAGCGTTGGCCGTGGAATGTCGGGGAGGCCTCAGGGGCCATGGACGAATCTTCCTCTCTGTGGATTTGGCCCGATCCCAATTGTTTTTCGTCAATCTGTGTGATGGGAGGACTCCTTTCAGGTGTGTTACCACAGGTGTCCCACCAAAAGAGGAATTCCAAAGCAGAGCCCTAGGGAATAGTGAAGGGACAAAGCGAACTATGGTTAAAAATTAGGGCCAGGGGCATAGCAGGCCCCATATGCGGGCTCAGGGTCCAGCCACTGAGAGGCCTTACTTGAGGACTGGGCTCAGGCTGAGGGTCACAATGTGTGTTTGTGACCAATGTGGCCCGCGAGCATGGGCGGGTCTCATGGGCCACACTGCTTTCAACTACACTGAACATTGGACAACATGGCAACCACAAGGTTTCTTGCCATGGGGATGGAGTTCTGATTTCTGCATCACTTTCAACCGTGGGCAGTGTTTTGAGATAAGTTATAGTTTCTGAAGCCTGAAAATCGAGGTTGAGAAGAGATGACGATCTAAGGCCATGGCGGGTCCGATGTGCTCAGAGTGCGGCCAGCTGCCTGGGTGGGGCCAGGAGGTCAGGCTCAGGTTGTGTCTGCATGGGCACCAGTGTACAGGTCAGCCTTTATATTTGGGGTACAGCCAAGTGGCGGCAGGATGATCCGCATTTGGGGTTTCTGGGTAGCCCCAGAGGGCAATGTTTTACTTCTGGAGGGCAGGCAGAGTGTTGCATTGTAGTTCTGCATTGCCAAATTGGAGGGCTTTCGGCCCGTAGTCTGGGGACGGAAGTCTGAGAACACAAGCTAGGCTTAGGTTTCTGGGTGAGGAAATGGCAGGCACAATCTACAGACCTGACTCGAGATCTCGTGGATCGGAAGTCAGGCGAGGATCAGACGATCGCTCAAGTTGGACTTTCTGTCCCTGATGGCCCCTTCATGAAGGGGGGTTGATCATGAGGCCATGGGGCTATTCCCACGATGGGAGTTGTGAGAAGCTCCCAACTGCAAAGATTCTTCTGCAGGACTATTGAGACCTGTTGGTTGGCTCCAGTACAACGATTCTGAACAGGGTTCTAAGGATGGAAGGCTGGGTAGCCCACCTCGCATTCCAATTGTCTCCAAGCAACAAGACAGGTTATATCTGCTGGATCTGGGGGAGCAACCGAGGAGGCTGAGTTCAAATGGACTCTCCTATGGATGGGTCCTAATGTGTTTTTGTGTCTATGGAGACCTTGGAAAGAAGAGGTGGCACTGGGGCCCTGAAGGGTTCTCCTAAAGAGAGGCTTTCACACAGCTCCAACGTGCAAGTTTCCCATATGTACATGAGATTTGTTCTGATGGGTGAGTCAAGAAACAGCCATATTCGGGTATTGAAATCCCGGCCTATGAGAAGAAATGCCTGGAAAACAAAGCAATGGATCCGATTAGTGCCTAGGGGCCTGTTCGTTCCTTTTTCCCTCTGGGGACATCAGTCTATGGGTCTGAATGTAGGTAGGTGCTCAGATTGGCTCAGATTGCCCCTGTTTGTCCTGGGAAGCCACAAATATTGGGATGGCATCAGGGACTTTGGAGGTTGATCCTTTTAGTAGGGTTGTGGCCATTGCAATGGGCACACAGAAATCCCTTGGAGACGGCAAGTACAGTCCTCAGGTTTGGCTCCAGGGGCCTGAGCCTGTAGGGTGTGTTGGCCAGGGCTGTTTGGACAGTTGTCTGAAAACACAAACTCGGCTTATGTTTCGGGTCATAGGTATGGCAGGACTGATCTACAGACCATGAGGAGAACTCTTCGGGATATGAATAAAGGGCGAGGGTGAGGCTCTTGCTCAAGTTTTTGTCTCTGGATATCATTTCACTCATGGTCGTGAAATTTCCGGGTGACTTCCTGGGAAACGGACGAGTCTTACTCTCTGGGGGTTTGGCCCCGTCCAAAGGGTTTGGGGTCATTCTGTGGGATGGAAGAAGTCCGTTGTTCTGTTGTTGTTGATTTGTTTTGTTTTGTTTTTGAACCTCAGGTGTCCCACCAAATTTGGGATTCCAGAGTACAGCCCTGGTAGGGTCGACTGGACAACCAGAAATCTGGTTAAAAATTGGGGACTATGGACATGTAAGTCCATTATGACATCTAATGGTCGAGCCACTGAGAGGACGTACTAGAGGACAGGAATCACGCTGAGGGTCACAATGCGTGTTTATGCCCTGGTCGCACGCAAGAATGGGCGGGGCCTCAGGGTGAATGCTGGTTTCTCCTAAACTGAACGTTGGACAACATGCCAACCACAAGCTTTCTTGCCATGGGTAATGAAGAGTTCTAATTTCTGCATCACAGTCACCCCTGGTCAGTGATTGGAGATAATGGTCCAGTTTCGGAAGCCTGAAAACTGAGGTAGGGAAGAGATGATGACCTAAGGCCATGGCGGGTCTAATGTGCTCAGTGTGCGGTCAGCTGTCTGGGTGTTGGTCACGAGGTCCGGGCTCAGGTTGTCAGACAGTGCATTAGTGACCAGGTTAGACTATATATTTTGGGTGCATTCGAGTGCCGTGTAGGTTCTTATCTGAAGAACTCTTCAGGATATGAAGAATGAGCGATACTGAATGGCGTGCTCAGGCTTTTGTCTCTGGATTTTGAAACAGCGATGGCTATGGAATGCTGGTGAGGCCTCTTGGGCCATGGACGACTCTTGCTCTCTGTGGATATGGCCCGATATCAATTGTTTTTCGTCAATCTGTGGGATGGGAGGACTCCATTCAGGTTTGTTACCTCATGTGTCCCACCAAAGGAGGAATTCCAAAGCAGAGCCCTGGGGAAGAGTGAAGGGACAACCCGAACTATGTTTAAAAATTGGGGCCTAGCGGCAACGCAAGCCCAATATTCTGTCTCTCCATCCAGCCACTGAGAGGCCTTACCTGAGGACTGGGCTCAGGCTGAGGGTCACAATGTGTGTTAGTGACCAATGTGGCCCGCAAGCATGGGCGGGGCCTCATGGGCCACACTGGTTTCAACTACACTGAACCTTGGACAACATGCCAAACACAAGGTTTCTTGCCATGGGGAAAGAGGTCTGATTTCTGCATCATTTTCAAACCCGGGCAGTGATTGGAGATAAGGTTTAGGTTCTGAGGCCTGAAAACCGAGGTTGAGAAGAGATGACGACCTAAGGCCATGGCGGGTCCGATGTACTCAGTGTGCGGCCAGCTGTCTGGGTGGGGCGAGGAGTCGCAGGCTCAGGCTGTGTAAGAAAGGGCATTAGTGTCCAGGTCAGCCTATATATTTGGGGTACACCCGAATGCCGTGCAGGTTGATCCTCATTGGGGGTTTCGGGGTAGCCCCAGAGGGCAATGTTTTTCTTCTGGAGGGCAGACAGAGTGCTGCATTGTAGTTCTGGATTGCCAATCTGGAGGGCTTGTGGGCCAGTAGTCTGAGGACGGAAGTCTGAGGACCCAAGCTAGGCCTAGGTTTCTGGGTGAGGATATGGCAGGCACAATCTCCAGACCTCAATTGAGATCTCGTGCATCTGAAGTCAGGGCGAGGATCAGACGATCCCTCAGGTTGGACATTCTGTCCCTGATGGCCCCTTCTTGAAGGGGGATGGATCACGAAGCCATGGGGGTTTTCCCACGATGGGAGTTGTGAGAAGCTCCCAACTGCAAAGATTCTTATGCAGGACAATTAAGACCTGTTGGTTGGCTCCAGGACAAGTTTCCGAGCAGGGTTCTAAGGATGGATGGCAGTGTAGCCCACCTCACATTCCAATTGTCTCCAAGCCACAAGACAGGTTAGATCTGCTGGATTTGGGGAGGCAACCGAGGAGACTGAGTTGAAATGGACTCTCCAGGGGATGTGTCCTAATATGATTTTGTGTCTATGGAGACCTTGGAATGAAGCGGTGGCACTGGGGCCCTGAAGGGTTCTCCTAAAGAGAGGCTTGCACACAGCTCCATCGTGCAAGTTTCCCATGTGTAGATGATATTTGTTCTGATGGGGGAGTCAAGAAAAAGCCATATGCTGTTATTGAAATCCAGGCCTCTGAGGAGAGATGCCTGGAAGCCAAAGCAATGGATCCGATAGGTGCCTAGGGGCCTGTTCGTTCCTTATTACATCTGGGGACATCAGTCTACGGGGCTGAGTGCCGGTAGGTGCTCAGATGGGCCCAGATTGCCCCTGTTTGTCCTGGGAAGCCACCAATATTGGGATGGCCTCAGGGACTTTGGAGTTTTCTCCTATTAGTTGGGTTGTGGCCATTGGAATGGGCACATACAATTCCCTAGGAGAGGCCAAGCACAGTCGTCAGGTTTGGCTCCAGGGTCCTGAGCCTGTAGGGTATGTAGGCCAGTGCTGTTTGGACAGTTGTCTGAAAACACAAACTGGGCTTATGTTTCGGGTCATAGGTACGGCAGGACTGATCTACAGATCATGAGGAGAACTCTTCGGGACATGAAAAAAGGGCGAGTGTGAGGCTCTTGCTCAAGTTTTTATCTCTGGATATCGTGTCACTCATGGTCGTGAAATTTCCGGGTGACTTCATTGGAAATGGATTAGACTTACTCTTGTGGGTTTGGCCCCGTCCAAAGAGTTTGGGGTCATTCTCTGGGATGGAAGTAGTCCGTTGTTTTGTTGCTGTTGATTTGTTTTGTTTTTTTTTCAACCTCAGGTGTCCCACCAAATGAGGGATTCTAGAGTAGAGCCCTGGGGAGGGGCGATTGGACAACCCGAAATATGGTTAAAAATTGGGGCCTAGGGACATGTCAAGACCATTATGACATCTAATGATCCAGCCACTGTGAGGATGTACTAGAGGACAGGATTCACGCTGAGGGTCACAATGCGTGTTTATGCCCTCGTCGCACTCAAGAATGGGCGGGGCCTCAGGGTGAATGCTGGTTTCTCCTACACTGAACGTTGGACAACATGCCAATCACAAGGTTTCTTGCCATGGGTAAGGAAGGGTTCTGATTTCTGCATCACAGTGAAGCGTGGGCAGTGATTTGTGATAAGGTCTAGGTTCTTAAGCCTCAAAACTGAGGTACGGAAGAGATGAAGACATAAGGCCATGGCGGGTCTGATGAGCTCAGTGTGCCGTCAGCTGTCTGGGTGTTGGTCAGGAGGTCCGGGCTCAGGTTGTCAGACAGTGCATTAGTGCCCAGGTTAGACTATATATTTTGGGTGCCTTCGAGTGCCGTGTAGGTTCTTATCTGAAGAACTTTCAGGATATGAAGAATGAGCGAGTCTGAGGCGCGTGCTCAGGCTTTTGTCTCTGGATTTTGTATCAGCGATGACAGTGGAATGTTGGGGAGGCCTCATGGGCCATGGACGAATCTTGCTCTCTGTGGACTTGGCCGATCCCAATTGTTTTTCGTCAATCTGTGGGATGGGAGGACTCCTTTCAGGTTTGTTACCTCAGGTGTCCCACCAAAAGAGGAATTCCAAAGCAGAGCCCTGGGGAAGAGTGAAGGGACAACCCGAATAATGGTTAAAAATTGGGGCCTAGGGGCATGGCAAGCCCAATATGCTGTCTCTAGATACAGCCACTGAGAGGCCTTACCTGAGGACTGGGCCCAGGCTCAGGGTCACAATGTGTGTTTGTGACCAATGTGGTCCGCAAGCATGGACGGGGCCTCATGGGCCACACTGGTTTCAACTACACTGAACCTTGGACAACATGCCAACCACAAGGTTTCTTGCCATGGGGAAAGAGTTCTGATTTCTGTATCATTTTCAAACCCGGGCCGTGAATGGAGATATGGTCTAGGTTCTGAAGCCTGAAAACCGAGGTTGAGAAGAGATGACGACCTAAGGCCATGGCGGGTCCGATGTGCTCAGTGTACGGCCAGCTGTCTGGGTGGGGCCAGGAAGTTCAGGATCAGGCTGTGTCAGAAAGGGCATTAGTGCCCAGGACTGCCAATATATTTATGGTACAGCCGAAAGGTGTGCCCTGTTGATCCTCCTTTGGGGTTTCTGTGTAGCCCCAGAGGGCAATGTTTTTCTTCTGGAGGGCAGGCAGAGTGATGCAATGTAGTTCTGGATTGCCAAACTGGAGGGCTTGTGGGCCAGTAGTCTGAGAACGGAAGTCTGAGAACCCAAGCTAGGCCTAGGTTTCTGGGTGAGGATATGGCAGGCACAATCTACAGACCTGAATCGAGATCTCGTGCATCTGAAGTCAGGGCGAGGATCAGACGATCGTCTTCTTGAAGGGGGGGGGGGGTGGATCACGAGGCCATGGGGGTTTTCCCACGATGGGAGTTGTGAGAAGCTCCCAACGGCAAAGATTCTTCTGCAGGACAATTGAGACCTGTTGGTTGGCTCCAGGACAACGATACCGAGCAGGGTTCTAAGGATTGATGGCTAGGTAGCCCACCTCGCATTCCAATTGTCTCCAAGCAACAAGACAGGTTAGATCTGCTGGATCTGGGGGAGCAACCGAGGAGGCTGAGTTGAAATGGACTCTCCTGTGCATGTATCCTAATATGATTTTGTGTCTATGAAGACCTTGAAATGAAGCGGTGGCACTGGGGCCCTGAAGGGTTCTCCTAAAGAGAGGCTTTCACACGGCTCCATTGTGCAAGTTTCCCATGTGTAGATGAGATTTGTTCTGATGGGTGAGTCAAGAAACAGCCATATGGTGTTATTGAAACCCAGGCCTCTGAGGAGAGATGCCTGGAAACCAAAACAATGGATCCAATAGGTGCCTAAGGGCCAGTTCGTACCTTTTTACCTCTGGGGATATCAGTGTACGGGTCTGAGTGCAGGTAGGTGTTCAGATGGGCCCAGATTGCCCCTGTTTGTCCTGGGAAGCCACAAATATTGGGATGGCCTCATGGACTTTGGAGGTTTATCCTATTAGTAGGGTTGTGGCCATTGGAATGGGCACATACAATTACCTTAGAGAGGGCTAGCACAGTCGTCAGGTTTGGCTCCAGGGGCCTGAGCCTGTAGGGTGTGTAGGCCAGGGCTGTTTGGACAGTTGTCTGAAAACACAAACTCGGCTTATGTTTCGGGTCATAGGTATGGCAGGACTGATCTACAGACCATGAGGAGAACTCTTCGAGATATGAAAAAAGGGCGAGTTGAGGCTCTTGCTCAAGTTTTTGTCTCTGCATATAGTGTCACTCATGGTCGTGAAATTTCCGGGTGACTTCCTGGGAAATGGACGAGTCTTACTCTGTGGGAGTTTGGCCCCGTCCAGAGTTTGGGGTCATTCTGTGGGATGGAAGAAGTCCGTTGTTCTGTTGTTGTTGATTTGTTTTGTTTTGTTTTTCAAACTCACGTGTCCCACCAAATGAGGGATTCCAGAGTAGAGCCCAAGGGAGGGGCGACTGGACAACGAGAAATCTGGTTAAAAATTGGGTCTAGGGACTTGTCAAGCCCATTATGACATCTAATGGTCCAGCCACTGAGAGTACGTACTAGAGGACAGGACTCACGCTGAGGGTCACAATGCGTGTTTATGCCCTCGTCGCACTCAAGTATGGGGGTGGCCTCAGGGTGAATGCTGGTTTCTCCTACACTGAACTTTGGACAAGGTTTGGATAAGGTTTGAACGTTGGACAAGGTTTCTTGCCATGGGTAAGGAAGAGTTCTGATTTCTGCATCACAGTCACCCCTGGGCAGTGATTGGAGATAAGGTCTAGGTTCTGAAGCCTGAAAACTGAGGTCGGGAAGAGATGATGACCTAAGGCCATGGCGTGTCTGGTGTGCTCAGTGTGAGGTACGCTGTCTGGGTGTTGCTCACGAGGTCCGGGCTCAGGTTGTCAGACAGTGCATTAGTGCCCTGGTTAGACTATATATTTTGGGTGCCTTCGAGTGCCGTGTAGGTTCTTATCTGAAGAACTCTTCAGGATATGAAGAATGAGCGAGTCTGAGGCGCGTGCTCAGGCTTTTGTCTCTGGATTTTGTATCAGCGATGGCCGTGGAATGTTGTGGAGGCCTCATGGGCCATGGACGAATCTTGCTCTCTGTGGATTTGGCCCTATCCCAATTGTTTTTCGTCAATCTGTGGGATGAGAGGACTCCTTTCAGGTTTGTTACCTAAGGAGTCCCACCTAAAGAGGAATTCCAAAGCAGAGCCCTGGGGAAGAGTGAAGGGACAACCCGATCTATGGTTAAAAATTGGGGCCTAGTGGCATGGCAAGCCCAATATGCTGTCTCTCCATCCAGCCTCTGAGAGGCCTTAACTGAGGACTGGACTCAGGCTGAGGGTCACAATGTGTGTTTGCCACCTATGTGGCCCGCGAGCAATGGCGGGGCCTCATTGGACACACTGGTATCCACTATACTGAACATTATACAACAAGCCTACCACAAGGTTTCTTGCCATCGGGAAAGAGTTCTGATTTCTGCATCATTTTCAAACATGGGCCGTGATTGGGGATAAGGTTTAGGTTCTAAATCCTGAAAACCGAGCCAGGGAAGAGATAACGACCTAAGGCAATGGCTGGTCCGATGTGCTCAGTGAGCGGCCAGCTGTATGGGTGGGGCCAGGAGGTACAGGCTCAGCCTCTGTCAGAAAGGGCATTATTGCCCAGGTCAGCCCATATATTTTGAGTACAGCCAAGTGGCGTGCAGGTTGATCTTCATTTGGGGTTTCTGGGTAGCCCCAGAAGGCAATATTTTTCTTCTGGAGGGCAGGCAGAGTGCTGCATTATAATACTGGATTGCCAAACAGGAGGCCTTGTGGGCCATTAGTCTGAGGATGGAAGTCTGAGGACCCAACCTAGGCCTAGGTTTCTGGGTGAGGATATGGCAGGCACAATCTACAGATCTGAACCGAGATCTCGTGCATCTGAAGTCAGGGTGAGGAACAGACGATCGCTCAGTTTGGACCTTATGTCCCTGAGGGCCACTTCATGAAGGGGGGGGGAATCACGAGGCCATGGGTGTTTTCTTACGATGGGAGTTGTGAGAAGCTCCCAAATTCAAAGATTCTTCTGCAGGACAATTGAGACCTGTTGGTTAGCTCCAGCCTAACGATACCGAGCAGGGTTCTAAGGATGGATGGCTGTGTAGCCCACCTCGCATTCCAATTGTCTCCTAGCAACAAGACAAGTTGGATCTGCTGGATGTCGCTGAGCAACTGAATACGCTGAGTTGAAATGGACTCTCCTGTGGATGGGTCCTAATGTGTTTTTGTGTCTATGGATACCTTGGAATGACGCGGTGGCACTGGGGCCATGGAGGGTTCTCCTAAACAGAGGCTTTGACATCAATCCTACGTGCAAGTTTCCCATGTGTAGATGAGATTTTCTCTGGTGGGTGAGTCAAGAAACAGCCATATGCTGGTACTGAAATCCAGGCCTCTGAGGAGAGATGCCTGGAAACCAAAGCAATGGATCCGATTAGGGCCTAGGGGCCTGTTCGTTCCTTTTTAACTCTGGGGATATCAGTCTACAAGTCTGAGTGCAGGTAGGTTCTCAGATGGGCTCAGATTGCTCCTGTTTGTCCTGGGAAGCCACAAATATTTGGATGGCCTCAGGGACTTTGGAGGTTTATCCTATTAGTAGCGTTGTGGCCATTGGAATGGGCACACACAATTCCCTTGGAGAGGGCAAGCACAGTCGTCAGGTTTGGCTCCAGTGGCCTGAGCCTGTAGGTGGTGTAGGACAGGACTGTTGGACAGTTGTCTGAAAACAAAAACTCGGCTTATGTTTCGGGTCATAGGTATGGCAGGACTGATCTTCAGACCATGAGGAGAACACTTCGGGATATGAAAATGGGGCGAGTTTGAGGCTCTTGCTCAAGTTTTTGTCTCTCGATATCTTGTCACTCATGGTCGTGAAATTTCCAGGTGACTTCATGGGAAATGGACGAGTCTTACTCTCTGGGGGTTTGACCCGTCCAAAGAGTTTGGGGTCATTCTGTGGGATGGAAGAAGTCCGTTGTTCTGTTGTTGTTGATTTGGTTTGTTTTGTTTTGTTTGTCAACCTCAGGTGTCCCACAAAATGAGGGATTCCAGAGTAGAGCCCTGGGGAGGGGCGACTGGACAACAAGAAATCTAGTTAAAAATTGGGGCCTAGGGACATGTCATGCCCATTATGACAACTAATGGTCCACCCACTGAGAGGACATACTAGAGGACAGGAGTCACGCTTAGGGTCACAATGCGTGTTTATGCCCTCGTCGCACTCAAGAATAGGCTGGGCCTCAGGATGAATGCTGGTTTCTCCTACACTGAACGTTGGAAAACATGCAAACCACAAGATTTCTTGCCATGGGTAAGGAAGAGTTCTGATTCTACATCACAGTCAACCCAGGGCAGTGATTGGAGATAAGGTCTAGGTTCTGAAGCCTGAAAACTGAGGTAGGGAAGAGATGAGGACCTAAGGCCATGGCGGGTCTGATGTGCTCAGTGTGCGGCCAGCTGTCTGGGTGGGGCCAGGAGGTCCAGGCTCAGGCTGTGTCAGAAACGGCATTAGTGTCCAGGTCAGCCTTTATATTTGGGGTACAGCCGAATGGTGTGCAGGTTGATCCTCATTTGGGGTTTCTGGGTTGCCCCAGAGGGCAATGTTTTTCTTCTGGAGGGCAGGCAGAGTGCTGCATTGTAGTTCTGGATTGCCAAACTGGAGGACTTGTGGGCCAGTAGTCTGAGGAAGGAAGACTGAGAACCCAAGCTAAGCCTAGGTTTCTGGGTGAGGATATGGCAGGCACAATCTACAGACCTTAATCGAGATCTCGTGCATCTGAAGTCAGGGCGAGGATCAGAGGATCGCTCAGGTTGGACATTCTGTCCCTGATGGCCCCTTCTTGAAGGTGGGGTGGATCAAGAGGCCATGGGGGTTTTCCTAAGATGGGAGTTCTGAGAAGCTCCCAACTGCAATGATTCTTCTGCAGGACAATTGAGACCTGTTGGTTGGCTCCAGGAGAACGATTCCGAGCAGGATTTCAAGGATGGATGGCTGGGTAGCCCGCCTCGCATTCGAATTGTCTCCAAGCAAGAAGAAAGGTTAGATCTGCTGGATCTGGGGGAGAAACCGAGGAGGCTGTGTTGAAATGGACTCTCCAGTGGATGTGTCCTAATATGATTTTGTGTCTATGGAGACCTTGGAATGAAGCGGTGGCACTGGGGCCCTGAAGGGTTCTCCTAAAGAGAGGCTTTCACACAGATCCTTCGTGCAAGTTTCCCATGTGTAGATGAGATTTGTTCTGATGGGTGAGTCAAGAAACAGCCATATGCTGTTATTGAAAACCGGTCCTCTGAGGAGAGATGCCTGGAAACCAAAGCATTGGATCCGATAGGTGCCTAGGGGCCTGTTCATTCCTTTTTACCTCTGGGGACATCCGTGTACGGTTCTGAGTCCAGGTAGGTGCTCAGATGGGCCTAGATTGCCCCTGTTTGTCCTGGGAAGCCACAAATATTGGAATGGCCTCAGGGATTTGGAGGTTTATCCTCTTAGTAGCGTTGTGGCCATTGGAATGGGCACATACAATTGCCTTGGACACGGCAAGCACAGTCGTCAGGTTTGGCTCCAGGGGCCTGAGCCTATAGGGTGTGTAGGCCAGGGTTGTTTGGACAGTTGTCTGAAAACACAAACTCGGCTTATGTTTCGGGTCATAGGTATGTCAGGACTGATCTACTGACCATGAGGAGAACTCTTCGGGATATGAAAAAAGGGCGAATGTGAGGCTCTTGCTCAAGTTTTTGTCTCTGGATATCGTGTCACTCATAGTCGTGAAATTTCCGGGTGACTTCATGGGAAATGTACAAGTCTTACTCTCTGGGGGTTTGGCCTCGTCCAAAGAGTTTAGGGTCATTCTGTGGGATGGAAGAAGTCCGTTTTTCTGTTGTTGTTGATTTGTTTTGTTTTGTTTTTCAAACTCACGTGTCCCACCAAATGAGGGATTCCAGAGTAGAGCCCTGGGGAGGGGCGACTGGACAACCAGAAGTCTGGTTAAAAATTGGGTCCTAGGGACATGTCAAGCCCAATATGACATCTAATGATTCAGCCACTGAGAGGAAATACTAGAGGACAGGACTCACGCTGAGGGTCACAAAGCGTGTTTATGCCCTCGTCGCACTCAAGGTTGGGCGGGGCCTCAGGGTGAATGCTGGTTTCTCCTACACTGAACGTTGGACAACATGCCAACCACAAGGTTTCTTGCCAAGGGTAAGGAAGAGTTCTGATTTCTGCATCTCAGCCACCCCTTGGCAGTGATTGTTGATAAGGTGTAGGTTCTGAAGCCTGAAAACTGAGGTCGGGAAGAGATGATGACCTAAGGCCATGGCGGGTCTGATGTGCTCAGTGTGAGGTCAGCTGTCTGGGTGTTGTTCACGAGGTCCGGGCTCAGGTTGTTAGACAGTGCATTAGTGCCCAGGTTAGACTATATATTTTCGGTGCATTCGAGTGCCGTGTAGGTTCTTATCTGAAGAACTCTTCAGGATATGAAGAATGAGCGAGTCTGAGGCGCGTGCTCAGGCTTTTGTCTCTGGATTTTGTATCAGCGATGGCCGTGGAATGTTGTGGAGGCCTCATGGGCCATGGACGAATCTTGCTCTCTGAGGATTTGGCCCGATCCCAATTGTTTTTCGTCAATCTGTTGGATGGGAGGACTCCTTTCAGGTTTGTTACATCAGGTGTCCCACCAAAAGAGGAATTCCAAAGCAGAGCCCTGGGGAAGAGTGAAGGGACAACCTGAACTATGGTTAAAAATTGGGGCCTAGGGGCATGGCAAGCCCAATATGCTGTCTCTCCATCCAGCCACTGAGAGGCCTTACCTGAGGTTGGGCTCAGGCTGAGGGTCACAATGTGTTTATGTGACCAATGTGGCCCACAAGCATGGACGGGGCCTCATGGGCCACACGGGTTTCAACTACACTGAACCTTGAACGACATGTCAACAACAAGGTTTCTTGCCATGGGGAAAGTGTTCTGATCTGTGCATCATTTTCAAACCCGGGCCGTGAATGGAGATAAGGTCTAGGTTCTGAAGCCTGAAAACCGAGGTTGAGAAGAGATGACGACCTAAGGCCAAGACGGGTCTCATGTGCTCAGTGTGCGGCCAGCTGTCTGGTTGGGGGCAGTAGGTTCATGCTCAGGGTGTTTCAGAAAGGGCTTTAGTGCCCAGGTCAGCCTATATATTTGGGGTACAGCCGAATGGCATGCAGGTTGATGCTCATTTGGGTTTTCTGGGTAGCCCCAGAGGGCAATGTTTTTCTTCTGGAGGGCAGGCAGAGTGCTGTATTGTAGTTCTGGATTGCCTATCTGGAGGGTTTGCGGGCAAGTAGTCTGAGGACGGAAGTCTGAGAAGCCAAGCTAGGCCTAGGTTTCTGGGTGAGGATATGGCAGGCACAATCTACAGACCTGAATCGAGGTCTCGTTCATCTGAAGTCAGGGCGAGGATCATATGATCTCCCAGGTTCGACATTCTGTCCCTGATGGACCCTTTTTGAAGGGGTGAGTGGATCACGAGGCCATAGGGCTTTTCCCACGATGGTAGTTGTGAGAAGCTCCCAACTGCAAATTTCTTCTGCAACAATTGAGACCTGTTGGTTGGCTCCAGGACAACGATTCCGAGCAGGGTTCTAAGGATGGATGGCTGGGTAGCCCAACACGCATTCCAATTGTCTCCAAGCAACAAGACAGGTTAGATCTGCTGGATCTGGGGGAGCAACCGAGGAGGCTGAGTTGAAATGGACTCTCCCGTGGATGTGTCCTAATTTAATTTGGTGTCTATGGAGACCTTGGAATGAAGCAGTGGCACTGGGGCCCTGAAGGTTTCTCCTTAAGAGAGGCTTTCACACAGCTCCATCGTGCAAGTTTCCTATGTGTATGTGAGATTTGTTCTGATGGGTGAGTCAAGCAACCGAGGAGGCTGAGTTGAAATGGACTCTCCTGTGGATGGGTCCTAATGTGTTTTTGTGTCTATGAAGACCTTGGAATGAAGCGGTGGCACTGGGGCCCTGAAGGGTTCTCCTAAAGAGAAGCTTTGACCAAGCTCCAATGTGCAAGTTTCCCATGTGTAGAGGAGATTAGTTCTGATGGGTGAGTCAAGAAACAGCCATATTCGGGTATTGAAATCCAGGC
This sequence comes from Mustela lutreola, assembly GCF_030435805.1. Lineage (NCBI taxonomy): Eukaryota > Metazoa > Chordata > Mammalia > Carnivora > Mustelidae > Mustela > Mustela lutreola. The sequence continues at coordinate 91,354,801 of NC_081302.1, read as the reverse complement.
CTCTGAGGAGAGATGCCTGGAAACCAAAGCAATGGATCCGATTAGTGCCTAGGGGTCTGTTCGTTCCTTTTTCCCTCTGGGGAAATCAGTCTAGGGGTCTGAGTGCAGGTAGGAGCTCAGAGGGCTCAGATTGCCCCTGTTTGTCCTGGGAAGCCACCACTATTGAGATGGCCTCAGGGACTTTGGAGTTTGATCCTATTAGTAGGGTCGTGGCCATTGCAATGGGCACACAGAAATCCCTTGGAGAGGGCAAGTACAGTCCTCAGGTTTGGCTCCAGGGGCCTGAGACCGTAGGGTGTGTAGGCAGGGCTGTTTAGACCGTTGTCTGAAAACACAAACTCGGCTTCTGTTTCGGGTCATAGGTATGGCAGGACTGATCTACAGACCATGAGGAGAACTCTTCGGGATATGAAAAAAGGGCGAGTGTGAGGCTCTTGCTCAAGTTTTTGTCTCTGGATATCGTGTCACCCATGTTCATGAAATTTCCGGGTGACTTCATGGGAAATGGACGAGTCTTACTCTCTGGAGGTGTGGCCCAGTCCAAAGCGTTTGGGGTCGTTCTGTGGGATGGAATAAGACCGTTTTTATTTTTTGGTGTTTGTTTGTTTTTGTTGTTGTTGTTTTGTTTTGTTTATTAACCTCAGGTGTCCAACAAATGAGGGATTCCAGAGTAGATTCATGAGGAGAGGCGACTGGACAACCAGAAATCTGGTTAAAAATTGGGGCCTAGGGACATGTCAAGCCCATTATCACATCTAATGGTCCAGTCACTAAGAGGACATACTAGAGGGCAGGACTCACGCTGAGGTTCACAATGCATGTTTATACCCTCGTCACGCTCAAGAATGGGCGGGGCCTCAGGGTGAATGCTGGTTTCTCCTACACTGAACGTTGGACAACATGCCAACCACAAGGTTTCTTGCCATGGGTAAGGAGGAGTTCTGATTTCTGCATCACACTCACCCCTGGGCAGGGATTGGAGATAAGGTCTAGGTTCTGAAGCCTGAAAACTGAGGTAAGGAAGAGATGATGACCTAAGGCCATGGCGGGTCTGATGTGCTCAGTGTGCGGTCAGCTGTCTGGGTGTTGGTCAGGAGGTCCGGGCTCAGGTTGTGTCAGAAACTGCATTAGTGCCCAGGTTAGACTATATAATTTTGGTACATTCGAGTGCCGTGTAGGTTGATCCTCATTTAAGCTGCCTGGGCAGCTCATAAGGCAATATTTGTTTTTCTAGAGGGCAGGCAGAGTGCTGCATTATTAGTCCGGAATTGCCAAACTTGAATGCTTCGGGGCCAGGAGTGTGAGGACGGAAGTCTGAGAACACAAGATAGACTTGGGTTTCAGGGCGAGGGCACGGTAGGTACCCCCTACACATCGGAACCAAGATCTCATGCATCTGAAGTCAGGGCGAGGATCAGACGTTGGCTCAGGTTGGAGTTTCTGTGCATGACGGCCCCTTCATGAAGGGAGCGGAATCTCGAGGCCATGGAGTTTTTCCAACGTTGGGAGTTGTGGCATGCCCCCTAGAAGGATTCCTACTGCGGGACAATTGAGACCTGTTGGACAGGTCCAGGACTTCCCATATGGAATGACTCCAGGGCAACGTTCGAGGATGGATGCCTGGGACGAGCGCCTCGCATTGTAATTGTCTCCTAGCAACAAGGCAGTTTAGATCTGATGTCTCTGCGGGTGCAACCTGGGTGGCTGTGTTGAAATGGACTTTCCTGAGGATGGGTCCTAAAGTGTGTTTCTATCCATGAGGGCCTTGGAATGAGGCGGTGGCACCGGGACCCTGAAGTTCTCTCCTAAGCTTTTGACATAGCTCCCATACACAAGTTTCCTTGTGGAGACGAGATTTGTTCTGATGGGTGCCTCAGGAAAACCACTATGCTAGAATTGGTATCCAGGCTTTTGAGGAGACATGCCTGTAAACCAAAGCAATGGATCCGATTATGGCCTAGGGTCCTGTCTGGTTCAATCTTCATCTCTGGGGACATCCATCTATGGAATGAGTGGAGATAGATGCTCAGCTTGTGTCAGACCGCCCTTGTTTGTGCCGGGCGACCTACACTATTGGGATGGCCTCAGGGACTTTGGAGGGTTCTCCTAATTTGTGCGGTTTGGGACAATGGAATGGGCAGAATTCCCATGGATTGTGTAGGCGCAGTCCTATTGTGTGACTCCAGGGGCCCAGTCTGGAATGTATGTTGCACAGGACATTGAGGACTGAAGTCTAAAAACACAAACTCAGCTAAGGTTTGCGGATGTAGGTATGGCGGACCCGATCGACAAACCATGAGAAGAACTCTTCAGAATATGAAGAAACAGCGAGTCTGAGGCGCTTGCTCATTATTTTGTCTCTGGATTTTGTATCAGCGTTGGCCGTGGAATGTCGGGGAGGCCTCATGGGCCATGGTCGAATCTTCCTCTCTGTGGATTTGGCCCGATCCCAATTGTTTTTCGTCAATCTGTGGATGGGAGGACTCCTTTCAGGTTTGTTACCTCAGGTGTCCCACCAAAAGAGGAAGTCCAAAGCAGAGCCCTAGGGAAGAGTGAAGGGACAAAGCGAACTATGGTTAAAAATTGGGGCCAGGGGCATGGCAGGCCCCATATGCGTGCTCAGGGTCCAGCCACTGAGAGGACTTACTTGAGGACTGGGCTCAGGCTGAGGGTCACAATGTGTGTTTGTGACCAATGTGGCCCGCGAGTATGGGCGGGGCCTCATGGGCCACACTGGTTTCAACTACACTGAACGTTGGACAACATGGCAACCGCAAGGTTTCTTGCCATGGGGATGGAGTTCTGATTACTGCATCATTTTCAACCGTGGGCAGTGATTTGAGATAAGTTATAGTCTGAAGCCTGAAAATCGAGGTTGAGAAGAGACGACGACCTAAGGCCATGGCGGGTCCGATGTGCTCAGAGTGCGGCCAGCTGTCTGGGTGTGGCCTGGAGGTCCAGGCTCAGGTTGTGTCTTAAAGAGCATCAGTGCCCTGGTCAGCCTATATATATGGGGTACAGCCAAGTGGCGTGCAGGTTGATCCTCATTTGGGGTTTCTGGTTAGCCCCAGAGGGCAATGTTTTTCTTCTGGAGGGAAGGCAGAGTGTTGCATTGTAGCTCTGGATTGCCAAACTGGAGGGCTTGTGCGCCCGTAGTGTGAGGACGGAAGTCTGAGAACACAAGCTAGGCTTACGTTTCTGGGTGAGGACATGGCAGGCACAATCTACAGACCTGACTCGAGATCTCGTGGATCTGATCAGAGCGAGGATCAGACGATCGCTCAGGTTGGAGGTTCTGTCCCTGATGGACCCTTCTTGAAGGGGGGGTGGATCACGAGGCCATGGGTGTTTCCCAAGATGGGAGTTGTGAGAAGCTCCAAACTGCAAAGATTCTTCTCCAGGCCAATTGAGACCTGTTGGTTGGCTCCAGGCCAACGATTCCGAGCAGTGTACTAAATGGATGGATGGCTGGGTAGCCCACCTCGCATTCCAATTGTCTCCTAACAACAAGACATGTTAGATCTGCTGGATCTGGGGGAGCAACCGAGGAGGCTGAATTGAAATGGACTCTCCTGTGGATGGGTCCTAATGTGTTTTTGTGTCTATGAAGACCTTGGAATGAAGCGGTGGCACTGGGGCCCTGAAGGGTTCTCCTAAAGAGAAGCTTCGACCAAGCTCCAATGTGCAAGTTTCCCTTGTGTAGAGGAGATTAGTTCTGATGGGTGAGTCAAGAAACAGCCATATTCGGTTATTGAAATCCAGGCCTCTGAGGAGAGATGCCTGGAAACCAAAGCAATGGATCCGATTAGTGCCTAGGGGTCTGTTCGTTCCTTTTTCCCTCTGGGGACATCAGTCTAGGGGTCTGAGTGCAGGTAGGTGCTCATATGGGCTCAGATTGCCCCTGTTTGTCCTGGGAAGCCACCACTATTGAGATGGCCTCAGGGACTTTGGAGGTTGATCCTATTAGTAGGGTTGTGGCCATTGCAATGGGCACACAGAAATCCCTTGGAGTGGGCAAGTACAGTCCTCAGGTTTGGCTCCAGGGTTTGAGCCTGTAGGGTGTGTAGGCCAGGGCTGTTTAGACCGTTGTCTGAAAACACAAACTCGGCTTCTGTTTCGGGTCATAGGTATGGCAGGACTGATCTACAGACCATGAGGAGAACTCTTCGGGATATGAAAAAAGGGCGAGTGTGAGGCTCTTGCTCAAGTTTTTGTCTCTGGATATCGTGTCACCCATGTTCATGAAATTTCCGGGTGACTTCATGGGAAATGGACGAGTCTTACCCTCTGGAGGTGTGGCCCCGTCCGAAGAGTTTGGGGTCATTCTGTGGGATGGAATAAGTCCATTTTTTTGTTCTTGTTGTTTTGTTTTGTTTTGTTTTGTTTTTTAACCTCAGGTGTCCCACCAAATGAGGTATTCCAGAGTAGAGGCCTGGGGAGGGGCGACTGGACAACCAGAAATCTGGTTAAATATTGGGGCCTAGGTACATGTCAAGCCCATTATGACATCTAATTGTCCAGTCACTAAGAGGACATAGTAGAGGGCATGACTCACGCTGAGGGTCACAATGCATGTTTATGCCCTCATCACACTCAAGAATGGGCGGGGCCTCAGGGTGAATGCTGATTTCTCCTACACTGAACGTTGGACAACATGCCAACCACAAGGTTTCTTGCCATGGGTAAGGAGGAATTCTGATTTCTGCATCACAGTCACCCCTGGTTAGGGATTGGAGATAAGGTCTAGGTTCTGAAGCCTGAAAACTGAGGTAGGGAAGAGATGATGACCTAAGGCCATGGCGGGTCTGATGTGCTCAGTGTGCGGTCAGCTGTCTGGGTGTTGGTCAGGAGGTCCGGGCTCAGGTTGAGTCAGAAAGTGCATTAGTGCCCATGTTAGACTATATAATTTGGGTACATTCCACTGCCGTGTAGTTTGATCCTCATTTAAGCTGCCTGGGCAACTCATCAGGCAATATTTTCTTTTTTTCTAGAGGGCAGGCAGAGTGCTGCATTGTGTGTCTGGAATTGCCAAACTTGAGTGCTTCAGGGCCAGGAGTGTGAGGACGGAAGTCTGAGAACACAAGCTAGACTTGGGTTTCAGGGCGAGGGCACAGCAGGTACCCCCTACACATCGGAACCAAGATCTCATGCATCTGAAGTCAGAGCGAGGATCAGACGTTGGCAGGTTGGAGTTTCTGTGCATGACGGCCCCTTCATGAAGGAAGCGGAATCTAGAGGCCATGGAGGTTTTCCCACGTTGGGAGTTGTGGCTTGCCCCCTTCAAGGATTCCTTCTGCGGGACAATTGAGACCTGTTGGACAGGTCCAGGACATCCCATATGGAATGACTCCAGAGCACCGTTCGAGGATGGATGCCTGGGAGGAGCGTCTCGCATTTCAATTGTCTCCTAGCAAAAAGGCTGTTTAGATCTGATGGCTCTGCGGGAGCAAACTGGGTGGCTGAATTGAAATGGACTTTCCTGAGGATGGGTCCTAAATTGTGTTTGTGTCCAGGAGGGCCTTGGAATGGGGCGGTGGCACCGGGACCCTGAAGTATTCTCCTAAGCTTTTGACATAGCTCCCATGCACAAGTTTCCTTGTGGAGAAGAGATTTGTTCTGATGGGTGCCTCAGGAAAACCCCTATGCTAGAATTGGTATCCAGGCTTTTGAGGAGACATGCCTGTAAACCAAAGCAATGGATCCAATTATGGCCTAGGGTCCTGTCTGGTTCAATCTTCTTCTCTGGGGACATCCATCTATGGAATGAGTGGAGATCGATGCCCAGCTGGTGTCAGACCGCCCTTGTTTGTGGCGGGCGACCTACACTAGTGGGATGGCCTCAGGGACTTTGGAGGGTTCTCCTAATTTGTACTGTTTGGGACAATGGAATGGGCAGAATTCCCATGGATTGGGTAGGCGCAGTCCTAATGTTGTCTCCAGGGGCCCCAGCTTGGAGGGTGTGTGGCCCAGAAGTTTGAGGACAGTAGTCTGAAAACACAAACTCAGCTTAGGTTTGGGGACGTAGGTATGGCACGCCCGATCTACAAACCATGAGAAGAACGCTTCAGGATATGAAGAATGAGCGAGTCTGAGGTGCTTGCTCAGGCTTTTGTCTCTGGATTTTGTATCAGCGTTGGCCGTGGAATGTCAGGGAGGCCTCATGGGCCATGGTCGAATCTTCCTCTCTGTGGATTTGGCCCGATCCCAATTGTTTTTCGTCAATCTGTGGGATGGGAGGACTCCTTTCAGGTTTGTTACCTCAGGTGTCCCACCAAAAGAGGAAGTCCAAAGCAGAGCCCTAGGGAAGAGTGAAGGGACAAAGCGAACTATGGTTAAAAATTGGGGCCAGGGGCATGACAGGCCCCATATGCGGGCTCAGGGTCCAGCCACTGAGAGGCTTTACTTGAGGACTGGGCTCAGGCTGAGGGTCAAAATGTGTGTTTGTGACCAATGTGGCCCGTGAGCATGGGCGGGGCCTCATGGGCCACACTGCTTTCAACTACACTGAACGTTGGACAACATGGCAACCACAAAGTTTCTTGCCATGGGGATGGAGTTCTGATTTCTGCATCATTTTCAACCGTGGGCAGTGTTTTGAGATAATTTATAGTTTCTGAAGCCTGAAAATCGAGGTTGAGAAGAGATGACGACCTAAGGCCATGGCGGGTCCGATGAGCTCCGAGTGCAGCCAGCTGTCGGCGTGGTGCCAGGAGGTCCAGGTTCAGGTTGTGTCTGAAAGAGCATCAGTGCCCTGGTCAGCCTATATATTTGGGGTACAGCCAAGTGGCGTGCAGGTTGATCCTCATTTGGGGTTTCTGGTTAGCCCCAGAGGGCAATGTTTTTCTTCTGGAGGGCAGGCAGAGTGTTACATTGTAGTTCTGGATTGCCAAACTGGAGGACTTGTGGGCCCGTAGTCTGAGGACGAACTCTGAGAACACAAGCTAGGCTTAGGTTTCTGGGTGAGGACATGCCAGGCACAATCTACAGATCTGAATAGAGATCTCGTGGATCTGAAGTCAGGGCGAGGATCAGACGATCGCTCAGGTTGGAGGTTCTGTCCCTGATGGACCCTTCATGAAGGGGGGGTGGATCACGAGGCAATGGGGGTTTCCCAAGATGGGAGTTGTGAGAAGCTCCAAACTGCAAAGATTCTTCTGCCGGACAATTGAGACCTGTTGGTTGGCTCCAGGCCAACGATTCCGAGCAGGGTTCTAAGGATGGATGGTTGGGAAGCCAACCTGGTATTCCAATTGTCTCCTAGCAACAAGACATGTTAGATCTGCTGGATCTGGGGGAGCAACCGAGGAGGCTGAGTTGAAATGGACTCTCCTGTGGATGGGTCCTAATGTGTTTTTGTGTCTATGAAGACCTTGGAATGAAGCGGTGGCACTGGGGCGCTGAAGGGTTCTCCTAAAGAGAAGCTTTGACCAAGCTCCAATGTGCAAGTTTCCCATGTGTAGAGGAGATTTGTTCTGATGTGTGAGTCAAGAAACAGCCATATTCGGGTATTGAAATCCAGGCCTCTGAGGAGAGATGCCTGAAACCAAAGCAATGGATCCGATTAGTGCCTAGGGGTCTGTTCGTTCCTTTTCCCGCTGGGGACATCAGTCTAGGGGTCTGAGTGCAGGTAGGTGCTCAGATGGGCTCAGATTGCCCCTGTTTGTCCTGGCAAGCCACCACTATTGAGATGGCCTCAGGGACTTTGGAGGTTGATCCTATTAGTAGGGTTGTGGCCATTGCAATGGGCACACAGAAATCCCTTGGTGAGGGCAAGCACTGTCGTCAGGTTTGGCTCCAGGGGCCTGAGCCGGTAGGGTGTGTAGGCATGGCTGTCTGAAAACACAAACTCGGCTTCTGTTTCGGGTCATAGGTATGGCAGGACTGATCTACAGACCATGAGGAGAACTCTTCGGGATATGAAAAAAGGGCGAGTGTGAGGCTCTTGTTCAAGTTTTTGTCTCTGGACATCGTGTCACCCATGTTCATGAAATTTCTGGGTGACTTCATGGGAAATGGAAGAGTCTTACTCTCTGGAGGTGTGGTCCCGTCCAAAGAGTTTGGGATGGAATAAGTCCGTTTTATTCGTTGTTGTTGTTTTGTATTGTTTTGTTTTTTAACCTCAGGTGTCCCACCAAATGAGGGATTCCAGAGTAGAGCCATGGGGAGGGGCGACTGGACCACCAGAAATCTGGTTAAAAATTGGGGCCTAGGGACATGTGAAGCCCATTATGACATCTAATGGTCCAGTCACTAAGAGGACATAGTTGAGGGCAGGACTCACGCTGAGGGTCACAATGCATGTTTATGCCCTCGTCACACTCAAGAATCGGCGGGACCTCAGGGTGAATGCTGGTTTCTCCTACACTGAACGTTGGACAACATGCCAACCACAAGGTTTCTTGCCATGGGTAAGGAGGAGTTCTGATTTCTGCATCACACTCACCCCTGGGCAGGGATTGGACATAAGGTCTAGGTTCTGAAGCCTGAAAACTGAGGTGGGGAAGAGATGATGACCTAAGGCCATGGTGGGTCTGATGTGCTCAGTGTGCGGTCAGCTGTCTGGGTGTTGGTCAGGAGGTCCGGGCTCAGGTTGTGTCAGAAAGTGCATTAGTGCCCAGGTTAGACTATATAATTTGGGTACATGCGAGTGCCGTGTTGGTTGATCCTGATTTAAGCTGCCTGGGCAGCTCATTAGGCAATATTTTTTTTTTCTAGAGGGCAGGCAGAGTGCTGATTTGTGGGTCCGGAATTGCCAAACTTGAGGGTTTCGGAGCCAGGAGTGTGAGGACGGAAGTCTGAGAACACAACCTATACTTGGGTTTTAGGGCGAGGGCACGGCAGGTACCCCCTACACATCGGAATCAATATCTCATGCATCTGAAATCAGGGTGAGGATCAGATGTTGGCTCAGGTTGGAGTTTCTGTGCATGACGGCCCCTTCATGAAGGGAGCGGAATCTCAAGGCCATGGAGGTTTTCCCACGTTGGGAGTTGTGGGATGCCCCCTTCAAGGATTCCTTCTGCGGGACAATTGAGACCTGTTGGACAGGCCCAGGACATCCATATGGAATGACTCCAGGGCAACGTTCGAGGATGGATTCCTGGGATTAGCGCCTCGCATTGCAATTGTCTCCTAGCAACTAGGAAGTTTAGATCTGATGGCTCTGCGGGAGCAACCTGGGTGGCTGAGTTGAAATGGACTTTCCTGAGGATGGGTCCTAAAGTGTGTTTGTATCCATGAGGGCCCTGGAATGAGGCGGTGGCACCGGGACCCTGAAGTATTCTCCTAAGCTTTTGACATAGCTCCCATACACAAGTTTCCTTGTGGAGACGAGATTTGTTCTGATGGGTGCCTCAGGAAAACCCCTATGCTAATATTGGAATCCAGGGTTTTGAGGAGAGATGCCTGTAAACCAAAGCAATGGATCCGATAGGTGCGTAGGGGCCTTTTCCTTACTTTTTACCTCTGGGGATATCAGTCTACAGGTCTGAGTGCCGGTAGGTGCTCAGATGGGCCCAGATTGCCCCTGTTTGTCCTGGGAAGCCACAAATATTGGGATGGCCTCAGGGACTTTGGAGGTTTATACTCTTAGTAGGGTTGTGGCCATTGGAATGGGCACATAAAATTCCCTTGGAGAGGGCAATCACAGTCGTCAGGTTTGGCTCCAGGGGCCGGAGCCTGTAGTTTGTGTAGGCCAGGGCTGTTTGGACAGTTGTCTGAAAACACAAACTCGGCTTATGTTTCGGGTCATAGCTATGGCAGGACTGATCTACAGGCCATGAGGAGAACTCTTCGGGATATGAAAAAAGGGCGAGTGTGAGGCTCTTGTTCAAGTTTTTGTCTCTGGATATCATGTCACTCATGGTCGTGAAATTTCCCGGGTGATTTCATGGGAAATGGACGAGTCTTACTCTCTGGGGGTTTGGCCCCGTCCAAAGAGTTTGGGGTCATTCTGTGGGAAGGAAGAAGTCCCTTGTTCTGTTGTTGTTGATTTGTTTTGTTTTGTTTTTCAACCTCATGTGTCCCACCAATGAGAGATTCCAGAGTAGAGCCCTGGGGAGGGGAGACTGACAACCAGAAATCTGGTTAAAAATTGGGGACTAGGGACATGTCAAGCCCATTATGACATCTAATGGTCCAGCCACTGAGAGGACGTACTAGAGTACAGGACTCACGCTGAGGGTCACAATGCGTGTTTATGCCCTCGTCGAACACAAGAATGGGCGGGGCCTCAGGGTGAATGCTGGTTTCTCCTACACTGAACGTTGGACAACATGCCAACCACAAGGTTTCTTGCCATGGTTAAGGAATAGTTCTGATTTGTGCATCACAGTCACCCCTGGGCAGTGATTCGAGATAAGGGTAGGTTCTGAAGCCTGAAAACTGAGGTAGGGAAGAGATGATGATCTAAGGCCATGGCGGGTCTGATGTGCTTAGTGTGCGGTCTGCTGTCTGGGTGTTGGTCACGAGGTCCGGGCTCAAGTTGTCAGACAGTGCATTAGTGACCATGTAAGACTATATATTTTGGGTGCATTATAGTGCTGTGTAGGTTCTTATCTGAAGAACTCTTCAGGATATGAAGAATGAGCGCGTCTGAGGCGCGTGCTCATGCTTTTGTCTCTGGATTCTGTATCAGCGATGGCCGTGGAATGTTGGGGAGGCCTCATGGGCCATGGACGAATCTTGCTCTCTGTGGATTTGGCCCGATCCCAATTGTTTTTCGTCAATCTGTGGGATGGGAGGACTCCTTTCAGGTTTGTTACCTCAGGTGTCCCACCAAAAGAGGAATTCCAAAGCAGAGCCATGGGGAAGAGTGAAGGGACAAACCGAACTATGGTTAAAAATAGAGGCCTAGGGGCATGGCAAGCCCAATATGCTGTCTCTCCATCCAGCCACTGAGAGGCCTTACCTGAGGACTGGGCTCAGTCTGAAAGTCACAATGTGTGTTTGTGACCAATGTGGCCCGCATGCATGGGCGGGGCCTCATGGGCCACACTGGTTTCAAGTACACTGAACCTTGGACAACATGCCAACCACAACGTGTCTTGCCATGGGGAAGGAGTTCTGATTTCTGCATCATTTTCTAACCCGGGCCATGTTTGGAGATATGGTCTAGGTTCTGAAGCCTGAAAATCGAGGTTGAGAATTGATGACGACCTCTGGCCATGGCGGGTCCGATGTGCTCAGTGTGCGGCCAGCTGTCTGGGTGGGGCCCGGAGGTCCAGGCTCTGGCTGTGTCAGAAAGGGCATTAGTGCCCAGGAGAGCCTATATATTTGGGTTACAGCCGAATGCTGTGCCCCGTTGATCCTTATTTGGGATTTCTGAGTAGCCCCAGAGGGCAATGTTTTTCTTCTGGAGGGCAAGCAGAGTGCTGCATTGTAGTTCTGGATTGCCAAACTGGAGGGCTTGTGGGCCAGTAGTCTGAGGACGGAAGTCTGAGAACCCAAGCTAGGCCTCGGTTTCTGGGTGAGGATATGGCAGGCACAATCTACAGACCTGAATTGAGATATCGTGCATCTGAAGTCAGGGCGATGATCAGACGATCGCTCAGGTTGGACATTCTGTCCCTGATGGCCCCTTCTTGAATGGGAGGTGGATCACGAGGCCCTGGGTGTTTTCCCACGATGGGAGTTGTGAGAAGCTCCCAACTGCAAAGATTCTTCTGCAACAATACAGAACTGTTGGTTGGCTCCAGGACAACGATTCCGAGCAGGGATCTAAGGATGGATGGCTGGGCAGCCAACCTCGCATTCCAATTGTCTCCAAAAACAATATAGGTTAGATCTGCTGGATCTGGGGGAGCAACCGAGGAGGCTGAGTTTTAATGGACTATCCCGTGGATGTGTCCTAATATGATTTTGTGTCTATGGAGACCTTGGAAAGAAGCGGTGGCACTGGGGCCCTGAATGGTTCTCCTAAAGAGAGGCTTTCACATAGCTCCATCGTGCAAGTTTACCATGTTTAGATGAGATTTGTTCTGATGGGTGAGTCAAGAAACAACCATATGCTGTTTTTGAAATCCAGGCCTCTGAGGAGAGATGCCTGGAATCCAAATCAATTGATCCGATAGGCCTAGGGGCCTGTTCGTTCCTATTTTCCTCTGGGGACATCAGTCTTCGGGTCTGAGTGACAGTAGGAGCTCAGATGGGACAGATTGCCCCTGTTTGTCCTGGGAAGCCTCAAATATTGGGATGGCCTCAGGGACTTTGGAGGTTTATCCTATTAGTAAGGTTGAGGACATTGGAAAGGGCACATACAATTCCCTTGGAGAGGTCAAGCACAGTCGTCATGTTTGGCTCCAGGGGCCTGAGCCTGTAGGGTGTGTAGGACAGGGTTGCTCGGGCAGTTGTCTAAAACACAAACTCGGCTTATGTTTCGGTTCATAGGTATGGCAGGACTGATCTACAGACCATGAGCAGAACACTTCTGGATATGTAAATAGGGCGAGTTTGAGGCTCTTGCTCAAGTTTTTGTCTTGGATATTGTGTAACTCATGATCGTGAAATTTAAGGGTGACTTCATGGGAAATGGACGAGTCTTACTCTCTGAGGGTTTGGCCCCGTCCAAAGAGTTTGGGGTCATTCTGTGGGATGGAAGAATTCCTTTTTTTGTTGTTGTTGTTGTTGATTTGTTTTGTTTTGTTTTTCTACCTCAGGTGTCCCAGCAAATGAGGGTATCCAGAGTAGAGCCCTGGGGAGTTGTGACTGGACAACCAGAAAGCTGGTTAAAAATTGGGGCCTAGGGACATGTCAAGCACATTATGACATCTAATTGTCCAGCCACTGAGAGGACGTACTAGAGGACAGCACTCACGCTGAGGGTACAATGCGTGTTTATGCCCTCGTCGCACTCAAAAATGGGCGGGACTCAGGGTGAATGCTGGTTTCTCCTACTCTGAACATTGGACAAATTGCCAACCACAAGGTTTCTTGCCATGGGTAAGTAAGAGTTCTGATTTCTGCATCACAATCACCCATGGGCAGTGATTGGAGATAAGGTCTAGATTCTGAAGCCTGAAAACTGAGGTAGGGAAGAGATGATGAGCTAAGGCCATGGCGGGTCTGATGTGCTCAGTGTGCGGTCAGCTGTCTGGGTGTTGGTCACGAGGTCCGGGCTCAGGTTGTCAGACAGTGCATTAGTGCCCAGGTTAGACTATATATTTTGGGTGCATTCGAGTGCCGTGTAGGTTCTTATCTGAAGAACTCTTCAGGATATGAAGAATGAGCGAGTCTGAGGCGCGTGCTCAGTCTTTTGAATCTGGATTTTGTATCAGCGATGGCCGTGGAATGTTGGGGAGGCCTGCAGGGCTATGGACGTATCTTGCTCTCTGTGGATTTGGCCCGATCCCAATTGTTTTTCGTCAATCTGTCGGATGGCAGGACTCCTTTCAGGTTTGTTACATCAGGTGTACAACAAAAAGAGGAATTCCATAGCAGAGCCCTGGGGAATAGTGAAGGGACAACCCGAACTACGGTAAAAAATTGGGGCCTAGGGGCATGGCAAGCCCAATATGCTGTCTCTCCATCCAGCCACTGAGAGGCCTTACCTGAGGACTGGGCTCATGCTGAGGGTCACAATGTGTGTTTGTGACCAATATGGCCAGCAAGCATGGGCGGGGCCACATGGGCCACACTGGTTTCAACTACACTGATTCTTGGACAACATGCCAACCACAAGGTTTCTTGCCATGGGGAAAGAGTTCTGATTTCTGCATCATTTTCAAACCCGGGCCGAGATTGGAGATAAGGTCTAGGTTCTGAAGCCTGAAAACCAAGCTTGAGAAGAGATGACGACCTAAGGCCATGGCGGGTCCGATGTGCTCAATGTGCGGCCAGCTGTCTGGGTGGGGCCAGGAGGTCCAGGCTCGGGCTGCGTCAGAAAGGGCATTATTGCCCAGGTCAGCCTATATATTTGGGGTACAGCCGAATGGCGTGCAGGTTGATCCTCATTTGGGGTTTCTGGGTAGCCCCAGAGGGCAATGTTTTTCTTCTGGAGGGCAGGCAGTGTGCTGCATTGTAGTTCTAAATTGCCAAATTGGAGGGCTTGTGGGCCAGTAGTCTGAGGACGGAAGTCTAAGAACCCAAGCTAGGCTTAGGTTTCTGGGAGAGTATATGGCAGGCACAATCTACAGTTCTGAATATAGATCTCGTGCATCTGAAGTCAGGGCGAGGTACAGACGATCGCTCAGATTGGAAATTCTGTCCCTGAAGTCCCCTTCTTGAAAGGCGGGGATCACGAAGCCATGGGGGTTTTCCGACGATGGGAGTTGTGAGAAGGCCCCAATTGCAAAGATTTTTTTGCAGGACAATTGAGACCTGTTGGTTGGCTCCAGGACAACGATTCCGAGCAGGGTTCTAAGGATGGATGGCTGGGTAGCCCACCTCGCATTCCAATTGTCTCCAAGCAACAAGACAGGTCAGATCTGCTGTATCTGGGGGAGCAACCGAGGAAGCTGAGTTGAAATGGACTCTCCCGTGGTTGTGACCTAATATGATTTTGTGTCTATGGAGACCTTGGAATGAAGCGGTGGCACTAGGGCCCTGAAGGGTTCTCCTAAAGAGAGGCTTTCACACAGCTCCATCGTGCAAGTTTCCATTGTGTAGATGAGATTTGTTCTGATGGGTGAATCAAGAAACAGCCATATGCTGTTATTTAAATCCATGCCTCTGAGGAGAGATGCCTCGAAACCAAAGCAATGGATCCGATAGGTGCCTAGCGGCCTGTTCATTCCTTATTACTTCTGGGGAAATCACTCTACGGGTCTGAGTGCAGGTAGGTGCTCACATGTGCTCAGATTGCCCCTGTTTGTCCTGGGAAGCCACAACTATTGGGATGGCCTCAGGAATTTTAGAGGTTTATCCTCTTAGTAAGGTTGTGGCCATTGGAATGGGCACATTCAATTCCCTTGGAGAGGGCAAGCACAGTCTTCAGGTTTGGCCTCAGGGGCCTGAGCCTGTAGGGTGTGTAGCCAGAACTGTTGGGAGAGTTGTCTGAAAACACAAACTCGGCTTATGTTTCAGGACATAGGTATGGCAGGACTGATCTACAGACCATGAGGAGAACACTTTGGGATATGAAAAATGGGTGAGTGTGAGGCTCTTGCTCACCTTTTTGTCTCTAGATATTGTGTCACTCATGGTAGTGAAATTTCCGGGTGACTTCATGGTAAATGGCCGAGTTTACTCTCTGGGGGTTTGGCCCCGTCCAAGGAGTTTGGGGTCACTCTGTGGGATGGAAGAAGTCCGTTTGTTTTTGTTGTTGTTGATTTGGTTTTTTTTGTTTGTTTTTCAAACCCCACCAAATGAGGGATTCCAGAGTAGAGCCCTGGGGAGGGGCGATTGGACATCCAGAAATCTGGTTTAAATTTGGGGCCTAGGGACATGTCAAGCCATTATGGCATCTAATGTTCTATCCACTGAGAGGACGTACTAGAGGACAGGACTCACGCTGAGGGTCACAATGCGTGTTTATGCCCTCGTCGCACTCAAGAATGGGCGGGGCCCTAGGGTGAATGCTCGTTTCCCCTACACTGAACGTTGGACAACATGCCAACCACAAGGTTTCTTGCCATGGGTAAGCAGGAGTTCTGATTTCTGCATCACACTCACCCCTGGGCAGTGATTGGAGATGGTCTAGGTTCTGAAGCCTGAAAACTGAGGTAGGGAAGAGATGATAACCTAAGGCCTCGGCGGGTCTTATGGGCTCAGGGTGCGGTCAGCTGTCTGGGTGTTCCTCAGGAGGTCCCGGCTCAGGGTGTGTCAGACAGTGCATTACTGCTCAGGTTAGACTATATAATTTGGATACATTCGAGTGCCGTGTAGGTTTATTCTCATTTAATGTCCCGGGCAGCTCATTGGGCAATATTTTGTTTCTCGAGGGCAGGCAGAGTGCTGCAATGATTATCCGGAATTGCCAAACTTATGGGCTTCGGGGCCAGGAGTGTGAGGACGGAAGTCTGAGAACACAAGCTAGACTTGGGATTCAGGGCAAGGGCACGGCATGTACCTCCTGAAGATCTGAAGCAATATCTCATGCATCTGAAGTCAGAGCGAGAATCAGACGTTGGCTCAGCTTGGATTTTCTGTTCATGACGGCCCCTTCATGAAGGGAGCCGAATCTCGAGGCTGTGGAGATTTTCCCACGTTTGTAGTGGTTAGAGGCCCCCTCCTAGGATTCCTTCTGCGGGACAATTGAGACCTGTTGGACAGCTCCAGGACATCCCATATCGATCAGTCCAGACCAACGTTCTAGGATGGATGCCTGGGAAGCCCGCCTCGCATTCCAATTGTCTCCTAGTGACAAGACAGTTTAGATCTGATGTCTCTGCGGGAGCAACCGGGGTGGCTGAGTTGAAATGGACTTTCCTGAGGATGGGTCTAATGTGTGTTTGTGTCCATGAGGGCCTTTTAATGGGGCGGTGGCACCGGGACCCTGAAGTATTCTCCAAGCTTTTGACCGAGCTCCCATGCACATGTTTCCTTGTGGAGACGAGGTTTGTTCTGATGGGTGCCTCAGGAAAAACCCAATGCTGGTATTGGAATCCAGGGTTTTGAGGAGACATGCCTGTAAACCAAAGCAATGGATCCGATTTTGGCCTAGGGTCCTGTCTGGTTCAATCTTCTTCTCTGGGGACATCCATCTAGGGTATGAGTGGAGGTAGATGCTCAGCTGGTGTCAGACGGCCCTTTTTTGTCCCGGGCGACCTATACTATTGGGATGGCCTCAGGGACTTTGGAGGGTTCTCCTAACTCGTACGATTTTGGACAATGGAATGGGCAGAATTCCCATGGATTGGGTAGGCACAGTCCTAATGTGTGGCTCCAGTGTCCCCAGCCTGGATGGTGTGTGGCCCAGGACTTTGAGGACAGAAGTCTGAAAACACAAACTCAGCCTATGTTTGGGGACGTAGGTATGGCAGGCCCGATCTACAAACCATGAGAAGACATCTTCAGGATATGAAGAAAGTGCGAGTCTGAGGCGCTTGCTCAGACTTTTGTCTCTGGATTTTGTTTCAGCGATGGCCGTGGAATGTCGAGGAGGCCTCATGGGCCATGGACGAATCTTCCTCTCTGTGGATTTGGGCCGATCCCAATTGTTTTTCGTCAATCTGTTGGATGGAGGACTCCTTTCAGGGTTGTTACATCAGGTGTCCCACCAAAAGAGGAATTCCAAAGCAGAGCACTGGGGAAGTGTGAAGGGACAACACGAACTATGGTTAAAATTTGGGGCCTATGGGCATGGCAAGCCCAATATGCTGTCTCTTCATCCAGCCACTGAGAGGCCTTACCTGAGGACTGGGCTAAGGCTGTGGGTCACAATGTGAGTTTGCCACCTATGTGCCCCGCAAGCAATGGCGAGGCCTCATCGGACAAACAGGTTTCCACTACACTGAACGTTGGACAAGAAGCCAACCACAAGGTTCTTTCCATTGGGAAGGAGTTCTGATTTCTGCATCATTTTCAAACCTGGGCAGTGATTGGAGATAAGGTCTAGGATCTGAATCCTGAAAACTGAGGTTGGGAAGAGATAACGACCTAAGGCAATGGCTGGTCCTATGTGCTCAGTGAGCGGCAAGCTGTCTGAGTGGGGCCAGGAGGTCCAGGCTCAGGCTCTGTCAGAAAGGGCATTATTTCCCAGGTCAGCCTATATATTTTGGGTACAGCCAAGAGGCGTGCAGGTTGATCTTCATTTGGGGTTTCTGGGTAGCGCCAGAGGGCAATGTATTTCTTCTGCAGGGCAGGTAGAGTGCTGCATTGTAGTTCTGGATTGCCAAACTGGAGGGCTTGTGAGCCAGTAGTCTGTGTACAGAAGTCTGAGGACACAAGCTAGGCTTAGGTTTCTGGGTGAGGACATAGCAGGTACAATATACAGACCTGAATCGAGATCTCGTGCATCTGAAGTCAGGGTGAGGATCAGACTATTTCTCAGGTTGAACCTTAGGTCCCTGATGGCCCCTTCATGAAGGGGGGGTTATCACGAGGCCATGGGGGTTTCTCACGATGGGAGGTGTGAGAAGCTCCCAACTGCAAAGATTCTTCTGCAGGACAATTGAGACCTGTTGGTTGGCTCCAGGCCAATGATTCTGAGCAGGGTTCTAAGGATGGATGGCGGGGTAGGCCACGTCGCATTCCAATTGTCTCCTAGCAACAAGACAAGTTGGATCCAGATCTGCTGGATCCAGATCTGCTGGATCTCGCGGAGCAACCGAATATGCTGAGTTGAATTGGACTCTCCCGTGCATGTGTCCTAATATGATTTTGTGTCTATGGAGACCTTGGAATGAAGCGGTGGCACTGTGGCCCTGAAGGGTTCTCCTAAAAAGAGGCTTTAACACACCTCCCACGTGCAAGTTTCCCATGTGTAGATGAGTTTTGTTCTGATGGGTGAGTCAAGAAACAGCCATATGCTGGTACTGAAATCCAGGCCTCTGAGGAAGATGCCTGGAAACCAAAGCAATGGATCCGATTAGGGCCTAGGGGCCTGTTCATTCCTTTTTACCTCTGGGGATATCAGTCTACAAGTCTGAGTGCAGGTAGCTTCTCAGATGGGCTCAGATTGCTCCTGTTTGTCCTGGGAAGCCACCACTAACGGGATGGCCTCAGGGACTTTGGAGGTTTATTCTATTAGTAGAGTTGTGGCCATTGGAATGGGCACACAGAATTCCCTTGGAAAGGGCAAGTACAGTCCTCAGGTTGGCTGCAGGGGCCTGAGCATGTAGGGTGTGTAGGCCTGGGCTGTTTGGACAGATGTCTGAAAACACAAACTCGGCTTATGTTTCGGGTCATAGGTATGGCAGGACTGATCTACAGACCATGAGGAGAACTCTTCGGGATATGAAAAAAGGGCGAGTGTGAGGCTCTTGCTCAAGTTTTTGTCTCTGGATATCGTGCCATTCATGGTCATGAAATATCCGGGTGACTTCATGGGAAATGGACGAGTCTTACTCTCTGGGGGTTTGGCCCCGTCCAAAGAGTTTGGGGTCATTCTGTGGGATGGAAGAAGTCCGTTTGTGTTGTTGTTGTTGTTGTTGTGTTGTTTTGTTTTTCAAACCCCACCAAATGAGGGATTCCAGAGTAGAGCCCTAGGGAGGGGCGATTGGACAACCAGAAATCTGGTTTAAATTTGGGGCCTAGGGACATGTCAAGCCATTATGGCATCTAATATTCTAGCCACTGAGAGGACGTACTAGAGGACAGGACTCACGCTGAGGGTCACAATGCGTGTTTATGCCCTCGTCGCACTCAAGAATGGGCGGGGCCTCAGGGTGAATGCTGGTTTCCACTACACTGAACGTTGGACAACATGCCAACCATAAGGTTTCTTGCCATGGGTAAGGAAGAGTTCTGATTTCTGCATCACAGTCACCTCTGGGCAGTGATTGGAGATAATGTCTAGGTTCTGAAGCCTGAAAACTGAGGTAGGGAAGAGATGATGTCCTAAGGCCACGGCGAGTCTTATGGGCTCAGGGTGTGGTCAGCTGTCTGGGTGTTCCTCAGGAGGTCCTGGCTCAGGGTGTGTCAGACAGTGCATTACTGCCCAGGTTAGACTATATAATTTGGGTACATTCGAGTGCCGTGTAGGTTTATTCTCATTTAATGTGCCCAGGCAGCTCATTGGGCAATATTTTGTTTCTCGAGGACAGGCAGAGTGCTGCAATGATTATCCGGAATTGCCAGACTTGTGGGCTTCGGGGCCAGGAGTGTGAGGACGGAAGTCTGAGAACACAAGCTAGACTTGGGATTCAGGTCGAGGGCACGGCATGTACCTCCTGAAGATCTGAAGCAATATCTCATGCATCTGAAGTCAGAGCGAGGATCAGACGTTGGCTCAGCTTGGATTTTCTGTTCATGACGGCCCCTTCATGAAGGGAGCCGAATCTCGAGGCCGTGGAGATTTTCCCACGTTTGTAGTGGTGGGATGCCCCCTCCTAGGATTCCTTCTGCGGGACAATTGAGACCTGTTGGACAGCTCCAGGACATCCCATATGGATGAGTCCAGACCAACGTTCGAGGATGGATGCCTGGGAAGCCCGCCTCGCATTCCAATGGTCTCCTAGCGACAAGACAGTTTAGATCTGATGGCTCTGTGGGAGCAACCGGGGTGGCTGAGTTGAAATGGACTTTCCTGAGGATGGGTCTAATGTGTCTTTGTGTCCATGAGGGCATTTAAATGGGGCGGTGGCACCGGGACCCTGAAGTATTCTCCAAGCTTTTGACAGAGCTCCCATGTACAAGTTTCCTTGTGGAGACGAGGTTTGTTCTGATGGGTGCCTCAGGAAAACCCCAATGCTGGTATTGGAATCCAGGGTTTTGAGGAGACATGCCTGTAAACCAAAGCAATGGATCCGATTTTGGCCTAGGGTCCTGTCTGGTTCAATCTTCTTCTCTGGGGACATCCATCTAGGGTATGAGTGGAGGTAGATGCTCAGCTGGTGACAGACTGACCTTTTTTGTCCCGGGCGACCTATACTATTGGGATGGCCTCAGAGACTTTGGAGATTTCTCCTAATTTGTACGATTTTGGACAATGGAATGGGCAGAATTCCCATGGATTGGGTAGGCACAGTCCTAATGTGTGGCTCCAGTGTCCCCAGCCTGGATGTTGTGTTGCCCAGGACTTTGAAGACAGAAGTCTGAAAACACAAACTCAGCTTAAATTTGGGGACGTAGGTTTGGCAGGCCCGATCTACAAACCATGAGAGGACATCTTCAGGATATGAAGAAAGTGCGAGTCTGAGGCGCTTGCTCAGGCTTTTGTCTCTGGATTATGTTTCACCGATGGCCGTGGAATGTCGAGGAGGCCTCATGGGCCATGGACGAATCTTGCTCTCT
This sequence comes from Mustela lutreola, assembly GCF_030435805.1. Lineage (NCBI taxonomy): Eukaryota > Metazoa > Chordata > Mammalia > Carnivora > Mustelidae > Mustela > Mustela lutreola. The sequence continues at coordinate 91,333,969 of NC_081302.1, read as the reverse complement.
GTGGATTTTCCCAATCCCAATTGTTTTTCGTCAATCTGTTGGATGGAGTACTCCTTTCAGGGTTGTTACCTCAGGTGTCCCACCAAAAGAGGAGTTCCAAAGCAGAGCTCTGGGGAAGAGTGAAGGGACAAACCGAACTATTGTTTAAAATTGAGGCCTAGGGGCATGGCAAGCCCAATATGCTGTCTCTTCATCCAGCCACTGAGAGGCCTTACCTGAGTACTCGGCTAAGGCTGAGGGTCACAATGTGTGTTTGCCACCTATGTGGCCCGTGAGCAATGGCGGGGCCTCATTGGACACACTGGTATCCAATACACTGAACATTATACAACAAACCTACCACAAGGTTTCTTGCCATCGGGAAAGAGTTCTGATTTCGCATCATTTTCAAACATGGGCAGTGATTGGAGATAAGGTCTAGGTTCTAAGTCCTCAAAACCGAGGCTGGGATGAGATAACGACCTAAGGCAATGGCTGGTCCGATGTGCTCAGTGAGCGGCCAGCTGTATGGGTGAGGCCAGGAGGTCCAGCCTCAGCCTCTGTCAGAAAGGGCATTATTGCCCAGGTCAGCCTATATATTTTGGGTACAGCCAAGTGGCGTGCAGGTTGATCATCATTTGGGGTTTCTGGGTAGCCCCAGAAGGCAATGTTTTTCTTCTGGAGGGCAGGCAGAGTGCTGCATTATAATTCTGGATTGCCAAACTGGAGGGCTTGTGGGCCATTAGTCTGAGGATGGAAGTCTGAGGACACAAGCTAGGATTAGGTTTCTGGGTGAGGATATGGCAGGCACAATCTACAGATCTGAACCGAGATTTCGTGCATCTGAAATTAGGGTGAGGATCAGACGATCACTCAGGTTGGACCTTATGTCCCTGAGGGCCACTTCATGAAGGGGGGCAGATCACGAGGTCATGGGTGTTCTCTCACGATGGGAGTTGTGAGAAGCTCCCAACTTCAAAGATTCTTCTGCAGGACAATTGAGACATGTTGGTTGGCTCCAGGACAACGATTCCGAGCAGGGTTCTAAGGATGGATGGCTGGGTAGCCCACCTCGCATTCCAATTGTCTCCTAGCTACAAGACAAGTTAGATCTGCTGGATCTCGCGGAGCAACTGAATACGCTGAGTTGAAAAGGACTCTCCTGTGGATGGGTCCTAATGTGTTTTTGTGTCTATGGATACCTTGGAATGAAGCGGTTGCACTGGGGCCCTGATGGGTTCTCCTAAAGAGAGGCTTTCACACAGCTCCATCGAGCAAGTTTCCCATGTGTAGATGAGATTTGTTCTGGTGGGTGAGTCAAGAAACAGCCATATGCTGGTACTGACATCCAGGCCTCTGAGGAGAGATGCCTGGAAAACAAAGCAATGGATCTGATTAGGGCCTAGTGGCCTGTTCGTTCCTTTTTACCTCTGGGGATATCAGTCTACAAGTCCGAGTGCAGGTAGTTTCTCAGATGGGCTCAGTTTGCTCCTGTTTGTCCTGGGAAGCCACCACTATTGGGATGGCCTCAGGGACTTTGGAGGTTTATCCTATTAGTAGCGTTGTGGCCATTGGAATGGGCACACAGAATTCCCTTGGAGAGGGCAAGTACAGTCCTCAGCTTGGCTCCAGTGGCCTAAGCCTGTAGGCTGTGTAGGCCAGGACTGCTTGGACAGTTGTCTGAAAACACAAACTCGGCTTATGTTTCGAGTCATAGGTATGGCAGGACTGATCTACAGACCATGAGGAGAACTCTTCGGGATATGAAAAAAGGGCGAGTGTGAGGCTCTTGCTCAGTTTTTGTCTCTGGATATCTTGTCACACATAGTCGTGAAATTTCCGGGTGACTTCATGGGAAATGGACGAGTCTTAGTCTCTGGGGGTTTGGCCCAATCCAAAGACTTTGGGGTCATTCTGTGGGATGGAAGAAGTCCGTTTTTTGTTGTTGTTGTTTTGTTTAGTTTTGTTTTTCAAACTCAGGGGTCCCACCAAATGAGGGGTTCCAGAGTAGAGCCCTGGGGAGGGGCGACTGGACAACCAGAAATCTGGTTAAAAATTGGGGCCTAGGGACATGTTAAGCCCATTATGACATCTAATGGTCCAGCCACTGTGAGGACGTACTAGAGGACAGGATTCACGCTGAGGGTCACAATGCGTGTTTATGCCCTCGTAGCTCTCAAGAATGGGCGGGGCCTCAGGGTGAATGCTGGTTTCGCCTACACTGAACGTTGGCGATTGGACAACCAGAAATCTGGTTAAAATTGGGTCCTAGGGACAGCTAGACTTGGGTTTCAGGGCGAGGGCACGGCATGTACCCCCTGAAGATCTGAAGCAATATCTCATGCATCTGAAGTCAGAGCGAGAATCAGACGTTGGATCAGCTTGGATTTTCTGTTCATGACGGCCCCTTCATGAAGGGAGCCGAATCACGAGGCCGTGGAGATTTTCCCACGTTTGTAGTGGTGGGATGCCCCCTCCTAGGATTCCTTCTGCGGGACAATTGAGACCTGTTGGACAGCTCCAGGACATCCCGTATGGATGAGTCCAGACCAACGTTCGAGGATGGATGCCTGGGAAGCCCGCCTCGCATTCCAATGGTCTCCTAGCGACAAGACAGTTTAGATCTGATGGCTCTGCGGGAGCAACCGGGATGGCTGAGTTGAAATGGACTTTCCTGAGGATGGGTCTAATGTGTCTTTGTGTCCATGAGGGCCTTGGAATGGGGCGGTGGCACTGGGACCCTGAAGTATTCTCCTAAGCTTTTGACATAGCTCCCATGCACAAGTTTCCTTGTGGAAACGAGTTTTGTTCTGATGGGTGCCTCAGGAAAACCCCTATGCTAATATTGGAATCCAGGCTTTTGAGGAGACATGCCTGTAAACCAAAGCAATGGATCCGATTTTGGCCTTGGGTCCTGTCTGGTTCAATCTTCTTCTCTGGGGACATCCATCTAGGGTATGAGTGGAGGTAGATGCTCAGCTGGTGTCAGACTGCCCTTTTTTGTCCCGGGCGACCTATACTATTGGGATGGCCTCAGGGACTTTGGAGGGTTCTCCTAACTCGTACGATTTTGGACAATGGAATGGGCAGAATTCCCATGGATTGAGTAGGCACAGTCCTAATGTGTGGCACCAGGGTCCCCAGACTGGATGGTGTGTGGCCCAGGACTTTGAGGACAGAAGTCTGAAAACACAAACTCAGCTTATGTTTGGGGACGTAGGTATGGCAGTCCCGATCTACAAACCATGAGAAGACATCTTCAGGATATGAAGAATGAGCGAGTCTGAGGCACGTGCTCAGGCTTTTGTCTCTGGATTTTGTATCAGCGATGGCCGTGGAATGTTGGGGAGGCCTCATGGGCCATGGACGAATCTTCCTCTCTGTGGATTTGGCCCGATCCCAATTGTTTTTCGTCAATCTGTTGGATGGGAGGACTCCTTTCAGGGTTGTTACCTCATGTGTCCCACCTAAAGAGGAATTCCAAAGCAGAGCCCTGGGGAAGAGTGAAGGGACAACACGAACTATGGTTAAAAATTGGGGCCTAGGGGCATGGCAAGCCCAACATGCTGTCTCTTCATACAGCCACTAAGAGGCCTTAACTGAGGACTGGGCTAAGGCTCAGGGTCACAATGTGTGTTTGCTACCTATCTGGACCGCGAGCAATGGCGGGGCCTCAAGGGACACACTGGTTTGCACTACACTGAACGTTGGACAACAAGCCAATCACAAGTTTTCCTGCCATTGGGAAGGAGTTATGATTTCTGCATCATTTTCAAACCTGGGCAGTGATTGGAGATAAGGTCTAGGTTCTGAAGCCTGAAAACTGTGGTTGGGAAGTGATAACGACCTAAGGCCATGGGGGGTCTGAAGTTCTCAGTTTGTAGCCAGCTGTCTGGGTGGGCCCAGGAGGTCCAGGCTCAGGCTGTGTCAGAAAGGGCATTATTGTCCAGGTCATCCTATATATTTTGAGTATAACCAAGTGTCGTGCAGGTTGATCTTCAATTGGGGTTTCTAGGTAGCCAAAAAGGGCAATGTATTTCTTATGCAGGGCAGGTAGAGTGCTGCATTGTAGTTCTGGATTGCCAAACTGGAGGGCTTGTGAGCCAGTAATCTGTGGACAGAAGTCTGAGGACACAAGCACAGCTTAGGTTTCTGGGTGAGGACATGGCAGGCACAGGATGGATGGCGGGGTAGGCCACCTCACATTCCAATTGTTTCCTAGCAACAAGACAAGTTAGATCTTCTGGATCTCGTGGAGCAACCGAATACGCTCAGTTGAAATGGACTCTCCTGTGGATGGGTCCTAATGTGTTTTTGTGTCTATGGAGACCTTGGAATGAAGCGGTGGCACTGGGGCCCTGAAGGGTTCTCCTAAACAGAAGCTTTGACAAAGCACCAAAGTGCAAGTTTCCCATGTGTAGAGGAGATTGGTTCTGATGGGTGAGTCAAGAAACAGCCATTTTCTGGTATTGAAATCCAGGCCTCTAGGAGGGATGCCTGGAAGCCAAAGCAAAGGATCCGATAGGTGCCTAGGAGCGTTTTCGTTCCTTTTTACCTTTGGAGACATCAGTCTACGGGTCAGAGTGTCGGTAGGTGCTCACATGGGCCCAGATTGCCCCTGTTTGTTCTGGGACACCACAAATATTGGGATGGCCGCAGGGACTTTGGAGGTTTATCCTATTAGTAGGGTTGTGGCCATTGGAATGAGCACATACAATTCCCTTGGAGAGGGCAAGCACAGTCGTCAGGTTTGGCTCTCGGGGCCTGAGCCTGTAGGGTGTGTAGGCCACGGCTGTTTGGACAGTTGTCTGAAAACACAAACTCGGCTTATGTTTCGTGTCATAGGTATGGCAGAACTGATCTACAGACCATGAGGTGAACTCGTCGGGATATGAAAAAAGGGCGAGTGTGAGGCTCTTGATCACGTTTATTGTCTATGTATATCGTGTCACTCATGGTCGTGAAATTTCCGGGTGACTTCATTGGAAATGGACGAGTCTTACTCTATGGGGGTTTGGCCCCTTCCAAAGAGTTTGGGGTCATTCTGTGGGACGGAAGAAGTCCGTTGCTCTGTTGTTGTTGATTTGTTTTGTTTTGTTTTTCAACCACAGGTGTCCCACCAAATGAGGGATTCCAGAGTAGAGCCCTGGGGAGGGGCGACTGAACAACCAGATATGGTTGAAAATTGGGGCCTAGGGACATGTCAAGCGCATTATGACATCTAATGGTCCAGCCACTGAGAGGACGTACTAGAGGACAGGACTCACGCTGAGTTTCACAATGCGTGTTTATGCCCTCGTTGCACTCAAGAAGGGGCGGGGCCTCAGGGTGAATGCTGGTTTCTCCTACACTGAACGTTGGACAACATGCCAACCAAAAGGTTTCTTGCCATGGGTAAGGAAGAGGTCTGATTTCTACATCTCAGTCACCCCTGGGCAGTGATTGGAGATAAGGTCTAGGTTCTGAAGCCTGAAAATTGAGGTAGGGAAGAGATGATGACCGAAGGCCATGGCGAGTCTGATGTGCTCAGTGTGCGGTCAGCTGTCTGGGTGTTGGTCACGAGGTCCGGGCTCAGGTTGTCAGACAGTGCATTAGTGTCCAGGTTAGACTATATATTTTGGGTGCATTCTAGTGCCGTGTAGGTTCTTATCTGAAGAACTATTCAGGATATGAAGAATGAGCGAGTCTGAAGCACGTGCTCAGGCTTTTGTCACTGGATTTTGTGTCAGCGATGGCCGTGGAATGTTGGGGAGGCCTCATGGGCCATGGACGAATCTTGCTCTCTGTGGATTTGGCCGATCCCAATTGTTTTTCGTCAATCTGTGGTATGGGAGGACTCCTTTCAGGTTTGTTATCTCAGGTGTCCCACCAAAAGAGGAATTCCAAAGCAGAGCCCTGGGGAAGACTGAAGGGACAACCCGAAATATGGTTAAAAATTGGGGCCTAGGGGCATGGCAAGCCCAATATGCTGTCTCTCCATCCAGCCACTGAGAGGCCTTACCTGAGGACTGGGCTCAGGCTGAGGGTCCCAATGTGTGTTTGTGACCAATGTGGCCCGCAAGCATGGGCGGGGCCACATGGGCCACACTGGTTTCAACTACACTGAAACTTGGACAACATGCCAACCACAAGGTTTCTTGCCATGGGGAAAGAGTTCTGATTTCTGCATCATTTTCAAACCCGGGCCGTGATTGGAGATAAGGTGTAGGTTCTGAAGCCTAAAACCGAGGTTGAGAAGAGATGACGACCTAAGGCCATGTCAGGTCCAATGTGCTCAGTGTGCGGCCAGCTGTCTGGGTGGGGCCAGGAGGTCCAGGCTCAGGCTGTGTCAGAAAGGGCATTAGTGCCCTGGTCAGCCTATATATGTGCGGTACAGCCAAATGGCGTGCAGGTTGATCTTCATTTGGGGATTCTGCCTAGCCCAAGAGGGCAATGTTTTTCTTCTGGAAGGTAGGCAGAGTGCTGCATTGTAGTCTGGATTGCCAAACTGGAGGGCGTGCGGGCCAGTAGTCTGAGGACGGAAGTCTGAGAACCCTAGCTAGGGTAGGTTTCTGGGTGAGGATATGGCAGGCACAATCTACAGACCTGAATCGAGATCTCGTGCATCTGAAGTCATGGCGAGGGTCAGACGATCGCTCAGGTTGGACATTCTGACCCTGATGGCCCCTTCTTGAAGGGTGGGTGGATCACGAGGCCATGGGGGTTTTCCCACGATGGGAGTTGTGAGAAGCTCCCAACTGCAAAGATTCTTCTGCAGGACAATTGAGACCTGTTGGTTGGCTCCAGGACAACGATTTCGAGCAGGGTTCTAAGGATGGATGGTTGGGTAGCCCACCTCGCATTCCAATTGTCTCCAAGAAGCAAGACAGGTTAGATCTGCTGGATCTGGGGGAGCAACCGAGGAGGCTGAGATGAAATGGACTCTCCCGTGGATGTGTCCTAATATGATTTTGTGCCTATGGAGACCTTGGAATGAAGCGGTGGCACTGGGGCCCTGAAGGGTTCTCCTAAAGAGAGGCTTTCACATAGCTCCATCGTGCAAGTTTCCCATGTGTAGATGAGATTTGTTCTGATGGGTGAGTCAAGAAACAGGCATATGCTGTTATTGAAATCCAGGCCTCAGAGGAGAGATGCCTGGAAACCAAAGCAATGGATCCGATAGTTGCCTAGGGGCCTGTTCATTCCTTTTTACCTCTGGGCACATCAGTCTACGGGTCGGAGTGCCGGTACGTGCTCAGATGGGCCCAGATTGCCCCATTTGTCCTGGGAAGCCACAAATATTGGGATGGCCTCAGGGACTTTGGAGATTTATACTCTTAGTAGGGTTGTGGCCATTGGGATGGGCAGATACAATACACTTGGAGAGGGCAATCACAGTCGTCGGTTTTGGCTCCAGGGGCCTAAGCCTGTAGGGTGTGTAGGCCAGGGCTGTTTGGACAGTTGTCTGAAAACACAAACTCGGCTTATGTCTCGGGTCATAGGTATGGCAGGACTGATCTACAGACCATGAGGAGAACTCTTCAGGATATGAAAAAAGGGCGAGTGTGAGATTCTGCTCAAGTTTTTGTCTCTGGATATCGTGTCACTCATGGTCGTGAAATTTCCGGGTGACTTCATGGGAAATGAACGAGTCTTACTCTCTGGGGTATGGCCCCGTCCAAAGAGTTTGGGGTCATTCTGTGTGATGGAAGAAGTCCGTTGCTCTGTTGTTGTTGATTTGTTTTGTTTTGTTTTTCAACCTCAGGTGTCCCACCAAATGAGGGATTCCAGAGTAGAGCCCTGGGGAGGGGCGACTGGACAACCAGAAATCTGGTTAAAAATTGGGGCCTAGGGACATGTCAAGCCCATTATGACATCTAATGGTCCAGCCACTGAGAGGACGTACTAGAGGACAGGACTCACGTTGAGGTTCACTTGCGTGTTTATGCCCTCGTCGCACTCAAGAATGGGCGGGGCCTCAGGGTGAATGCTGGTTTCTCCTAAACTGAACGTAGGACAACATGCCAACCACATGGTTTCTTGCCATGGGTAATGAAGAGTTCTGATTTCTGCATCACAGTCACCCCTGGGCAGGGATTGGAGATAAGGTCTAGGTTCTGAAGCCTGAAAACTGAGGTAGGGAAGAGATGATGTCCTAAGGCCACGGCGAGTCTTATGGGCTCAGGGTGTGGTCAGCTGTCTGGGTCTTGGTCACAAGGTCCGGGCTCAGGTTGTCAGACAGTGCATTACTTCCCAGGTTAGACTATATATTTTGGGTGCATTCGAGTGCCGTGTAGGTTCTCATCTGAAGAACTCTACAGGATATGAAGAATGAGCGAGTCTGAGGCACGTACTCAGGCTTTTGTCTCTGGATTTTGTATCAGCGATGGCCGTGAAATGTTGGGGAGGCGTCATGGGCCATGGACGAATCTTGCTATCTGTGGACTTGGCCCGATCCCAATTGTTTTTCGTCAATCTGTCGGATGGGAGGACTCGTTTCAGGTTTGTTACCTCAGGTGTCCCACCAAAAGAGGAATTCCAAAGCAGAGCCCTGGGGAAGACTGAAGGGACAACCCGAAATATGGTTAAAAATTGGGGCCTAGGGGCATGGCAAGCCCAATATGCTGTCTCTCCATCCAGCCACTGAGAGGCCTTACCTGAGGACTGGGCTCAGGCTGAGGGTCCCAATGTGTGTTTGTGACCAATGTGGCCCGCAAGCATGGGCGGGGCCACATGGGCCACACTGGTTTCAACTACACTGAACCTTGGACAACATGCCAACCACAAGGTTTCTTGCCATGGGGAAAGAGTTCTGATTTCTGCATCATTTTCAAACCCGGGCCGTGATTGGAGATAAGGTGTAGGTTCTGAAGCCTAAAACCGAGGTTGAGAAGAGATGACGCCCTAAGGCCATGTCAGGTCCAATGTGCTCAGTGTGCGGCCAGCTGTCTGGGTGGGGCCAGGAGGTCCAGGCTCAGGCTGTGTCAGAAAGGGCATTAGTGCCCAGGTCAGCCTATATATGTGCGGTACAGCCAAATGGCGTGCAGGTTGATCTTCATTTGGGGATTCTGCCTAGCCCAAGAGGGCAATGTTTTTCTTCTGGAAGGTAGGCAGAGTGCTGCATTGTAGTCTGGATTGCCAAACTGGAGGGCGTGCGGGCCAGTAGTCTGAGGACGGAAGTCTGAGAACCCTAGCTAGGGTAGGTTTCTGGGTGAGGATATGGCAGGCACAATCTACAGACCTGAATCGAGATCTCGTGCATCTGAAGTCATGGCGAGGGTCAGACGATCGCTCAGGTTGGACATTCTGTCCCTGATGGCCCCTTCTTGAAGGGTGGGTGGATCACGAGGCCATGGGGGTTTTCCCACGATGGGAGTTGTGAGAAGCTCCCAACTGCAAAGATTCTTCTGCAGGACAATTGAGACCTGTTGGTTGGCTCCAGGACAACGATTTCGAGCAGGGTTCTAAGGATGGATGGTTGGGTAGCCCACCTCGCATTCCAATTGTCTCCAAGAAGCAAGACAGGTTAGATCTGCTGGATCTGGGGGAGCAACCGAGGAGGCTGAGATGAAATGGACTCTCCCGTGGATGTGTCCTAATATGATTTTGTGCCTATGGAGACCTTGGAATGAAGCGGTGGCACTGGGGCCCTGAAGGGTTCTCCTAAAGAGAGGCTTTCACATAGCTCCATCGTGCAAGTTTCCCATGTGTAGATGAGATTTGTTCTGATGGGTGAGTCAAGAAACAGGCATATGCTGTTATTGAAATCCAGGCCTCAGAGGAGAGATGCCTGGAAACCAAAGCAATGGATCCGATAGTTGCCTAGGGGCCTGTTCGTTCCTTTTTACCTCTGGGCACATCAGTCTACGGGTCGGAGTGCCGGTAGGTGCTCAGATGGGCCCAGATTGCCCCATTTGTCCTGGGAAGCCACAAATATTGGGATGGCCTCAGGGACTTTGGAGATTTATACTCTTAGTAGGGTTGTGGCCATTGGGATGGGCAGATACAATACACTTGGAGAGGGCAATCACAGTCGTCGGTTTTGGCTCCAGGGGCCTAAGCCTGTAGGGTGTGTAGGCCAGGGCTGTTTGGACAGTTGTCTGAAAACACAAACTCGGCTTATGTTTCGGGTCATAGGTATGGCAGGACTGATCTACAGACCATGAGGAGAACTCTTCAGGATATGAAAAAAAAGGGCGAGTGTGAGATTCTGCTCAAGTTTTTGTCTCTGGATATCGTGTCAATCATGGTCGTGAAATTTCCGGGTGACTTCATGGGAAATGGACGAGTCTTACTCTCTGGGGTTTGGCCCCGTCCAAAGAGTTTGGGGTCATTCTGTGTGATGGAAGAAGTCCGTTGCTCTGTTGTTGTTGATTTGTTTTGTTTTGTTTTTCAACCTCAGGTGTCCCACCAAATGAGGGATTCCAGAGTAGAGCCCTGGGGAGGGGCGACTGGACAACCAGAAATCTGGTTAAAAATTGGGGCCTAGGGACATGTCAAGCCCATTATGACATCTAATGTTCCAGCCACTGAGAGGACGTACTAGAGGACAGGACTCACGTTGAGGTTCACTTGCGTGTTTATGCCCTCGTCGCACTCAAGAATGGGCGGGGCCTCAGGGTGAATGCTGGTTTCTCCTAAACTGAACGTAGGACAACATGCCAACCACATGGTTTCTTGCCATGGGTAATGAAGAGTTCTGATTTCTGCATCACAGTCACCCCTGGGCAGGGATTGGAGATAAGGTCTAGGTTCTGAAGCCTGAAAACTGAGGTAGGGAAGAGATGATAACCGAAGGCCATGGCGGGTCTGATGTGCTCAGTGTGCGGTCAGCTGTCTGGGTCTTGGTCACAAGGTCCGGGCTCAGGTTGTCAGACAGTGCATTACTTCCCAGGTTAGACTATATATTTTGGGTGCATTCGAGTGCCGTGTAGGTTCTTATCTGAAGAACTCTTCAGGATATGAAGAATGCGCGAGTCTGAGGCGCGTGCTCAGGCTTTTGTCTCTGGATTTTGTATCAGCGATGGCCGTGGAATGTTGGGGAGGCGTCATGGGCCATGGACGAATCTTGCTCTCTGTGGATTTGGCCCGATCCCAATTGTTTTTCGTCAATCTGTGGGATGGGAGGACTCGTTTCAGGTTTGTTACCTCAGGTGTCCCCCCAAAAGAGGAATTCCAAAGCAGAGCCCTGAGGTAGACTGAAGACAAAAGCCGAACTACGGTTAAAAATTGGGGCCTAGGGGCATGACAAGCGCAATATGCTGTCTCTCCATCCAGCCACTGAGAGGCCTTACCTGAGGACTGGGCTCAGGCTGAGGGTCACAATGTGTGTTTGTGTCCAATGTGGCCCGCAAGCATGGGCGGGGCCTCATGGGCCACACTAGTTTCAACTACACTGAACCATGGACAACATGCCAACCACAAGGTTTCTTGCCATGGGGAAAGAGTTCTGATTTCTGCATCATTTTCAAACCCGGGCCGTGATTGGAGATAAGGTGTAGGTTCTGAAGCCTAAAACCGAGGTTGAGAAGAGATGACGACCTAAGGCCATGTCAGGTCCAATGTGCTCAGTGTGCGGCCACCTGTCTGGGTGGGGCCAGGAGGTCCAGGCTCAGGCTGTTCAGAAAGGGTATTAGTGCCCTGGTCAGCCTATATATGTGGGGTACAGCCGAATGGCGTGCAGGTTGATCCTCATTTGGGGTTTCTGGGTAGCCCCAGAGGGCAATGTTTTCCTTCTGGAAGGTAGGCAGAGTGCTGCATTGTAGTTCTGGATTGCCAAACTGGAGGGCGTGCGGGCCAGTAGTCTGAGGACGGAAGTCTGAGAACCCAAGCTAGGGTAGGTTTCTGGGTGAGGATATGGCAGGCACAATCTACAGACCTGAATCGAGATCTCGTGCATCTGCAGTCAGGGCGAGGATCAGACGATCGCTCAGATTGGACATTCTGTCCCTGATGGCCCCTTCTTGAAGGGTGGGTGGATCACGAGGCCATGGGGGTTTTCCCACGATGGGAGTTGTGAGAAGCTCCCAACTGCAAAGATTCTTCTGCAGGACAATTGAGACCTGTTGGTTGGCTCCAGGACAACGATTTCGAGCAGGGTTCTAAGGATGGATGGTTGGGTAGCCCACCTCGCATTCCAATTGTCTCCAAGAAGCAAGACAGGTTAGATCTGCTGGATCTGGGGGAGCTACCGAGGAGGCTGAGATGAAATGGACTCTCCCGTGGATGTGTCCTAATATGATTTTGTGCCTATGGAGACCTTGGAATGAAGCAGTGGCACTGGGGCCCTGAAGGGTTCTCCTAAAGAGAGGTTTTCACATAGCTCCATCGTGCAAGTTTCCCATGTGTAGATGAGATTTGTTCTGATGGGTGAATCAAGAAACAGTCAAATGCTGTTATTGAAATCCAGGCCTCTGAGGAGAGATGCCTGGAAACCAAAGCAATGGATCCGATAGGTGCCTAGGGGCCTGTTCGTTCCTTTTTACCTCTGGGCACATCAGACTACGGGTCGGAGTGCCGGTAGGTGCTCAGATGGGCCCAGATTGCCCCATTTGTCCTTGAAGGCACAAATATTGGGATGGCCTCAGGGACTTTGGAGATTTATGCTCTTAGTAGGGTTGTGGCCATTGGAATGGGCAGATACAATACACTTGGAGAGGGCAATCACAGTCGTCAGTTTTGGCTCCAGGGGCCTGAGCCTGTAGGGTGTGTAGGCCAGGGCTGTTTGGACAGTTGTCTGAAAACACAAACTCGGCTTATGTTTCGGGTCATAGTTATGGCAGAACTGATCTACAGACCATGAGGAGAACTCTTCAGGATATGAAAAAAGGGCGAGTGTGAGGTTCTGCTCAAGTTTTTGTCTCTGGATATCGTGTCACTCATGGTCGTGAAATTTCCGGGTGACTTCATGGGAAATGGACGAGTCTTACTCTCTGGTGGTTTGGCCCCGTCCAAAGAGTTTGGGGTCATTCTGTGTGATGGAGGAAGTCCGTTGCTCTGTTGTTGTTGATTTGTTTTGTTTTGTTTTTCAACCTCAGGTGTCCCACCAAATGAGGGATTCCAGAGTAGAGCCCTGGGGAGGGGCTACTGGACAACCAGAAATCTGGCTAAAAATTGGGGCCTAGGGACATGTCAAGCCCATTATGACATCTAATGGTCCAGCCACTGAGAGTACGTACTAGAGGACAGGACTCACGTTGAGGTTCACTTGCGTGTTTATGCCCTCGTCGCACTCAAGAATTGGCGGGGCCTCAGGGTGAATGCTGGTTTCTCCTACACTGAACGTAGGACAACATGCCAACCACATGGTTTCTTGCCATGGGTAATGAAGAGTTCTGATTTCTGCATCACAGTAACCCCTGGGCAGGGATTGTAGATAAGGTCTACTTTCTGAAGCCTGAAAACTGAGGTAGGGAAGAGATGATGACCTAAGACCATGGCGGGTCTGATGTGCTCAGTGTGCGGTCAGCTGTCTGGGTGTTGGTCACGAGGTCCGGGCTCAGGTTGTCAGACAGTGCATTAGTGCCAAGGTTAGACTATATATTTTGGGTGCATTCGAGTGCCGTGTAGGTTCTTATCTGAAGAACTCTTCAGGATATGAAGAATGAGCGAGTCTGAGGCGTGTGCTCAGGCTTTTGTCTCTGGATTTTGTATCAGCGACGGCCGTGGAATGTTGCGGAGGCCTCATGGGCCATGGACTAATCTTGCTCTCTGTGGATTTGGCCCGATCCCAATTGTTTTTCGTCAATCTGTGGGATGGGAGGACTCCTTTCAGGTTTGTTACCTCAGGTGTCCCACCAAAAGAGGAATTCCAAAGCAGAGCCCTGGGGAAGAGTGAAGACACAACCCGAACTACGGTTAAAAATTGGGGCCTAGGGGCATGGGAAGCCCAATATGCTGTCTCTCCATCCAGCCACTGAGAGGCCTTACCTGAGGACTGGGCTCAGGCTCAGGGTCACAATGTGTGTTTGTGACCAATATGGCCCGAAAGCATGGTCGGGGGCTCATGTGCCACACTGGTTTCAACTACACTGAACCTTGGACAACATGCCAACCACAAGGTTTCTTGCCATGGGGAAAGTGTTCTGATTTCTGTATCATTTTCAAACCCGGGCCGTGATTGGAGATAAGGTCTAGGTTCTGAAGCCTGAAAACCGAGGTTGAGAAGAGATGACGACCTAAGGCCATGGCGGGTCCGATGTGCTCAATGTGCGGCCAGCTGTCTGGGTGGGGCCAGGAGGTCCTGGCTCAGGCTGTGTCAGAAAGGGCATTAGTGCCCAGGTCAGCCTATATATTTGGGGTACATCCGTATGGCGTGCAGGTTGATCCTCATTGGGGGTTGCTGGGTAGTCCCAGAGGGCAATGTTTTTCTTCTGGAGGGCAGGCAGAGTGCTGCATTGTAGTCTGGATTGCCAAACTGGAGGGCTTGTGGGCCAGTAGTCTGAGGACGGAAGTCTGAGAACCCAAGCTAGGCCTAGGGTTCTGGGTGAGGATATTGCAGGCACAGTCTACAGACCTGAATCGAAATCGCGTGCTTCTGAAGTCAGGGCGAGGATCAGACGATCGCTCAGATTGGACATTCTGTCCCTGATGGCCCCTACTTGAAAGGGGGCTGGATCACGAGGCCATGGGGGTTTTCCCACGATGGGAGTTGTGAGAAGCTCCTAACTGCAAAGATTCTTCTGCAGGACAATTAAGACCTGTTTGTTGTCTCCAGGAAAGTTTCCGAGCACGGTTCTAAGGAGGAATGTCTGTGTAGCCCACCTCGCATTCCAATTGCCTCCAAGCAACAAGACAAGTTAGATCTGCTGGATCTAGGGGAGCAACCGAGGAGGCTGAGTTGAAATGGACTCTCCCATGTTTGTGTCCTAATATGGTTTTGTGTCTATGGAGACCTTGGAATGAAGCGGTGGCACTGGGGCCCTGAAGGTTCTCCTAAAGAGAGGCTTTCACATAGCTCCATCGTGCAAGTTTCCTATGTGTAGATGAGATTTGTTCTGATGGGTGAGTCAAGAAAGCCATATGCTATTATTGAAATCCAGGCCTCTGAGGAGAGATGCCTGGAAACCAAAGCAATGGATCCGATAGGTGCCTAGGGGCCTGTTCGTTCCTTTTTACCTCTGGGGACATCAGTCTACGGGTCTGAGTGCCGTTAGGTCCTCAGATGGGCCCAGATTGCCCCATTTGTCCTGCGAAGCCACAAATATTGGGATGGCCTCAGGGACTTTGGAGGTTTATCCTCTTAGTAGGGTTGTGGCCATTGGAATGGGCACATACAATTCCCTAAGAGAGGGCAATTACAGTCGTCAGGTTTGGCGCCAGGGGCCCGAGCCTGTAGGGTGTGTAGGCCAGGGCTGTTTGTACAATTGTCTGAAAACACAACCTCCGCTTATGATTCGGGTCATAGGTATGGCAGGCCTGATCTACAGAACATGAGGAGAACTCTTCGGGATATGAAAAAAGGGCGAGTGTGAGGCTCTTGCTCAAGTTTTTGTCTCTGGATATCGTGTCACTCATGGTCGTGAAATTTCCGGGTGACTTCATGGGAAATGGACGAGTCTTATTCTCTGGGGTTTGGCCCCGTCCAAAGAGTTTGGGGTCATTCTGTGGGATGTAAGAAGTCTATTGTTCTGTTGCTGTTGATTTGTTTTATTTTGTTTTTAACCTCAGGTGTCCCACCAAATGAGGGATTCCAGATTAGAGCCCTGGGGAGGGGCGACTGGACAACAAGGACAGGACTCACGCTGAGGGTCACAATTCGTGTTTATGCCCTCGTCGCACTCAAGAATAGGCGGGGCCTCAGGGTGAATGCTGGTTTCTCCTACACTGAACATTGGGCAACATGCCAACCACAAGGTTTCTTGCCATGGGTAAGGAAGAGTTCTGATTTCAGCATCACAGTCACCCCTGGGCAGTGATTGGAGATAAGGTCTAGGTCTGAAGCCTGAAAACTGAGGTAGGTTCTTATCTGAAGAACTCTTCAGGATATAAAGAATGAGCGCGTGTGAGGCGCGTGCTCAGGCTTTTGTCTCTGGATTTTGTATCAGCGATGGCCGGGGAATGTTGGGGAAGCCTCATGGGCCATGAACGAATCTTGCTCTCTGTGGACTTGGCCCGTTCCCAATTGTTTTTCGTCAATCTTAGAGGCCTTACCTGAGGACTGTGCTCAGGCTGAGGGTCACAGTGTAGTAGGGTTGTGGCCATTGGAATGGGCAGATACAACATCTTGGAGAGGGAAATCAGAGTCGTCAGGTTTGGCTCCAGGGGCCTGAGCCTGTAGGGTGTGTAGGCCAGGTTTGTTTGGACAGTTGTCTGAAAACACAAACTCGGCTTACGTTCCGGGTCATAGGTATGGCAGGACTGATATTCAGACCATGAGGAGAACTCTTCGGGATATGAAAAAAGGGCGAGTGTGAGGCTCTTGCTCACGTTTTTGTCTCTGGATATCGTGTCACTCATGGTCGTGAAATTTCCGGTTGACTTCATGGGAAATGGACGAGTCTTTCTCTCTGGGGGTTGGCCCCTCCAAAGAGTTTGGCGTCATTCTGTGGTATGGAAGAACTCCATTGTTCTGTTGCTGTTGATTTGTTTTGTTTTGTTTTCAAAGCAGAGCCCTGGGGAAGAGTGAAGGGACAACCCGAACTATGTTTAAAAATTGGGGCCTAGGGGCATGGCAAGCCCAATATGCTGTCTCTCCATCCAGCCACTGAGAGGCCTTACCTGAGGTCAGGGCTCTGGCTGAGGGTCAGAATGTGTGTTTGTGACCAATGTGGCCCGCAAGCATGGGCGGGGCCTCATGGGCCACACTGGTTTCAACGACACTGAAACTTGGACAACATACCATCCACAAGGTTTCTTGCCATGGGGAAAGTGTTCTGATGTCTGCATCATTTTCAAACTCGGTCCGTGATTGGAGATAAGGTCTAGGTTCTGACGCCTGAAAACCGCGGTTGAGAAGAGATGACGACCTAAGGCCATGACGGGTCCGATGTACTCAGTGTGCGGACAGCTGTCTGGGTGGGGCAAGGAGGTCCAGGATCAGGCTGTGTCAGAAAGGGCATTAGTGCCCAGGTCAGCCTATATATTTGGGGTACAGCCGAATGGCGTGCAGGTTGATCCTCATTTGGGGTTTCTTGTTAGCCCCAGAGGGCAATGTTTTTCTTCTGGAGGGCAGGCAGAGTGCTGCATTGAAGTTCTGGATTGCCAAACTGGAAGGCTTGTGGGCCAGTAGTCTGAGGACGGAATTCTGAGAACCCAAGCTAGGCCTATGTTTCTGGGTGAGGATATGGCAGGCACAATCTACAGACCTGAATCTAGGTCTCGTGCATCTGAATTCAGGACGAGGATCAGACGATCGCTCAGGTTCGACATTCTGTCCCTGATGGCCCCTTCTTGAAGGGGGGTGTGGATCACGAGGCCTTGAGGGTTTTCCCCCGATGGGAGTTGTGAGAAGCTCCCAACTGAAAAGATTCTTCTGCAGGACAATTGAAACCTGTTGGTTGGCTCCAGTACAAGGACGGATGTCTGGGTAGCCCACCTCGCATTCCAATTGTATCCAAGCAACAAGAAAGGTTAGATCTGCTGGATCTGGGGGAGCAACCGAGTAGGCTGAGTTGAAATGGATTCTCCCGTGGATGTGTCCTAATATGATTTTGTGTCTATGGAGACCTTGGAATGAAGCGGTCGCACTGGGGCCATGCAGGTTCTCCTAAAGAGAGGATTTCACACAGCTCCATCGTGCAAGTTTCCCATGTGTAGATGAGATTTGTTCCGATGGGTGAGTCAAGAAACAGCCATATGCTCTTATTGAAATCCAGGCCTCTGAGGAGAGATGCCTGGAAACCAAAGCAATGGATCCGATAGGTGCCTAGGGGCCTGTTAGTTCCTTTTTACCTCTGGGGACATCAGTCTATGGGTCTAAGTGCAGGTAGGTTCTCAGATAGGCTCAGATTACTCCTGTTTGTCCTGGGAAGCCACCACTATTGGGATGGCCTCAGGACTTTGTAGGTTTATCCTAGTAGTAGGGTTGTGGCCATTGGAATGGGCACACAGAATTCCCTCAAAGAGGGCAAGTACAGTCCTCAGGTTGGCTCCAGGGGCCTGAACCTGTAGGGTGTTTAGGTCAGGGCTCTTTGGACAGTTGTCTGAAAACACAAACTCGGCTTATGTTTCGGGTCATAGGTATGGCAGGACTGATCTACAGACCTTGAGGAGAACTCTTCAGGATATGAAAAAAGGGCGAGTGTTAGGCTCTTGCTCAAGTTTTTGTCTCTGGATATCGTGTCACTCATGGTCGTGAAATTTCCGGGTGACTTCATGGGAAATGGATGAGTCTTATTCTCTGGGGTATGGCCTTGTCCAAAGAGTTTGAGGTCATTCTGTCGGATGGAAGAAGTCCGTTTTTTGTTGTTGTTGTTGTTGTTGTTGTTTTGTTTTTTTTTGTTTTTTGTTTTTTAACCTCAGGTGTCCCACCAAATGAGGATTCCAGAGTAAAGCACTGGGGAGGGGCGACTGGACAACCAGAAATCTGGTTAATAATTGGGTCCTAGGGACATGTCAAGCCCATTATGACATCAAAGGTCTAGCCACTGAGTGGACTTACTAGAGGATAGGACTCACGCTGAGTGTCACAATGCATGTTTATGCCCTCGTAGCACTCAAGAATGGGCGGAGCCTCAGGGTTAATGCTGGTTTCTCCTACACTGATCGTTGGACAACTTTCCAACCACAAGGCTTCTTGCCTTGGGTAAGGAGGAGTTTGATTTCTGCATCACATTCAACCCTTGTCAGTTCTTGGAGTTAAGGTCTAAGTTCTGAAGCCTGAAATGTTAGGTTGGAAGAGATAACGAGCTAAGACCATGGCGGGTGTGATGTTCTCAGTGTGCGGCCAGCTGTCTCGGTTTTGGTCAGGATGTCCGGGCTCACTCTGTATCAGACAGTGTATTTGTGGCCAGGTTAGACTATCTAATTTGGGTATATTCGAGTGACGTGTATGTCTATCCTCATTTGGGTTATGTGAGAAACTCCATAGGTCAAAATTTTTCTTCTGGAAGGCAGTCAGAATGCTTCATTTTGTGTCCCGAATTTCCAAATGTGAGGGCTTGGGGGCCAGGAGTGTGAGGACGGAAGTCTGAGAACACAAGCTAGTCATAGGTTTCAGGGCGAGGGCAAGGAAAGTACACTCTGCAGAGCTGCATCGAGATCTCGTGCATCTGAATTCAGGGTGAAGATCAGACGTTGTCTTAGGGTGGAGTTCCTGTCCATGATTTCCCCTTCATAAATGGGGGGGGGCATCACAAAGCCATCTAGATTTTCCCAGGTTGGGAGTTGTGAGATGCTCCAAAACTCAAGGATTCCTTCTGCTGGACATTTGAGACATGTTGGATGGCTCCAGGACATCCCATACAGAACGACGCCAGAGCAGAGCTCTAAGGATGGATGGTTGGGCAGCCCGCCTTGCATTCCAATTGTCTCCTAGTCAAGACAGGTTCAGTCTGCTCGCTCTGGGGGAGCAAACAAGGGAGCTGAGTTGAAATGGAATTTCCTGCGGATGGGTTCTAATGTGGATTTCTGTCCATGGAGACCTTGTAATGGGGCAGTGGCACACAGGCCCTGAAGGATTCTCCTAACTGGAGGTTTTGAGACATCTTCAAAGGATAATTTTCCCATGTGGAGAAGAGATTTGTTCTGATTGCTGCCTCATGAAATCCCCATATGCTAACATTGGAAACCAGGCCTCTGAGAAGAGATACCTGTAACCGAAAGCAATGAATCTGATTCAGGCCTAGGGGCCTGTCTGATTCAATCATCTTCTCTGGGGACATCCATCTACGCTGAGTAGAGGTAGATGCTCAGCTGGTTTCAGATGACCCTTGTTTGTCCTGGGCGGCCTACATTATTGGGATGTCCTTGGGGACTCTGGAGGTTTTTCCTAATTTGTACGATTGTGGACAATGGAATGGGCAGAATTCCCGTGGTATGGACAGGCACAGTCCTGATGTGTGGCTCCAGGGGCCCCAGCCTGAAGGGTCTGTGGGCCAGGAATGTGGGGACAGAAGTCTGAAAACACAAACTCGGCTTAGGTTTGGGAAGTAGGTATGGCAGGCCCGATCTACAGACCGTGAGGAGAACTCTTCGGGATACGACAAAAGAGCGAGTGTGAGGCGCTTGCTCAGACTTTTGTCTCTGGATTTCTTGTCAACGATGGCTGTGGAATCTCGGGGAGGCCTCATGGGCCATGGACGAGACTTCCTCTCTGTGAATTTGGTCCAATACCAATTGTTTTGGGTCAATCTGAAGGATGGGAGGAGTCCTTTTAGTTTTGTTACCTCAGGTGACCCACCAAAAGAGGAATTTCAAAGCAGAGCTCTGGGGAGGGATGAATGGACAACCCGAACAATCCAATTGGGGTGAGGTCGAGAACGGAGCAGGTTGATCCTCATTTGGGGTTTATGGAGATCCCCATAGAGCAACGTTTTTCTTCTGGAGGGCCAGCATACAGCTGCATTTTGGTTCCAGAATTCCAAGTCTTGAGGACATGTTTGCCAGGAGTGTGAGTAAGGAAGTCTGAAAACACAAGGTAGCACGAGGTTTGGGCCCACTGTGCAGAGGCTGAATCGAGATCTCCTGCATCTGAGGTCAGGGCGAGTATCAGATGTTGCTTCAAGCTGGAGTTTGTGTCCATGACGGCCCCTTCCTGAAGGGGGTGGGGGCGTCATGAGGCCAGGGAGGTTTCCCTACGCTGGGAGTTGTGAGCTGCTCCAAACTTCAAAGTTTCCTTCTTCAGGACAGTCGAGTACTATTGGATGGTTCCCGGATGCCCCATACAGAAAGACTCGAGAGCAGGGGCCTAAGCATGGATGCCGAAAAACGCCAACTCACCTTCCCATTGCCTGGTCGAGACACGGCACGCTCAATCTGCGGGCTCTTGGGTGAGCTACCCAGAAGGCTGCGTTTAAATGGACTTTCCTGAGGATGAGTTATAATGTGGGTTGGTGGCCATGGAGACCTTGGAATGTGGCAGTAGCTAAGGGACTCTGCAGGATTCTCCAACCCGAAGGGTTTGACACAACTCCAACAAGGAAGCTTTCCATGCGGAGATGAGAAGTGTTCTGTCTGGTGCCTCAGGATAGCCCCATATGCTGGTCTTCGAACCCAGGCCTCTGAGGAGTGATACCTGGACACCAAAGCAAGAGTTCATAATAGGGCCTAGGGGCCTGCCTGGTTCAATCTTCTGTCTCTGCGGATATCAGTCTGTGTGTCTGCATGGAGGTAGTAGTTGCTCAGCTGGTGTCATAATGCCCCTGTTTGTCCAGTGCGGCTTGCGGTCGTGGGATGTCCTTGGGGACCTTGAGGTTTCTACTATTTTGTAGAGTTGTGGCCAATGGAACGGGCAGTTTCTTAGGAGAGAGCAGGCACAGTTCTGTGGTGTGGCTCCAGAGACCCCAGGCTGGAGGCGGTGTGGGCCACGGCTGTGCAGACAGACATCCAAAACCCAAACTCAGCTCAGGTTTGGGGCCGAGGTTATGGCAGGCCTGATCTACAGTCCGTGAGGGGAGCTCCTCTGGATATGAAAGAAGGGTGAGAGGGAGGCAGTCGCTCAGTCTTTTGTCTCTGGATATTTTGTCCACAATGGCCGTTTAATGTAGGAGTTGCCTCATGGGTCGTAGAAGTCTCCCTCTCTGGTAGTTTGTCCAGCCCCCAAGAGTTTGGGGTCATTCTGTGGGAAGGGAAGAGTCCTGTTTTCTGCTTCATGTGTCCCCCCCAGTAGAGGGATTCTGGAGCATAGCAGTGGGTACTGACAACTGGAATACTCGCTCTCTGGTTAAGCCTGGGGGCCTATGGATATGACAAGCCCCATATGCAGGATCTTGGTCCAGCCACTGATAGGCGTTACTTTAATACGGGACTCATGCTACAGGTCACAATGCATGTCTGTGCCCTAGGCGGCCCTCAAGCACTGGCGTGGCCTTTCCGACAATGCAGGTTTTCCCACATTGAACGTTGGACAACATGCCAACCACAAGGTTTCTGGCCATGGGGAAGGAGGAATTCTAATTTCTGCATCACGTTCACCCCTGGGCAGCGATTGGAGATAAGGTCTAGGTTCTGAAGCCTGAAAACCGAGGTTGGGAAGAGATGACGGACTACAGCCATAGCGGGTCCCTTGTGTCCAGGTTGGAGCCAGCTGTCTAGGTGTCGTTTGGGATGTCTTGTCTCAGGCTGTGCCAGACAGGGCATTAGTATTCAGGGTAGGCTGTATAATTGCTTTACAGTCGAGTGGCATGCATTAGATAATCATTTGGGGTTTCTTATTAGCAGCATAGGGCAAAGTTTTTCTTCTGGAGGGCATGCAGAGTGCTGCATTGTGGCTTCGGAATTCCTAAACTGGAGGGCTTGTGGGCCAGGAGAGTGAGGACGGAAGTCTGAGAACACAAGCTAGGCTTAGGTTTCGGGGAATGGACATGGCAGGCACACTCTGCAGAGCTGAATTGAGATCTCATGAGTCTGAAGTCAGTTCGAGGATCAGACTTTGGCTCAGGTTGAAGTTTCTGTCCATGTTGGCCCCTTCATGAAGGGGGGGGGCATTATGAGGCCATGGGGGTTTTCCCACTATTAGAGTTGTGAGATGCTCCAAACCGCAAGGATTCCTTCTGTGGGACAATTAAGATTTTTTGGATGGCTCCAGGACGTCTCATAAGGTATTTTTCCAGAACACGGTTCTAAGTATGGATGCCTGGGCAGACAGCCTCAATTCCAATTGTCTCCTAGCAACAAGAAACGTTTGATCTGCTGGCTTGGGGTAGCATCAGAGGGGGCTGAGTTGGAATGGACTTTCCTGAGGATGGTCTTAAATGAGTTGAAATGGACTTTCCTGAGGATGGTCTTAATGTTGGTTTGAGTCCATTGAGACCTTGGTATGGGGCAGTGGCACCAGAGCCCTGAAGGATTCTCCTAACCAGAGGTTATAACAAAGCTCCAATGAGCAAGTTTTCCATGGGAAGACGAGATTTGTTCTTATTGGTGCCTCAGGAAACCACCATTTGCTGGTATTGGAAATGAGGCCTCTGAGGAGAGATGCCTGGAAACCAAAGCAATGGATCTGATTAGGGCCTAGGGGCCTGTCCGGTTCAATATTCTTCTCTGGGGACATCTTTTGTCTGAGTGGAGGTAGTTGCTCAGCTGGTTTGAGATCACACCTGTTTGTCCTGGGCGGCCTACACTATTGGGATGGCCTCGGTAACTTTGGAGGTTTTTCCTAATTTGCAAGGTTGTGGCCAATGGAATGGGAAGAATTCTCTTGAAAGGGAAGCACAGTCCTGAGGTGTGGCTCCAGGGACCCAAGTGTGGAGCGTGTGTGGTCCAGGGCTATTTGGACAAAAGTCTGAAAACACAAACTCCACTTAGGTTTGGGTCTGTAGGTATGGCCGGCCCGATATATAGACCGTGAGGAGAACTCTTCGGGATATGAACAAAGGGCGAAAGTGAGGTGCTTGCTCATGCTTTTTTTTTTCTGGATATGTGTCACCGATTGCCATGGAATGTCCGGGTGTCCTCATGGGCCATCGATGAGGCTCCCTTTCTGGGGATTTGACCCAATCCCAAGAGTTTGGGGTCATTCTGCGGGAAGGGAGGAGGCCTTTCTGTTTTTTTTTTTTTTTTTTTTTTTACCTCAGGTGGACCACCAAAAGAGGGATTCCACAGCAGAGTCCTGGGGAGGGGCGACTGGACAACCAGAACTCTGGTTAACATTGGGTCCTAAGAACATGGCAAGCCCCATATGTGGGCTCTTGGTCCAGACACTGAGAGGCCTTCCTTGAGCATAGGGCTCACATTGAGTTTCACAATGTGTTTCTGTGCCCAAGGAGCCCCTCAAGTCAGGGCGTGGCCTAATGTACCATGCTGGTTTCTCCTACACTGAACGTTGCACAATATGGCAACCACAAGATTTCTGGCCATGGGGAAGAAGGAGTTCTAATTTCTGCAACACTTTCACTCCTGGACTGTGATTGGATTTAAGGTCTAGGTTCTGAAGCCTGAAAACTGGGGTTGGGAGAGAAGAAGACCTAAGGCCATGGTGTGTCTGATGTGCTCAGTGTTCGGCCAGCTGTTGAGTGTGGGTTGGGAGGTGCAGGCTCAGGCTGTGGCAGACAGGGAATTAGTGCCCAGGCTAGACTGTATCAATTGGGTGCAGTCGAGTTTCCTGCAGGTTGGTACTCATTTGTGGTTACTGGGTAGCCCCAGAGGGCAACGTTTTTCTTCTGGAAGGAAGACACAGTGCCACATAGTGGCTCCAGAATTCCCAAACTGGAAGGCTAGTGGGCCAGGAGTGTGAGGAAAAAATTCTGAGAACACAAGCCAGACTTAGATTTCGGGATGAGGGGACGGCAGGAACCCTCTGCAGAGATGATTCGAGATCCCGTGTACCTGAAGACAGAGCTAGGATCAGATGTTGGCTCAGGTTGGAGTTTCTGTCCATGACGGCCCCTTCATGAAGGGGAGGGTGTCACGAGGCCATGGAGGTTTTCCCACGATGGGAATTGTGAGATGCTCCAAACCGCAATGATTCCTTCCGTGGGACAGTCGAGACCTGCTGGATGGCTCCAGGACATCCCATAAGGAAGTTATCCAGAGCAGGTTTCTAAGGATGGATACCTGGGCAGCCTGCCTCCCATTCCAGGTGTCTCATAGCGCCAAGGGAAGTTCGATCTGCTGGATCTAGGGGAGTAACCGAGGCGGGTGTGTTGAAATGGGTGAGTTGAGGATGGGTCATAATGTGCATTTGTGTCCATGAAGACCTTGGAATGGGGTGCTTGATCCGGGGCCTTGAGGGATGTTCATAACCAGAGGTTTTGATGGAGCTCTAAAGAGTACGTTTACTATGTAGAGAAGAGAATTGTTTTGATGAGTGCCTAAGGGATCTCCCATATGCTGGTATTGGAAACCAGGCCTCTGAGGAGAGATGCCTGGAAAAAAAAGCGATGAATATGATAGGGCCTTGGTGCCTGTCCGGTTCAATCTCTTTCCTGGGGATACGGGTCTATGGATCTGAGGGGAGGTAGTTGCTCGGCTTGTGTCAGATCGCCCCTGTTTGTCCTGGGCAGCCTATAATATTGGGAATGGCCTCGGGACTTTGGAGTTTCTCCTAATCTATAGGGTTGTGGCCAATGGAATGGGCAGAAATCCCCTGGAGAGGGCAGGCACAGTTCTGAGTTTGGCTCTAGGGGCCCAGCCTTGAGGGTGTGTGGGCCAGGCCTGTGGGGACAGAAGTCTGAAAACACAAATTCTGCTTAGGATTGGGGACATAGGTATGGCACGCCCAATCTACAGACCGTGATAACTCTTTGGGATATGAAAAAGGGTGAGTTTGAGGTGCTTGCTCAGGTTTTGTCTCTGGATTTGTGTCAACAATGTGGGTCGAATGCTGGCGTGGCCTCATGGGTTGTGGACGGCTTTCCTTCTCTGAGGATTTGACCCAATCCCAAGAGTTTGGGGTACATTCTGCGGGATGGGAGGTGTCCTTTCTGTTTTTTATTTTATTTTATGTACCTCATGTGTGCCAATAAAAGAGGGATTCCGGAGCAGAGTCCTTGGGAGGGACAACTGGATAACCCCACCTCTGTTTAAGTTTGGGGGCCTAGGGGCATGGCAAGTCCAATATGTGGGCTCTTGATTCAGACACTGAGAGGTCTTCCTTGAGGACAGGGCTCATGCTGAGGGTCACAATGGCTATTTGTGCCCAACAAGGCCCTCAAGCATGGGAAGGGCCTCATGGGCCACGCTGGATTCTCCTACACTGAACGTTGGAGAATATGCCAACCACAAGGTTTCCGGCCATGGCGAATGAAGAGTTGTGATTTCTGCATCACGTTCACCCCTGGACAGTGATTGGAGTTTAGGTCTAGGTTCTGAAACTCGAAAACCGAAGTTGGGAAGAGATGAAGACCTAAGGACCTGATGGGTACAATGAGCTCAGTGTGTGGCTAGCTGTTGAGCGTAGGTCTGGAGGTGTGGGCTCATGCTGTGTCAGACAGGGCATTAGACAGTGTAGACTGTATATTTGGGGTGCAGTCGAGTGGCGTTCAGTTGATCCTCATTCGGGTTTCTAGGTAGCTCCATAAGGCAACGTTTTTCTTCTGGAGGGCAGGCAGAGTGCTGCATTGTGGCCCCAGTATTGCCAAATTGTAGGGCTTTTGGGCCAGGGGTGTGAGGACGGTAGTCTGAGAACACAAGCTAGGCTTAATTTTTGGGGTGAGGGCACAGAAGGCACACTCTGCAGAGCTGAATCAAGATCTCATGCACCTGAAGCCAGGGCGAATATCAGACGTTTGCACAGGTTGGAGTTTCTGTCCATGATGGCCCCTTTATAAAGTGGAGCGTCTCAAGAGGCCATGAAGATTTTCCCACAATGGGAGTTGTGAGATGCACCAGACTGCAAAGATTCCTTCTGTGGGACACTTGAGACCTGTTGGATGGCTCTAGGATGTCCCATATGGAACGACTCCAGAGTAGGGTTCTAAGGATGGATGCCTGGGCAGCCCGCCTCCCATTCTAGTTGTCTCCTAGCAACAAGGCAGGTTTGATCTGCAGGCCCTGGGGGAGAAACCAAGGGGGATGAGTTGACATGGACTCTACCGAGGATAGATCATAATGTGGGTTTAAGTCCATGGGGACCTTGGAATGGAGCGCTTGATCCGGGGCCCTGAAAGATTCTCCTAAACAGAGGTTTTTATAGAGCTCCAAAGAGTACATTTCCTATGTGGAGACGAGATTTTTCTATGAGTGCCTCAGTAATCCCCCATAAGCTGGTATTGGTAACCAGGCCTCTGAGGAGAGATGCTTGGAAACAAAAGCAATGGATCTGATTAGGGCCTAAGTGCCTGTCCAGTTCAATCTTATTCTATGGGGATATCTGTCTCTGGGTCTGAGTGGAGGTAGTTTCCTAACTTGTGAAAGATCATTCCTGTTTGTCCTGGGCAGCCAACACTATTGGGATGGCCTCGGGGAGTTTGGAGGTTTCTCCTAATCTATAGGGTTGTGGCCAATGGAAATGGCAGAATTCCCCTGGAGAAGGAAGCCACGGTCCTCAGGTGTGGCTCCAGGGGCCCCAGCTTGGATGGTGTGTGGGCCAGGCCTGTGGGGACAGAAGTCTGAAAACACAAACTCAGCTTAGGTTTGGGGATGTATGTATGAAGGCTCGATCTACAGACCGTGAGAATTTTCCGGGCTATGAACAAAGGGCGAGTATGTGGCGTTTGCTCAGGCTCTTGTCTCTGGATTTTGTGCCTACGGTGGCCGTGGAATGTCGGGGTGTCCTCAAGGGCCATGGACAAGTCTTTCTCTGGTGATTTGGCCTGATCCCAAGTGGTTGGGATCATTCTGTGGATGGAAAGAGTCCTTTCTGTATTTTTTTTTTTTTTTTACCTCAGGTGTCCCACCAAAGAGGGATTCCAGAGCAGTGCCCTGAGTAGGGGTGACTAGACATCTCTAACTCTGGTTGAGATTGGGGGACTAGGGGCTTGGCAAGCCCCATATGTGGGCTGTTGTTCCAGTCACTAAGAGGCTTTACATGAGGATAGGGCTCATGCTGAGGGTCACAATGTGTGTTTGTGCAAATTGTAGCCCTCAGGCATAGGTGGGGCCTCATAGTCCATGCTGCTTTCTCCTACAATGAACGTTGGACCACATGCCAACCACAAGGTTTCTTGCCATGGCGAAGGAGAAGTTCTGATTCTTGTATCACGTTCACTCCTAAGCAGTGAGTGGAGATAAGGTCTAGGTTCTGAAGGTGAAAACTGAGGTTGGGTAGAGATGATGGCCGAAAGCCATTGTGGGTTTGATATGCTCAGTGTACGGCCAGCTGTCTGGGTGTTGGACTGGAGGTCTGCCTTCAGGCTGTGTCATACAGGGCTTTAGTGCACAGGCTAGATTGTATAATTGGGGTATGGTCGAGTGGCATGCAGGTTGTTACTCATTTGGCGTTTCTGGTTAGCCCTATAGGGCACCATTTTTCTTCTGGAGGGCAGGCAGAGTGCTGCATTGTGTCTCCAGAATTGCCAAACTGGAGGGGTGTGGCCAGGATTGTGAAGACGGAAGTCTGAGAACACAAGTTAGGCTTCGGTTTCGGGGCGAGGGCACAGCAGGCACACTCTCAAGTGCTGAATCGAGATCTCGTGCTTCTGAATTCAGGGCGCGGATCAGACTTTGGCTTAGGATGGAGTTTCTGTCCATGATGGCCCATGTATGAAGGTGTGGGGCATCATGAGGAAATGGAGGTTTTCTCACAGTGGGATTGTGTGATGCTTCAAACCACAAGGATTCATTCTGCGAGACAGTCAAGACAGGTTGGTTGGATTCAAGACGTCCCATAAAGAAATTCTCCAGAGCAGGGTTCTAAGGATGGATGCCTGGGCAGCCCACCTCGCATTCCAACTGTCTCCTAGTGACAAGGCAGGTTTGATCTGCTGGCTCTGGGTGAGCAGCCGAGGGGGCTGATTTGAAATGGACTCTCCTGAGGATGGATCATAATGTAAGTTTGTGTCCTTGGAGACCTTGGAATTGGGCCATGGTGCCAGCGCCCTGAAGGATCCTCCTAACCTGAGGTATTGACACAGCTCCAAAGAGCAAGTTTCTCATGTGGAGATGAGATCTGTTCTGATTGTTTCCTTAGGAAACCCCCATATTCTGATATTGGAAACCAGGCCTCTGAGGAGAGATACATAGAAACCAAAGCAATGGATCAGAAGTTGGCTCAGGTTGGAGTTTCTGTCCATGATGGCCCCTTTATAAAGGGGAGCATCTCATGAGGCCATGTAGGTTTTCCCACGATAGGAGTTGTGAGATGCTCCAATCTGCAAGGATTCCTTCTGCAGGGCAGTCAAGACCTGTTGGAAGGCTCCCAGGACATCCCATATGGAACGGCGCCAGAGCAGGATTCCAACGATGGATGCCTAGAGAGTCTGCATTGCATTCAAGTTGTCTCCTAGCGACAAGGCAGGTTTGATATTCTGGCTCTGGGGGAGTAATCAACGGGGCTGAGTTGAAATGTACTCTCCTGCCGAATGGTCATAATGCGGGTTTGTGTCCATGGAGACCTTGGAATAGGGCGGTGGCTCCGGTTACCTGAAGCTTTCTCCTAACTGGAGGTTTTTACAGAGCTCCAAAGGATAAGTTTCCCATGTGGAGACAAGATTTGTTCTGATTGGTATGTCTGGAATCCCCCATATGCTGGTATTGGAAAACAGGCCTCTGAGGAGAGATGCTTAGAAACAAAAGCAATGGAACCAATTACGTTCTAGGGGCCTGTCCAGTTTAATACATTTCTCTTGGGATATCTGTCTACGGGTGAGTTGAGGTCGTTGCTCAGCTTGTGACAGATCAGCCCTCTTTGTACTGGGCGGCCTACACTATTGGAATGGCCTCTGGGACTTTGGAGGTTTCTCCTAATCTGTAGGGTTGTGGCCAATGGAATGGGAAGAATTTCCTTGGAGAGGGCAGGCACAGTCCTGAGGTGTGGCTCCAGGGGCCTCAGCCTGGAGGGTGTGTGGGACAGGGATGTCAGGATAGAAGTCTGAAAACATGGTTTGGGGACGTAGGTATGGCAGGCCCGATCTACAGACTATGAGGAGAATTTTTTGGGCTATGACCTACGGGTGAGGCTTATGTCTCTGGATTTTGTGTCAATAGTGGCTGTGGAATGTCGGGCTGGCCTCATGGGCCATGGAGGAGTCTTTCTCTCTGGGGATGGCCTGATCCCAAGTGATTGGGGTCATTCTGTGGGTGGGAGGAATCCTTTCTGTGTTTACTTACCTCAAATGTCCCACCAAAGAGGGGTCCAGAGCAGAGCCCTGAATACGGGTGACTAGATGTCTCTACCTCTGGTTAAGATTGGGTGACTTGGGGCATGGCAGGCCCCATATGCGGGCTCATGGTCCAGCCACTGAGAGGCTTTACTTGAGGACAGGGCTCAAACTGAGGGTCCCAATGTGTGTTTGTGCCCACCGCAGCTCTTAAGCATGGGCAGGGCCTCAGGGACCCTACACTACCCTCAGGGGCCCTACTACTATTCCTGTAGGCCCTATAGGGGTCCTACACTGAACTTTGGATAAGATCCCAACCACAGGATTCTGGCGAGAGGGAAGGAGGAGTTATGATTTCTGCATCACGTTCACCCATGGGAAATGAGTAGAGATAAGGTCTAAGTTTCAGTAGCCTGAAAACCAGGTTGGAAAGAGATGGCAACCTAAGGCCATGGCGGTTCAGATGTTCTCAGTGTACGGCAAGCTGTCTGGGTGTCGGTTGGGAATTCAGGCCTCAGGTTGTGTCAGACAGGGCATTAGTGCACAGGCTAGACTATATAATTGGTGTACAGTTGAGTGGCATGCAGGTTTATCCTCATTTGAGGTTTCTGGGTACACCCATAGGGCAACGTTTTTCTTCTAGAGGACAGGCAGAGTGCAGCACTGTGTCATCGGAAATCCCAAAATGGAGGGCGTGTGGTCCAGGAGAGTGAGGACGGAAGTCTGAGAACACTAGCTATGCTGAGGTTTTGGGGTGAGGGCACAGCAGGTGCACTCTGAAGAGCTTACTCAAGATCTCGTGCATCTGAATTCAAGGCGAAGATCAGCCGTTGGGTCAAGGTGGAGTTTCTTTCCATGATCCGCCTTCATGAAGATGGGGGGCATCATGTGACCTTGGAAGCTTTCCATGATATGAGTTGTGAGGTGGTCCATGCACAAGGACACCTGTGGGACAGTCGACACCTGTTGGATGGCTCAAGGATGTCCCATAAGGAACGACGCAAGAGCAGGATTCTAAGGGTTCTAAGGATCTCTAAGGAGAGATGCCTGGAAACCAAAGCAATGGATCCGAGAGGTGCCTATGGGCCTGTTCATTCCTTTTTACCTCTGGGGACATCAGTCTCCGGGTCTGAGTGCCGGTAGGTGCTCAGATGGGCCCAGATTGCCCCTGTTTGTCCTGGGAAGCCCCAAATATAGGGATGGCCTCAGGGACTTTGGAGGTTTATCCGATTAGTAGGGCTGTGGTCATTGGAATGGGCACATACAATTCCATTGGAGAGGGCAAGCACAGTCTTCATGTTTGGCTCCAGGGGCCTTAGCCTGTAGGATGTATAGGCCAGGGCTGTTTGGACAGTTGTCTGAAAACACAATCTCGGCTTATGTATCGGGTCATAGGTATGGCAGGACTGATCTACAGACCATGAGGAGAACTCTTCGGGATATGAAAAAGGTCGAGTGTGAGGCTCTTGCTCAAGTTTTTGTCTCTGGATATCGTGTCATTCATGGTCGTGAAATTTCCGGGTGACTTCATGGGAAATGGACGTGTCTTACTCTCTGGGGGTTTGGCCCCGTCCAAAGAGTTTGGGTTCATCTGTGGGATGGAAGAGGTCCGTTGCTCTGTTGTTGTTGATTTGTTTTGTTTTGTTTTTCAACCTCAGGTGTCCCACCAAATGAGGGATTCCAGAGTAGAGCCCTGGGGAGGGGCGACTGGACAACCAGAAATCTGATTAAAAATTGGGGCCTAGGTACCTGTCAAGCCCATTATGACATCTAATGGTCCAGACACTGAGAGGACGTACTAGAGGACAGGACTCACGCTGAGGGTCACAATGCGTGTTTATGCCCTCGTCGCACTCAAGTATGGGCGGGGCATCAGGGTGAATGCTGGTTTCTCCTACACTGAACGTTGGACAACATGCCAACCACAAGGTTTCTTGCCATGGGAAAGGAAGAGTACTGATTTCTGCATCACAGTCAACCCTGGGCAGTGATTGGAGATAAGGTCTAGGTTCTGAAGCCTGAAAACTGAGGTAGGGAAGAGATGATGACCTAAGGCCATGGCGGGTCTGATGTGCTCAGTGTGCGGTGAGCTGTCTGGGTGTTGGTCACGAGGTCCGGGCTCAGGATGTCAGACAGTGCATTAGTGTCCAGGTTAGACTATATATTGTGGTGCCTTAGAGTGCCGTGTACGTTCTTATCTGAAGAACTCTTCAGGATATGAAGAATGAGCGACTCTGAGGCGCGTGCTCAGGCTTTTGTCTCTGGATTTTGTATCAGCGATGGCCGTGGAATGTTGGGGAGGCCTCATGGGCCATGGACGAATCTTGCTCTCTGTAGATTTGGCCCGATCCCAATTGTTTTTCGTCAATCTGTGGATGGGAGGACACCTTTCAGGTTTGTTACCTCAGGTGTCCCACCAAAAGAGGAATTCCAAAGCAGAGCCCTGGGGAAGAGTTAAGGGACAACCCGATCTACAGTTAAAAATTGGGGCCTAGAGGCATGGCAAGCCCAATATGCTGTCTCTCCATCCAGCCACTGAGAGGCCTTACCGGAGGACTAGGCTCAGGCTAAGGGTCACAATGTGTGTTTGTGACTAAAGTGGCCCGCAAGCATAGGCGGGGCCTCATGGGCCACACTGGTTTCAAGTACAATGAACCTTGGACAACATGCCAACCACAAGGTTTTTTGCCATGGGGAAAGAGTTCTGATTTCTGCATCATTTTCAAACCCGGGCCGTGATTGGAGATAAGGTCTAGGTTCTGAAGCCTGAAAACCCAGGTTGAGAAGAGATGACTACCTAAGGCCATGGAGGGTCCGATGTGCTCAGTGTGCGGCCAGCGTCGGTGTGGGGCCAGGAGGTCCAGACTCATGCTGTGTCAGAAAGGGCATTAGTGCCCAGGTCAGCCTATATCTTTGGGGTACAGCCGAATGGGGTGCATGTTTATCCTCATTTGGGGTTTCTGGGTAGCCCCAGAGGGCAATGTTTTTCTTCTGGAGGGCCGGCAGAGTGCTGCATTGTAGTTCTGGATTGCCAAACTGGAGGGCTTGTGGGCCAGTAGTCTGAGGACGGAAGTCTGAGAACCCAAGCTAGGCCTAGGTTTCTGGGTGAGGATACGGCAGGCACAATCTACAGACCTGAATCGAGATCTCATGCATCTGAAGTCAGGGCGAGGATCAGATGATCGCTCAGGTTGGACATTCTGTCCCTGATGGCCCCTACTTGAAGGGGGGGTGAATAACGAGGCCATGGGAGTTTTCTGACGATGGAAGTTGTGAGAAGCTCCAAACTATAAAGATTATTCTGCAGGACAATTGATACCTGTTGGTTGGCTACAGGACAAT
This sequence comes from Mustela lutreola, assembly GCF_030435805.1. Taxonomy (NCBI): domain Eukaryota; kingdom Metazoa; phylum Chordata; class Mammalia; order Carnivora; family Mustelidae; genus Mustela; species Mustela lutreola. Next base: position 91,300,871 of record NC_081302.1, on the reverse strand, counting down.
GATTCCGAGCAGGGATCTATGGATGGATGGATGGGTAGCCCACCTCGCCTTCCAATTGTCTCCAAGCAACAAGACAGGTTAGATCTGCTGGATCTGGGGGAGCAATCGAGGAGGCTGAGTTGAAATGGACTCTCCTGTGGATGTGTCTTAATATGATTTTGTGTCTGTGGAGACTTTGGAATGAAGCGGTAGCTCTGGGGCCCTGAAGGGTTCTCCTAAAGAGAGGCTTTCACACAGCTCCATCGTGCAAGTTTCCCATATGTAGATGAGATTTGTTCTGATGGGTGAGTCAAGAAACAGCCATATGCTGTTATTGAAATCCAGGCCTCTGAGGAGAGATGCCTGGAAACCAAAGCAATGGACCCGATAGGAGCCTAGGGGCCTGTTAGTTCCTTTTTACCTCTGGGGACATCAGTCTACGGGTTTGAGTGCCCGTACGTGCTCAAATGGGCCCAGATTGCCCCTGTTTTTCCTGGGAAGCCACAAATATTGGGATGGCCTCAGGGACTTTGGAGGTTTTTCCTCTTTGTAGGGTTGTGGCCATTGGAATGGGCACATACAATTCCCTTGGAGAGGGCAAGCACAGTCGTCAGGTTTGGCTCCAGGGGCCTGAGCCTGTAGGGTGTGTAGGCCAGGGCTGTTTGGACAGTTGTCTGAAAACACAAACTCGGCTTATGTTTCGGGTCATAGGTATGGCAGGATTGATCTACAGACCATGAGTCGAACACTTCGAGATATGAAAAAAGGGCGAGTGTGAGGCTCTTGCTCAAGTTTTTGTCTCTGGATATCGTGTCACTCATGGTAGAGAAATTTCCGGGTGACTTCATAGGAAATGGACGAGTCTTACTCTCTGGGGCTTTGGCCCCGTCCAAAGAGTTTGGGGTCATTCTGTGGTATGGAAGAAGCCGTTGTTCTGTTGCTGTTGATTTGTTTTATTTTGTGTTTCAACCTCAGGTGTCCCACCAAATGAGGGATTACAGAGTAGAGCCCTGGGGAGGGGCGACTGGACAACCAGAAATCTGGATAAATATTGGGGCCTAGGGACATGTCAAGCCCATTATGACATCTAATGGTCCAGCCACTGAGAGGACATACTAGAGGACATGACTCACGCTGAGGGTCACAATAGGTATTTAAGCCCTCGTCGCACTCAAGGTTGGGCGGGGCCTCAGTATGAATGCTGGTTTCTCCTACACTGAACGTTGGACAACATGCCAACCACAAGGTTTCTTTCCATGGGTAAGGAGGAGTTCTGATTTCTGCATCACAGTGTCCCTTGGGCAGTGATTGGAGATAAGGTCTAGGTTCTGAAGCCTGAAAACTGAGGTAGGGAAGAGATGATGACCTAAGGCCATGGCGGGTCTGATGTGCTCAGTGTGCGGTCAGCTGTCTGGGTGTTGGTCACGAGGTCCGGGCTCAGGTTGTCAGACAGTGCATTAGTGCCCAGGTTAGACTATATATTCTGGGTGCATTCGAGTGCCGTGTAGGTTCTTATCTGAAGAACTCTTCAGGATATGAAGAATGAGCGAGTCTGAGGCTCGAGCTCAGTCTTTTGTCTCTGGATTTTGTATCAGCGATGGCCGTGGAATGTTGGGGAGGCCTCATGGGCCATGGACGAATCTTGCTCTCTGTGGATTTGGCCCGATCCCAATTGTTTTTCGTCAATCTGTGGGATGGGAGGACTCCTTTCAGGTTTGTTACCTCAGGTGTCCCACCAAAAGTGGAATACCAAAGCAGAGCCCTGGGGAAGAGTGAAGGGACAACCCGAACTACGGTTAAAAATTGGGGCCTAGAGGCATGGCAAGCCCAATATGCTGTCTCTCCATCCAGCCACTGAGAGGCCTTACCGGAGGATTGGTCTCAGGCTGAGGATCACAATGTGTGTTTGTGACCAAAGTGGCCCGCAAGCATAGGCGGGGCCTCATGGGCCACACTGGTTTCAAGTTCAATGAACCTTGTACAACATGCCAACCACAAGGTTTCTTGCCATGGGGAAAGAGTTCTGATTTCTGCATCATTTTCAAACCCGGGCCGTGATTGGAGATAAGGTCTAGGTTCTGAAGCCTGAAAACCGAGGTTGAGAAGAGATGACTACCTAAGGCCATGGAGGGTCCGATGTGCTCAGTGTGCGGCCAGCGTCGGTGTGGGGCCAGGAGGTCCAGACTCAGGCTGTGTCAGAAAGGGCATTAGTGCCCAGGTCATCCTATATATTTGGGGTACAGCCGAACGGCGTGCAGGTTGATCTTCATTGGGGGTTTCTGGGTAGCCCTAGAGGGCAATGTTTTTCTTCTGGAGGGCAGGCAGAGTGCTGCATTGTAGTTCTATATTGCCAAACTGGAGGGCTTGTGGGCCAGTAGTCTGAGGACGGAAGTCTGAGAACCCAAGCAAGGCTTAGGTTTCTGGGTGAGGATATGGCAGGCACAATCTACAGACCTAAATCGAGATCACGTGCATCTGAAGTCAGGGCGAGGATCAGACGATCGCTCAGGTTCGACATTCTGTCCCTGAAGGCCCCTTCTTGAAGAGGGGGGTGAATCACGAGGCCATGCGGTTTTCCCACGATGGGAGTTGTGAGAAGCTCCCAACTGCAAAGATTCTTCTGCAGGACAATTGAGACCTGTTGGTTGTCTCCAGGACAACGTTTCCGAGCATGGTTCTAAGGATGGATGGATGGGTAGCCCACCTCGCCTTCCAATTGTCTCCAAGCAACAAGTCAGGTTAGATGTGCTGGATCTGGGGTACCAACCCGAGGAGGCTGAGTTGAAATGGACTCTCCTGTGGATGTGTCCTAATATGATTTTGTGTCTATGGAGTCATTGGAATGAAGAGGTGGCACTGGGGCCCTGAAGGGTTCTCCTAAAGAGAGGCTTTCACACAGCTCCATCGTACAAGTTTCCCATATGTAGATGAGATTTGTTCTATTGGGTGAGTCAAGAAACAGCCATATGCAGTTATTGAAATCCAGTCCTCTGAGGAGAGATGCCTGTAACCCAAAGCAATGGATCCGATAGGTGCCTAGGGGCCTGTTCATTCCTTTTTACCTCTGGGGACATCAGTCTACGGGTCTGAGTGCCCGTAGGTGCTCAGGTGGGCCCAGATTGCCCCTGTTTGTCCTGGGAAGCCAGAAATATTGGGATGGCCTCAGGGACTTTGGAGGTTTATCCTCTTAGTAGGGTTATGGCCATTGGAATGGGCAGATATAATTCCATTGGAGGGGGCAAACACAGTCGTCAGGTTTGGCTCCAGGGGCCTGAGCCTGTAGAGTGTGTAGGCCAGGGCTTTTTGGACAGTTGTCTGAAAACACAAACTCGGCTTATGTTTCGGGTCATAGGTATGGCAGGACTGATCTACAGACCATGAGGAGAACACTTTAGGATATGAAAAATGGCGAGTGTGAGGCTCTTGCTCAAGTTTATGTCTCTGGATATCGTGTCACTCATGGACTTGAAATATCTGGGTGACTTCATGGGAAATGGACGAGTCTTACTCTCTGGGGGTTTGGCCCCGTCCAAAGTGTTTGAGGTCCTTCTGTGGGATGGAAGAAGTCCGTTGTTCTGTTGTTGTTGATTTGTTTTGTTTTGTATTTCAACCTCACGTGTCCTACCAAATGAGGGATTCCAGAGTAGAGCCCTTGGTAGGGGCGACTGGACAACCAGAAATCTGGTTAAAAATTGGGGCCTAGGGACATGTCAAGCCCATTATGACATCTAATGGTCCAGCCACTGAGAGGACGTACTAGAGGACAGGACTCATGCTGAGGGTCACAATGCGTGTTTATGCCCTCGTCGCACTCAATAATGGGCGGGGCCTCAGGTTGAATGCTGGTTTCCCCTACACTGAACGTTGGACAACATGCCAACCACAAGGTTTCTTGCCATGGGTAAGGAAGAGTTCTGATTTCTACATCACAGTGTCCCTTGGGCAGTGATTGCAGATAAGGTCTAGGTTCTGAAGCCTGAAAACAGAGGTAGGGAAGAGATGATGACCTAAGGCAATGGCGGGTCTGATGTGCTCAGTGTGCGGTCAGCTGTCTGGGTGTTGGTCACGAGGGCCTGGCTCAGGTTGTCAGACAGTGCATTAGTGCCCAGGTTAGACTATATATTTTCGGTGCATTCGAGTGCCGTGTAGTTTCTGATCTGAAGAACTCTTTAGGATATGAAGAATGAGCGAGTCTGAGGCGCGTGCTCAGGCTTTTGTCTCTGGATTTTGTATCAGCAATGGCCGTGGAATGTTGGGGATGCCTCATGGGCCATGGACGAATCTTGCTCTCTGTGGACTTGGCCCGATCCCAATTGTTTTTCGTCAATCTGTGGGATGGGATGACTCCTTTCAGGTTTGTTGCCTCAGGTGTCCCACCAAAAGTGGAATACCAAAGCAGAGCCCTGGGGAAGAGTGAAGGGACAACCTGAACTATGGTTAAAAATTGGGGCCTAGGGGCATGGCAAGCCCAATATGCTGTCTCTCCATCCAGCCACTGAGAGGCCTTACCTGAGGAGTGGGCTCAGGCTGAGGGTCACAAGGTGTGTTTCTGACCAATGTGGCCCGCAAGCATGGGCGGGGCCTCATGGGCCACATTGGTTTCAACTACACTGAACCTTGGACAACATGCCAACCACAAGTTTTCTTGCCATGGGGAAAGAGTTCTGATTTCTGCATCATTTTCAACCCCGGGCCGTGATTGGAGTTAATGTCTAGGTTCTGAAGCCTGAAAAGAGAGGTTGAGAAGAGATGACGACCTAAGGCCATAGCGGGTCCGATGTGCTCAGTGTGCGGCCAGCTGTCTGGGTGGGGCCAGGAGGTCCAGGCTCAGGCTGTGTCAGAAAGGGCATAAGTGCCCAGGTCAGCCTATATATTTGGGGTAGAGCCTAATGGCGTGCAGGTTGATCCTCATTTGCGGTTTATGGGTAGCCCCCGAGGGCAATGTTTTTCTTCTGTAGGGCAGGCAGAGTGTTACATTGTTGTTCTGGATTGCCAAACTGGAGGGCTTGTGGGTCAGTAGTCTGAGGACGGAAGTCTGAGAACCCAAGCTAGGACTAGGTTTCTGGGTGAGGATATGGCAGGCACAATCTACAGACCTGAATCGAGATCTCGTGCATCTGCAGTCAGGGCGAGGATCAGACGATCGCTCAGATTGGACATTCTGTCTCTGATGGCCCTTTCTTTAAGGGGGGGTGGATCAAGAGGCCATGGGGGTTTTATGACGATGGGAGTTGTGAGAAGCTCCCAACTGCAAAGATTCTTCTGCAGGACAATTGAGACCTGTTGGTTGGCTCCAGGACAACGATTCCGAGCAGGGTTCTTAGGATGGATGGCTGGGTAGCCCACCTCGCATTCCAATTGTCTCCAAGCTACAAGACGGGTTAGATCTGCTGGATCTGGGGGAGCAACCGAGGAGGCTGAGTTGAAATGGACTCTCCCGTGGATGTGTCCTAATATTATTTTGTGTCTATGGAGACCTTGGAATGAAGCGGTGGCACTGGGGCCCTGAAGGGTTCTCCTAAAGAGAGGCTTTCACACAGCTCCATCGTGCAAGTTTCCCATGTGTAGATGAGATTTGTTCTGATGGGTGAGTCAAGAAACAGCCATATGCTGTTATTGAAATCCAGGCCTCTGAGGAGAGATGCCTGGAAACCAAAGCAATGGACCCGATAGGTGCCTAGGGGCCTGTTCATTCCTTTTCACCTCAGGGGACATCAGTCTAAGGGTCTGAGTGAAGGTAGGTGCTCAAATGGGCCCATATTGCCCATGTTTTTCCTGGGAAGCCACAAATATTGGGATGGCCTCAGGGACTTTGGAGGTTTATCCTCTTAGTAGGGTTGTGGTCATTGGAATGGGCACATACAATTCCCTTGGAGAGGGCAAGCACAGTCGTCAGGTTTGTCTCCAGGGGCCTGAGCCTGTGGGGTGTGTAGGCCAGGGCTGTTTGGACAGTTGTCTGAAAACACAAACTGGGCTTATGTTTCATGTCATAGGTATGACAGGACTGATCTACAGACCATGAGGAGAACACTTCGGGATATGAAAAAAGGGCAAGTGTGAGTCTCTTGCTCAAGTTTTTCACTCTGGTTATCGGGTCACTCATGGTAGTGAAATTTTCGGGTGACTTCATGGGAAATGGACGAGTCTTACTCTCTGGGGGTTTGGCCCCGTCCAAAGAGTTTGGCGTCCTTCTGTGGGATGGAAGAAGTCCGTTGTTCTGTTGTTGTTGATTTGTTTTGTTATGTTTTTCAACCTCAGTGTTCCCACCAAATGAGGGATTCCAGAGTACAGCCCTTGGGAGGGGCGAATGGACAACCAGAAATCTGGTTAAAAATTGGGGCCTAGGGGCATGTCAAGCCCATTATGACATCTAATGGTTCAGCCTCTTAGAGGATGTACTAGAGGACAATACTCACGCTGAGGGTCACAATGCGTGTTTATGCCCTCGTCGCACTCAAGAATGGGCGGGGCCTCAGGGTGAATGCTGGTTCTCCTACACTGAACGTTGGACAACATGCCAACCATATGGTTTCTTGCCATGGGTAAGGAAGAGTTCTGAATTCTGCATCACAGTCACCCCTGGGCAGTGATTGGAGATAAGGCCTAGGTTCTGAAGCCAGAAATCTGAGGTAGGGAGGAGATGATGACCTAAGGCCATGGCGGGTCAGATGTGCTCAGTGTGCTGTCAGCTGTCTGGGTGTTGGTCACGAGGTCCGGGCTCAGGTTGTCAGACAGTGCATTAGTGCCCAGGTTAGACTATATATTTTCGGTGCATTCGAGTGCCGTGTAGGTTCTTATCTGAAGATCTCTTCAGGATATGAAGAATGAGCCGTCTGAGGAGCGAGCTCAGGCTGTGTTCTCTGGATTTTGTATCATCGATGGCCGTGGAATGTTGGGGAGGCCTCATGGGCCATGGACGAATCCTGCTCTCTGTGGATTTGACCTGATCCCAATTGTTCCTCGTCAATCTGTATGATTGGAGGGCTCCTTTCAGGTTTGTTACCTCAGGTGTCCCACCAAAAGAGGAATTCCAAAGCAGAGCCCTGGGGAAGTGTGAACGGAAAACCTGAACTATGGTTAAAAATTGGGGCCTAGGGGCATGACAAGCCCAATATGCTGTCTCTCCATCCAGCCACTGAGAGGCCTTACCTGAGGACTGGGCACAGGCTGAGGGTCACAAGGTGTGTTTGTGACCAATGTGGCCCGCAAGCATGGTCAGGGCCTCAAGGGCCACACTGTTTTCAACTACACTGAACCTTGGACAACATGCCAACCACAAGGTTTCTTGCCATGGGGAAAGAGTTCTGATTTCTGCATCATTTTCAAACCCGGGCCGTGATTGGAGATAAGGTCTAGGTTCTGAAGCCTGAAAACCGAGTTGAGAAGAGATGACGACCTAAGGCCATGGCGGGTCCGATGTGCTCAGTGTGCGGCCAGCTGTGTGGGTGGGGCCAGGAGGTCCAGGCTCAGGCTGTGTCAGAAAGGGCATTAGTGCCCAGTTCAGCCTATATATTTGGGGTACAACCAAATGGCGTGCAGGTTAATCCTCATTTGGTGTTTCTCGGTAGCCCAGGAGGGAAATGTTTTTCTTCTGGATGGCAGGCAGAGTGGTGCATTGTAGTTCTGGATTGCCAAACTGGATGGCTTGTGGGCCAGTAGTCTGAGAACGGAAGTCTGAGAACCCAGGCTAGGCCTAGGTTTCTGGGTGAGGATATGGCAGGCACAATCTACAGACCTGATTTGAGATCTCGTGCATCTGAAGTCAGGGAGAGGATCAGACGATCGCTCAGGTTGGACATTCTGTCCCTGATGGGCCCTTCTTGAAGGGGGGGGTGGATTTCGAGGCCATGGAGTTTTTCCCACGATGGGAGTTGTGAGAAGCTCCCAACTGCAAAGATTCTTCTGCAGGACAATTGAGACCTGTTGGTTGGCTCCAGGACAACGATTCCGAGCAGGGTTCTTAGGATGGATGGCTGGGTAGCCCACCTCGCATTCCAATTGTCTCCAAGCAACATGACAGGTTAGATATGCTGGATCTGGGGTAGCAACCGAGGAGGCTGAGTTGAAATGGACTCTCCCGTGGATGTGTCCTAATATGATTTTGTGTCTATGGAGACCGTGGAATGAAGCGTTGGCCCTGAGTCCCTGAAGGTTTCTCCTAAAGAGAGGCTTTCACACAGCTCCATCGTGCAAGTTTCCCATGTGTGGATGAGATTTGTTTGATGGGTGAGTCAAGAAACATCCATATGCTGTTATTGAAATCAAGGCCTCTGAGGAGAGATGCCTGGAAACCAAAGCATTGGACCCGATAGGTGCCTAGGGGCCTGTTGGTTCCTTTTTACCTCTGGGGACATCAGTTCACGGGTCTGAGAGCCGGTAGGTGCTCAGATGGGCCCAGATTGCCTCTGTTTGTCCTGGGAAGCCACAAATATTGGGATGGCCTCAAGGACTTTGGAGGTTTACCCTCTTAGTTGGGTTGTGGCCATTGGAATGGGCAGATACAATTCCCTTGGAGAGGGCAAGCACAGTCGTCAGGTTTGGCTCCAGGGGCCTGAGCCTGTAGGGTGTGTAGGCGAGGGCTTTGGACAGTTGTCTGAAAACACAAACTCGGCTTATGTTTCGGGTCATAGGTATGGCAGGACTGATCTACAGACCATGAGGAGAACACTTCGGGATATGAAAATAGGGCGAGTGTGAGCCTCTTGCTCAAGTTTATGTCTCTGGATATCGTTTCACTTATGGTCGTGAAATATCCGGGTGACTTCATGGGAAATGGACGAGTCTTACTCTCTGGGGGTTTGGACCCGTCCAAAGCGTTTGGGGTCCTTCTGTGGGATGGAAGAAGTCCGTTGTTCTGTTGTTGTTGATTTGTTTTGTTTTGTATTTCAACCTCAGGTGTCCCACCAAATGAGGGATTCCAGAGTAGAGCCCTGGGGAGGGGCGACTGGACCACCAGAAATCTGGTTAAAAATTGGGGCCTAGGGACATGTCAAGCCCATTATGACATCTAATGGTCCAGCCACTGAGAGGACATACTAGGGGACAGGACTCACGCTGACGGTCACAATGCGTATTTATGCCCTCGTCGCACTCAAGAATGGGTGGAGCCTCAGGGTGAATGCTGGTTTCTCCTACACTGAACGTTGGACAACATGCCAACCACAAGTTTTCTTGCCATGGGTAAGGAAGAGTTCTGATTTCTGCATCACAGTCACCCATGGGCAGTGATTGGAGATAAGGTCTAGGATCTGAAACCTGAAAACTGAGGTAGGGAAGAGATGATGAGCTAAGGCCATGGCGGTTCTGATGTGCTCAGTGTGCGGTCAGCTGGCTGGGTGTTGGTCACGAGGTCCTGGCTCAGGTTGTCAGACAGTGCATTAGTGCCCTGGTTAGACTATACATTTTGGGTGCATTCGAGTGCCGTGTAGGTTCTTATCTGAAGAACTTTTCAGGATATGAAGAATGAGCGAGTCTGAGGCTCGTGCTCAGTCTTTTGTCTCTGGATTTTGTATCAGCGATGGCCGTGGAATGTTGGGGAGGACTCATGGGCCATGGACGAATCTTGCTCTCTGTGGATTTGGACCGATCCCAATTGTTTTTCATCAATCTGTGGGATGGGATGACTCCTTTCAGGTTTGTTGCCTCAGGTGTCCCACCAAAAGTGGAATACCAAAGCAGAGCCCTGGGGAAGAGTGAAGGGACAACCCGAACTACGGTTAAAAATTGGGGCCTAGAGGCATGGCAAGCCCAATATGCTGTCTCTCCATCCAGCCACTGAGAGGCCTTACCGGAGGACTGGGCTCAGGCTGAGGGTCACAATGTGTGTTTGTGACCAATGTGGTCTGCAAGCATAGGCGGGGCCTCAGGGGCCACACTGGTTTCAAGTACAATGAACCTTGTACAACATGCCAACCACAAGGTTTCTTGCCATGGGGAAAGAGTTCTGATTTCTGCATCATTTTCAAACCCGGGCCGTGATTGGGGATAAGGTCTAGGTTCTGAAGCCTGAAAACCGAGGTTGAGAAGAGATGACTACCTAAGGCCATGGAGGGTCCGATGTGCTCAGTGTGCGGCCAGCGTCTGTGTAGGGCCAGGAGGTCCAGACTCAGGCTGTGTCAGAAAGGGCATTAGTGCCCAGGTCAGCCTATATCTTTGGGGTACAGCCGAATGGGGTGCAGGTTCATCCTCATTTGTGGTTTCTGGGTAGCCACAGAGGGCAATGTTTTTCTTCTGGAGGGCAGGCAGAGTGCTGCATTGTAGTTCTGGATTGCCAAACTGGAGGGCTTGTGGGCCAGTAGTCTGAGGACGGAAGTCTGAGAACCCAAGCTAGGCCTAGGTTTCTGGGTGAGGATATGGCAGGCACAGTGTACAGACCTGAATCGAGATCTCATGCATCTGAAGTCAGGGCGAGGATCAGAAGATTGCTCAGGTTGGACATTCTGTCCCTGATGGCCTCTACTTGAAGTGGGGTGAATCACGAGGCCATGGGAGTTTTCTGACGATGGGAGTTGTGAGAAGCTCCAAACTATAAAGATTATTCTGCAGGACAATTGATACCTGTTGGTTGGCTACAGGACAACGATTCCGAGCAGGGATCTAAGGATGGATGGCTGGGTAGCCCACCTCGCATTCCAATTGTCTCCAAGCAACAAGACAGGTTAGATCTGCTGGATCTGGGGGAGCAACCGAGGAGGCTGAGTTGAAATGGACTCTTCCGTGGATGTGTCCTAATATTATTTTGTGTCTATGGAGACCTTGGAATGAAGCGGGGACACTGGGGCCCTGAAGGGTTCTCTTAAACAGAGGCTTTCACATAGCTCCATCGTGCAAGTTTCCCATGTGTAGATGAGATTTGTTCTGATGGGTGAGTCAAGAAACAGCCATATGCTGTTATTGAAATCCAGGACTCTGAGGAGAGATGCCTGGATACCAAAGCAATGGATCCGATAGGTGCCTAGGGGCCTGTTGGTTCTTTTTTACCTCTGGGGACATCAGTCTAAGGGTCTGAGTGCCGGTAGGTGCTCAGATGGGCCCAGAATGCCCCATTTTTCCTGGGAAGCCACAAATATTGGGATGGCCTCAGGGACTTTGGAAGTTTATACTCTTAGTAGGGTTGTGGTCATTGGAATGGGCAGATACAATTCCCTTGGAGAGGGCAATCACAGTAGTCAAGTTTGGCTCCAGGGGCCTGAGCCTGTAGGGTGTGTAGACCAGGGCTGTTTGGACAGTTGTCTGAAAACACAAACTCGGCTTATGTTTCGGATCATAGGTATGGCAGGACTGATCTACATACCATGAGGAGAACTCTTCGGGATATGAAAGATGGGCGAGTTTGAGGCTCTGCTCATGTTTTTGTCTCTGGATATCGTGTCACTCATGGTCGTGAAATTTCCGGGTGACTTCATGGGAAATGGACGAGTCTTACTCTCTGGGGGTTTGGCCCCGTCCAAAGAGTTTTGGGTCATTCTGTGGGATGGAAGAAGTCCGTTGCTCTGATGTTGTTTTTTTTGTTTGTTTGTTTGTTTTTCAACCTCAGGTGTCCCACCAAATGAGGGATTCCTGAGTTGAGCCCTGGGGAGGGGCGACTGGACAAACAGAAATCTGGTTAAAAATTGGGGCCTAGGGACATGTCAAGCCCATTATGACATCTAATGGTCCAGCCACTGAGAGGACGTACTAGAGGACAGGACTCACGCTGAGGGTCACAATGCGTGTTTATGCCCTCGTCGCACTCAAGAATGGGCGGGGCCTCAGGGTGAATGCTGGTTTCTCCTACACTGAACGTTGGACAACATGCCAACCACAAGGTTTCTTGCCATGGGTAAGGAAGTGTTCTGATTTCTGCATCACAGTCACCCCTGGGCAGTAATTGGAGATAAGGTCTAGGATCTGAAGCCTGAAAACTGAGGTAGGGAAGAGATGATGACCTAAGGCCATGGCGGGTCTGATGTGCTCAGTGTGCGGTCAGCTGTCTGGGTTTAGGTCACGAGGTCCGGGCTCAGGTTGTCAGACAGTGCATTAGTGCCCAGTTTAGACTATATATTTTGGGTGCATTCGAGTGCCGTGTAAGTTCTTATCTGGAGAACTCTTCAGGATATGAAGAATGAGCGAGACTGAGGCACGTGCTCAGGCTTTTGTCTCTGGATTTTGTATCAGCGATGGCCGTGGAATGTTGGGGAGGCCTCATGGGCCATGGACGAATCTTGCTCTAAGTACTTGGCCCTATCCCAATTGTTTTTCGTCAATCTGTGGGACGGGAGGACACCTTTCAGGTTTCTTACCTCAGGTGTCCCAGCAAAAGTGGAATTCCAAAGCATTGCCTTGGGGAAGAGTGAATGGACAACCCGAACTATCGTTAAAAATTGGGGCCTAGGGGCATGGCAAGCCCAATATGCTGACTCTCCGTCCAGCCACTGAGAGGCCTTACCTGACGACTGGGTTCAGGCTGAGGGTCACAATGTGTGTTTGTGACCAATGTGGTCCGCAAGCATGGGCGGGGCCACATGGGCCACACTGGTTTCAAGTACACTGAACCTTGGACAACATGCCAACCACAAGGTTTCTTGCCATGGGGAAAGAGTTCTGTTTCCTGCATCATTTTCAAACCCGGGCCGTGATTGGGGATAAGGTCTAGGTTCTGAAGCCTGAAAACTGAGGTTGACAAGAGATGACGACCTAAGACCATGACGGGTCCGATGTGCTCAGTGTGCGACCAGCTGTCTTGGTGGGGCCAGGATGTCCAGGATCAAGCTGTGTCATAAAGAGCATTAGTGCCCAGGTCAGCCTATATATTTGGGGTACAGCCGAATGGCGTGCCCCGTTGATCCTCATTTGGTGTTTCTGGGTAGCCCCAGAGGGCAATGTTTTTCTTTTTGGGTGCAGGCAGATTGCTGCATTGTATTTCTGGATTGCCATACTGGAGGGCTTTTGGGCCAGTAGTCTGAGGACGGAAGTCTGAGAACCAAAGCTAGGCCTAGGTTTCTGGGTGAGGATATGGCAGGCACAGTCCACAGACCTGAATCGAGATCTCATGCATCTGAAGTCAGGGCGAGGATCAGAGGATCGCTCAGGTTGGACATAAAGTCCCTGATGGCCCCTTATTGAGGGGGGGTGGATCACGAGGCCATGCGGTTTTTGCCAAGATGGGAGTTGTGAGAAGCTCCCAACTGCAAAGATTCTTCTGCAGGACAATTGAGACCTCTTGGTTGGCTCCAGGACAACGATTCTGAGCATGGTTCTAAGGATGGATGGCTGGGTAGCCCACTTCGCATTCCAATTGTCTCCCAGCAACAAGACAGGTTAGATCTGCTGGATCTGGGGGAGCACCCGAGGAAGCGGAGTTGAAATGGACTCTCCCGTGGATGTGTCCTAATATGATTTTATGCCTATGTAGACCTTGGAATGAAGCTGTGGCACTGGGGCCCTGAAGGGTTCTCCTAAAGAGAGGCTTTCACACAGCTCCATCGTGCAAGTTTCCCATGTGTAGATGAGATTTGTTCTGATGGGTGAGTCAAGAAACAGCCATATGCTGTTATTGAAATCCAGTCCTCTGAGGAGAGATGCCTGTAACCCAAAGCAATGGATCCGATAGGTGCCTAGGGGCCTGTTCGTTCCTTTTTACCTCTGGGCACATCAGTCTACGGGTCTGAGTGCAGGTAGGTGCTCAGATGGGCCCAGATTGCCCCTGTTTGTCCTGGGAAGCCACAAATATTGGGATGGCCTCAGGGACTTTGGCGGTTTATCCTTTTAGTAGGGTTGTGGCCATTGGAATGGGCACATACAATTCCCTTGGACAGGGCAAGCACAGTCGTCAGGTTTGGCTCCAAGGGCCTGATCCTGTAGGGTGTGTAGGCCAGGGCTTTTTGGACAGTTGTCTGAAAACACAAACTCTGCATATGTTTCGGGTCATAGGTATGGCAGGACTGATCTACAGACCACCAGGAGAACTCTTCGGGTAATGAAAAAAGGGCGAGTGTGAGGCTCTTGCTCAAGTTTTTGTCTCTGGATATCGTGTCACTCGTGGTCGTGAAATTTCCGGGTGACGTCATGGGAAATGGACGAGTGTTACTCTCTGGGGTCTTGGCCCCGTTCAAAGAGTTTGGGGTCATTCTGTGGGATGGAAGAAATCCGTGGTTCTGTTGTTGTTGATTGGTTTTGTTTTGTTTTTCAACCTCAGGTGTCCCACCAAATGAGGGATTCCAGAGTATAACCCTGGGGAGGGGCGACTGGACAACCAGAAATCTGGTTAAAAATTGGGGCCTAGGGGCATGTCAAGCCCATTATGACATCTAATGTTTCAGCCACTGAGAGGACGTACTAGAGGACAGGACTCACAATGAAGGTCACAATGCGTGTTTATGCCCTCGTCGCACTCAAGAATGGGCGGGGCCTCAGGTTGAATGCTGGTTTCTCCTTCACTGAACGTTGGACAACATGCCAACCACAAGGTTTCTTGCCATGGGTAAGGAAGAGTTCTGATTTCTGCATCACAGTGACCCGTGGGCAGTGATTGGAGATAAGGTCTAGGTTCTGAAGCCTGAAAACTGAGGTAGAGAAGAGATGATGACCTAAGGCCATGGCGGGTCTGATGTGCTCAGTGTGCGGTCAGCTGTCTGGGTGTTGGTCACGAGGTCCGGGCTCAGGTTGTCAGACAGTGCATTAGTGCCCAGGTTAGACTATATATTTTGGGTGCCTTCGAGTGCCGTGTAGGTTCTTATCTGAAGAACTCTTCAGGATATGAAGAATGAGCGAGTCTGAGGCGTGTGTTCAGGCTTTTGTCTCTGGATTTTGTATCAGCAAAGGCCGTGGAATGTTGGGGAGGCCTTTGGCCATGGACGAATCTTGCTCTCTGTGGATTTGGCCCGATCCCAATTGTTTTTCTCAATCTGTGGGATTGGAGGACTCCTTTCAGGTTTGTTACATCAGGTGTCCCACCAAAATAGGAATTCCAAAGCAGAGCCCTGGGGAAGAATGAAGGGACAACCCGAACTATGGTTAAAAATTGGGGCCTAGGGGCATGGCAAGCCCAATATGTTGTCTCTCCATCCAGCCACTGAGAGGCCTTACCTGAGGAGTGGGCTCAGGCTGAGGGTCACAATGTGAGTTTGTGACCAATGTGGCCCGCAAGCATTGGCGGGGCCACATGGGCCACACTGGTTTCAACGACACTGATCATTGGACAACATGCCAACCAAGGTTTCTTGCCATGGGGAAAGAGTTCTGATTTCTGCATCATTTTCAAACACGGGCCGTGATTGGATATAAGGTCTAGGATCTGAAGCCTGAAACCTAGTTTGAGAAGAGATGACGACGTAAGGCCATGGCGGGTCCGATGTGCTCAGTGTGCAGACAGCTGTGTGGGTGGGGCCAGGAGGTCCAGGCTCAGGCTGTGTCAGAAAGGGTATTAGTGCCCAGGTCAGCCTATATATTTGGGGTACAGCCGAATGGCGTGCCCCGTTGATCCTCATTTGGGATTTCTGGGTAGCCCCAGTGGTCAATGTTTTTTTCTTGGGTGCAGGCAGAGTGATGCATTGTTGTTCTGGATTGCCATACTGGAGGGCTTGTGGGCCAGTAGACTGAGGACGGAAGTCTGAGAACCTAAGCTAGGCCTAGGTTTCTGGGTGAGGATATGGCAGGCACAATCTACAGACCTGAATCGATATCTCGTGCATCTGAAGTCAGGGCGAGCATCAGAGGATTGCTCAGGTTGGACATTCTGTCCCTGATGGCCCCTTATTGAAGGGGGGGTGGATCACGAGGCCATGGGGGTTTTGCCAGGATTGGAGTTGTGAGAAGCTCCTAACTGCAAACATTCTTCTGCAGGACAATTGAGAACTGTTGGTTGGCTCCAGGACAACGATTCTGAGCAGGGATCTAAGGATGGATGGATGGGTAGCTCACCTCGCATTCCAATTGTCTCCAAGCAACAAGACAGGTTAGATCTGTTGGATCTAGGGGAGCAACCGAGGAGGCTGAGTTGAAATGGACTCTCCCGTGGATGTGTCCTAATATGATTTTGTGTCTATGGAGACCTTGGAATGAAGCCTGGGGCCCTGAAGGGTTCTCCTAAAGAGAGGCTTTCACACAGCTCCATCGTGCAAGTTTCCCATGTGTAGATGAGATTTCTTCTGATGGGTGAGTCAAAAACACCCATATGCTGTTATTGAAATCCAGGCCTCTGAGGAGAGATGCCTGGAAACCAAAGCAATGGATCCGATAGGTGCCTAGGGGCCTGTTTGTTCCTTTTTACCTCTGGGGACATCAGTCTACGGGTCTGAGTGCCGGTAGGTGCTCAGATGGGCCCAGATTGCCCCTGTTAGTCATAGAAAGCCACAAATATTGGGATGGCCTCAGGGATTTTGTAAGTTTATCCTATTAGTAGGGTTGTGGCCATTGGAATTGGCACATACAATACCCTTGGAGTGGCCAAGCCAAAGTCGTCAGGTTTGGCTCCAGGGGCCTGAGCCTGTAGGGTGTTTAGGCCAGGGCTGTTTGGACAGTTGTCTGAAAACACAAACTCGGCTTATGTTTCGGGTCATAGGTATGGCAGGACTGATCTACAGGCCATGAGGAGAACTCTTCGGGATATGAAAAAAGGGCGAGTGTGAGGCTCTTGCTCATGTTTTTGTCTCTGGATATTGTGTCACTCATGGTCGTGAAATTTCCGGGTGACTTCTTGGGAAACGGACGAGTTTTACTCTCTGGCGGTTTGGCCCCGTCTAAAGAGTTTGGGGTTATTCTGTGGGATGGAAGAAGTCCGTTGTTCTGTTGTTGATTTTTATGTTTTTCTTTTTCAACCTCAGCTGTCCCACCAAATGAGGGATTCCAGAGTAGAGCCCTGGGGAGGGGCGACTGGACAACCAGAAATCTGGTTAAAAATTGGGGCCTAGGGACATGTCAAGCCCATTATGACATCTAATGATCCAGCCACTGAGAGGACGTACTAGATGACAGGACTCACGCTGAGGGTCACAGTGTGTGTATATGCTCTCGTCGCACTCAAGAATGGGCGGGGCCTCAGGGTGAATGCTGGTTTCTCCTACACTGAACGTTGGACAACATGCCAACCACAAGGTTTCTTGCCATGGGTAAGGAAGATTTCTGATTTCTACAACACAGTCACCCCTGGGCAGTGATTGGAGATAAGGTCTAGGTTCTGAAGCCTGAAAACTGAGGTAGGGAAGAGATGATGACCTAAGGCCATGGCGAGTCTGATGTGCTCAGTGTGCGGTCAATTGTCTGGGTGTTGGTCACGAGGTCCGGGCTCAGGTTGTCAGAAGGTGCATTAGTGCCCAGGTTAGACTATATATTTTGTGTGCATTCGAGTGTTGTGTAGGTTCTTACCTGAAGAACTCCTCAGGATATGAAGAATGAGCGAGTCTGAGGCGCAGGCTCAGGCTTTTGTCTATGGATTTTGTAACAGCGATGGGCTTGGAATTCTGGGGAGGCCTCATGGGCCATGGACGAATCTTGCTATCTGTGGATTTGGCCCGTTCCCAATTGTTTTTCGTCAATTTGTGGGATGGGAGGACTCCTTTCATGTTTGTTACCTCAGGTGTCCCACCAAAAGAGGAATTCCAAAGCAGGGCCCTGGGGAAGAGTGAAGGCACAGCCCGAATGATGGTTAAAAATTGGGGCCTAGGGGCATGGCAAGCCCAATATGCTGTCTCTCCATCCAGCCACTGAGAGGCCTTACCTGAGGACTGGGTTCAGGCTGCAGGTCACAATGTGTATTTGTGACCAATGTTGCCCGCAATCATGGGCGGGGCCTCAAGGCCACACTTGTTTCAACTACACAGAACATGGACAACATGCCATCCGGAAGTTTAATTGCCATGGGGAAAGTGTTCTGATGTCTACATCATTTTCAACCCTGGTCGTGATTGGAGATAAGGTCTAGGTTCTGAAGCCTGAACCGAGGTTAAGAAGAGAAGACGACCTAAGGCCATGGCGGGTCCAATGTGCTCAGTGTGCGGCCAGCTGTCTGGGTGGGGCCAGGAGGTCCATGCTCAGGCTGTGTCAGAAAGGGCATTAGTGCCCAGGTCAGCCTATATATTTGGGGTACAGCCGAACGGCGTGCAGGTTGATCCTCATTTGGTGTTTCTCGGTAGCCCCGGAGGGAAATGTTTTTTCTGGAGGGCAGGCAGAGTGCTGCATTGTAGTTCTGGATTGCCAAACTGGATGGCTTGTGGGCCAGTAGTCTGAGAACGGAAATCTGAGAACCCAGTCTAGGACTAGTTTTCTGGGTGAGGATATGGCAGGCACAATCTACAGACCTGAATCGAAATCTCGTGCATCTGAAGTCAGGGCGAGGATCAGACGATCGCTCAGGTTGGACATTCTGTCCCTGATGGGCCCTTCTTGAAGGGGGGGGTGGATCTCGAGGCCATGGGGTTTTTCCAACGATGGGAGTTGTGAGAAGCTCCCAACTGCAAAGATTCTTCTGCAGGACAATTGAGACCTGTTGGTTGGCTCCAGGACAACGATTCCGAGCAGGGTTCTTAGGATGGATGGCTGGGTAGCCCACCTCGCATTCCAATTGTCTCCAAGCAACATGACAGGTTAGATATGCTGGATCTGGGGTAGCAACCGAGGAGGCTGAGTTGAAATGGACTCTCCCGTGGATGTGTCCTAATATGATTTTGTGTCTATGGAGACCGTGGAATGAAGCGGTGGCCCTGAGTCCCTGAAGGTTTCTCCTAAAGAGAGGCTTTCACACAGCTCCATCGTGCAAGTTTCCCATGTGTAGATGAGATCTGTTTGATGGGTGAGTCAAGAAACATCCATATGCTGTTATTGAAATCAAGGCCTCTGAGGAGAGATGCCTGGAAACCAAAGCATTGGATCCGATATGTGCCTAGGGGCCTGTTGGTTCCTTTTTATCTCTGGGGACATCAGTTTACGGGTCTGAGAGCCGGTAGGTGCTCAGATGGGCCCAGTTTGCCTCTGTTTGTCCTGGGAAGCCACAAATATTGGGATTGCCTCAAGGACTTTGGAGGTTTACCCTCTTAGTAGGGTTGTGGTCATTGGAATGGGCACATACAATTCCCTTGGAGAGGGCAAGCACAGTCGTCAGGTTTGGCTCCAGGGGCCTGATCCTGTAGGGTGTGTAGGCCAGGGCTGTTTGGACAGTTGTCTGAAAACACAAACTCGGCTTATGTTTCGGGTCATAGGTATGGCAGGACTGATCTACAGACCATGAGGAGAACTCTTCGGGATATGAAAAAAGGGCGAGTGTGAGGCTCTTGCTCAAGTTTTTGTCTCTGGATATCGTGTCTCTCATGGTCGAGAAATTTCCGGGTGACTTCATGGGAAATGGATTAGTCTTACTCTCTGGGGGTTTGGCCCCGTCCAAAGAATTTGAGGTCATTCTGTGGGATGGAAGAAGTCCGTTGTTCTGTTGTTGTTGATTTGTTTTGTTTTGTTTTTAAACCTCAGGTGTCCCACCAAATGAGGGATTCCAGAGTAGAGCCCTGGGGAGGGGCGACTGGACAACCAGAAATCTGGTTAAAAATTGGGGCCTAGGGACATGTCAAGCCCATTATGACATCTAATGTTTCAGCCACTGAGAGGACGTACTAGAGGACAGGTCTCACGTTGATGGTCACAATGCGGGTTTATGCCCTCGTCGCACTCAAGAATGGGCGGGGCCTCAGGGTGAAAGCTGGTATTCTCCTACACTGAACGTTGGACATCATGCCAACCACAAGGTTTCTTGCCATGGGTAAGGAAGAGTTCTGATTTCTGCCTCACATTCACCCCTGGGCAGTGATTGGAGATAAGGTCTAGGTTCTGAAGCCTGAAAACTGAGGTAGGGAAGAGATGATGACCTAAGGCCATGGCGGGTCTGATGTTCTCATGGTACGGTCAGCTGTCTGGGTGTTGGTCACGAGGTCCGGGCTCAGGTTGTCAGACAGTGCATTAGTGCCCAGGTTAGACTATATATTTTCGGTGCATTCGAGTGCCGTGTAGGTTCTTATCTGAAGAACTCTTCAGGATATGAAGAATGAGCGAGTCTGAGGCGTGTGCTCAGGCTTTTGTCTCTGGATTTTGTATCAGCGATGGCCGTGGAATGTTGCGGAGGCCTCATGGGCCATGGACGAATCTTGCTCTCTGTGGACTTGGCCTGATCCCAATTGTTTTTCGTCAATCTGTGGGATGTGAGGACTCCTTTCAGGTTTGTTTCGTCAGGTGTCCCATCAAGAGAGGATTCCAAAGCAGAGCCCTGGGGAAGAGTGAAGGGACAACCCGAACTATGGTTAAAAATTGGGGTCTAGGGGCATGGCAAGCCCAATATGCTGTCTCTCCATCCAGCCACTGAGAGGCCATACCTGAGGATTGGGCTCAGGCTGAGGGTCACAATGTGTGTTTGTGACCAATGTTGCCCGCAATCATGGGTGGGGCCTCAAGGCCACACTTGTTTCAACTACACAGAACCTTGGACAACATGCCATCCGGAAGTTTTCTTGCCATGGGGAAAGAGTTCTGATGTCTACATCATTTTCAACCCTGGCCGTGATTAGAGATAAGGTCTAGGTTCTGAAGCCTGAAAACCAAGGTTGAGAAGAGATGACGACCTAAGGCCATGGCGGGTCCGATGTGCTCAGTGTGCGGCCACCTGTGTGGGTGGGGCCAGGAGGTCCAGGCTCAGGCTGTGTCAGAAAGGGCATTAGTGCCCAGGTCAGCCTATATATTTGGGGTACAGCCGAACGGCGTGCAGGTTGATCCTCATTTGGTGATTCTCGGTAGCCCCGGAGGGAAATGTTTTTTCTGGAGGGCAGGCAGAGTGCTGCATTGTAGTTCTGGATTGCCAAACTGGATGGCTTGTGGGCCAGTAGTCTGAGAACGGAAGTCTGAGAACCCAGGCTAGGCCTAGGTTTCTGGGTGAGGATATGGCAGGCACAATCTACAGACCTGATTCGAGATCTCGTGCATCTGAATTCAGGGCGAGGATCAGACGATCGCTCAGGTTGGACATTCTGTCCCTGATGGGCCCTTCTTGAAGGGGGGGGGGGTGGATCTCGAGGCCATGGGGGTTTTCCCACGATGGGAGTTGTGAGAAGCTCCCAATTGCAAAGATTCTTCTGCAGGACAATTGAGACCTGTTGGTTGGCTCCAGGACAACGTTTCCGAGCAGGGTTCTTAGGATGGATGGCTGGGTAGCCCACCTCGCATTCCAATTGTCTCCAAGCAACAAGACAGGTTAGATATGCTGGATCTGGGGGAGCAACCGAGGAGGCTGAGTTGAAATGGACTCTCCCGTGGATGTGTCCTAATATGATTTTGTGTCTATGGAGACCGTGGAATGAAGCGGTGGCCCTGAGGCCCTGAAGGTTTCTCCTAAAGAGAGGCTTTCACACAGCTCCATCGTGCAAGTTTCCCATGTGTAGATGAGATTTGTTTGATGGGTGAGTCAAGAGACAGCCATATGCTGTTATTGAAATCAAGGCCTCTGAGGAGAGATGCCTGGAAACCAAAGCATTGGATCTGATAGGTGCCTAGGGGCCTGTTGGTCCCTTTTTACCTCTGGGGACATCAGTTTATGGGTCTGAGAGCCGGTAGGTGTTCAGATGGGCCCTGATTGCCCCTGTTTGTCCTGGGAAGCCACAAATATTGGTATGGCCTCAGGGACTTTGGAGGTTTATCCTCTTAGTAGGGTTGTGGCCATTGGAATGGGCACATACAATTCCCTTGGAGAGGGCAAGCACAGTCGTCAGGTTTGGCTCCAGGGGCCTGATCCTGCAGGGTGTGTAGGCCAGGGCTGTTTGGACAGTTGTCTGAAAACACAAACTCGGCTTATGTTTCGGGTCATAGGTATGGCAGGACTGATCTACAGACCATGAGGAGAACTCTTCGGGATATGAAAAAAGGGCGAGTGTGAGGCTCTTGCTCAAGTTTTTGTCTCTGGATATCGTGTCACTCATGGTAGAGAAATTTCCGGGTGACTTCATAGGAAATGGACGAGTCTTACTCTCTGGGGCTTTGGCCCCGTCCAAAGAGTTTGCGGTCATTCTGTGGGATGGAAGAAGTCCGTTGTTCTGTTGTTGTTGATTTGTTTTGTTTTGTTTTTAAACCTCAGGTGTCCCACCAAATGAGGGATTCCAGAGTAGAGCCCTGGGGAGGGGCGACTGGACAACCAGAAATCTGGTTAAAAATTGGGGCCTAGGGACATGTCAAGCCCATTATGACATCTAATGGTCCAGCCACTGAGAGGACGTACTAGAGGACAGGACTCACGTTGATGGTCACAGCGTGTTTATGCCCTCGTCGCACTCAAGAATGGGCGGGGCCTCAGGGTGAAAGCTGGTATTCTCCTACACTGAACGTTGGACATCATGCCAACCACAAGGTTTCTTGCCATGGGTAAGGAAGAGTTCTGATTTCTGCCTCACATTCACCCCTGGGCAGTGATTGGAGATAAGGTCTAGGTTCTGAAGCCTGAAAACTGAGGTAGGGAAGAGATGATGACCTAAGGCCATGGCGGGTCTGATGTGCTCATGGTGCGGTCAGCTGTCTGGGAGTTGGTCACGAGGTCCGGGCTCAGGTTGTCAGACAGTGCATTAGTGCCCAGGTTAGACTATATATTTTCGGTGCATTCGAGTGCCGTGTAGGTTCTTATCTGAAGAACTCTTCAGGATATGAAGAATGAGCGAGTCTGAGGCGTGTGCTCAGGCTTTTGTCTCTGGATTTTGTATCAGTGATGGCCGTGGAATGTTGCAGAGGCCTCATGGGCCATGGACCAATCTTGCTCTCTGTGGACTTGGCCTGATCCCAATTGTTTTTCGTCAATCTGTGGGATGTGAGGACTCCTTTCAGGTTTGTTTCGTCAGGTGTCCCACCAAGAGAGGAATTCCAAAGCAGAGCCCTGGGGAAGAGTGAAGGGACAAAGCAAACTATGTTTAAAAATTGGGGTCTAGGGTCATGGCAAGCCCGATATGCTGTCTCTCCATCCAGCCACTGAGAGGCCATACCTGAGGACTGGGCTCAGGCTGAGGGTCACAATGTGTGTTTGTGACCAATGTTGCCCGCATTCATGGGCGGGGCCTCAAGGCTACACTTGTTTCAACTACACAGAACCTTGGACAACATGCCATCCGGAAGTTTTCTTGCCATGGGGAAAGAGTTCTGATGTCTACATCATTTTCAACCCTGGCCGTGATTGGAGATAAGGTCTAGGTTCTGAAGCCTGAAAACCGAGGTTGAGAAGAGATGACGACCTAAGGCCATGGCGGGTCCGATGTGCTCAGTGTGCGGCCAGCTGTGTGGGTGGGGCCAGGAGGTCCAGGCTCAGGCTGTGTCAGAAAGGGCATTAGTGCCCAGGTCAGCCTATATATTTGGGGTACAGCCGAACGGCGTGCAGGTTGATCCTCATTTGGTGTTTCTCGGTAGCCCAGGAGGGAAATGTTTTTTCTGGAGGGCAGGCAGAGTGCTGCATTGTTGTTCTGGATTGCCAAACTGGATGGCTTGTGGGCCAGTAGTCTGAGAACGGAAGTCTGAGAACCCAGGCTTGGCCTAGGTTTCTGGGTGAGGATATGGCAGGCACAATCTACAGACCTGAATCGAGATCTCGTGCATCTGAATTCAGGGCGAGGATCAGACGATTGCTCAGGTTGGACATTCTGTCCCTGATGGCCCCTTCTTGAAGAGGGGGGTGGATATCGAGGCCATGGGGGTTTTCCCACGATGGGAGTTGTGAGAAGCTCCCAACTGCAAAGATTCTTCTGCAGGACAATTGAGACCTGTTGGTTGGCTCCAGGACAACGATTCCGAGCAGGGTTCTTAGGATGGATGGCTGGGTAGCCCACCTCGCATTCCAATTGTTTCCAAGCAACAAGACAGGTTAGATATGCTGGATCTGGGGGAGCAACCGAGGAGGCTGAGTTGAAATGGACTCTCCCGTGGATGTGTCCTAATATGATTTTGTGTCTATGGAGACCGTTGAATGAAGCGGTGGCCCTGAGGCCCTGAAGGTTTCTCCTAAAGAAAGGTTTTCACACAGCTCCATCGTGCAAGTTTCCCATGTGTAGATGAGATTTGTTCTGATGGGTGAGTCAAGAAAAGCCATATGCTGTTATTGAAATCCAGGCCTCTGAGGAGAGATGCCTGGAAACCAAAGCAATGGATTTGATAGGTGCCTAGGGGCCTATTGGTACCTTTTTACCTCTGGGGACATTAGTCTACGGGTCTGAGTGCCGGTAGGTGCTCAGATGGGCCCAGACTGCCCCATTTGTCCTGGGAAGCCACAAATATTGGGATGGCCTCAGGGACTTTGGAGGTTTATACTCTTAGGAGTGTTTTGGCCATTGGAATCGGCAGATACAATTCCCTTGGAGAGGGCAATCACAGTCGTCAGGTTTGGCTCCAGGGGCCTGAGCCTGTAGGGTGTGTAGGCCAGGGTTCTTTGGACAGTTGTCTGAAAACACAACCTCGGCTTATGTTTCGGGTCATAGGTATGGCAGGACTGATCTACAGACCATGAGGAGAACTCTTCGGGATATGAAAAAAGGGCGAGTGTGAGGCTCTTGCTCAAGTTTTTGTCTCTGGATATCGTGTCACTCATGGTCGTGAAATATCCGGATGACTTCATGGGAAATGGATTAGTCTTACTCTCGGGGGTTTGGCCCCGTCCAAAGAGTTTGGGGTCATTCTGTGGGATGGAAGAAGTCCGTTGTTCTGTTGTTGTTGATTTGTTTTGTTTTATTTTTCAACCTCTGGTGTCCCAGCAAATGAGTGATTCCAGAGTAGAGCCCTGGGGAAGGGGGCCTGGACAACCAGAAATCTGGTTAAAAATTGGGGCCTAGGGACATGTCAAGCCCATTATGACATCTAATGGTCCAGCCCCTGAGAGGACGTACTAGAGGACAGAATCACGCTGAGGGTCACAATGCGTGTTTATGCCCTCGTCGCACTCAAGAATGGGCGGAGCCTCAGGGTGAATGCTGGTTAACCTACACTGAACGCTGGACAACATGCCAACCACAAGGTTTCTTGCCATGGGTAAGGAAGAGTTCTGATTACTACATCACAGTCACCCCTGGGCAGTGATTGGATATAAGGTCTAGATTTGAAGCCTGAATTCTGAGGTAGGGAAGAGATGATGACCTAAGGCCATGGCGGATCTGATGTGCTCAGTGTGCGGTCAGCTGTCTGGGTGTTGGTCACGAGATCCGGGCTCAGGTTGTCAGACAGTGCATTAGTGGCCAGGTTAGACTATTTATTTTGGGTGCATTCGAGAACCGTGTAGGTTCTTATCTGAAGAACTCTTCAGGATATGAAGAATGAGCAAGTCTGAGGCGCGTGCTCAGGCTTTTGTCTCTGGATTTTGTATCAGCGATGGCCGTGGAATGTTGCGGAGGCCTCATGGGCCATGGACGAATCTTGCTCTCTGTGGATTTGGCCCGATCCCAATTGTTTTTCGTCATTCAGTGGGATGGGAGGACTCCTTTCAGGTTTGTTACCTCAGGTGTCCCACCAAAAGAGGAATTCCAAAGCAGTGTCCTGGGGAAGACCGAAGGGACAACCCGAACTATGGTTAAATATTTGGGCCTAGGGGCATGGCAAGCCCAATAGGCTGACTCTCCATCCAGCCACTGAGAGGCCTTACCTGAGGACTGGGCTCAGGCTGAGGGTCACATTGTGTGTTTGTGACCAATGTCGCCCGCAAGCATGGGCGGTGCCTCATGGGCCACACTGGTTTCAATTACATTGAACGTTGGACAACATGCCAACGACATGGTTTCTTGCCATGGGTAAGGATGAGTTCTGATTTCTGCATCACAGTCACCCCTGGGCAGTGATTGGAGGTAAGGTCTAGGTTCTGAAGCCTGAGAACTGAGGTAGGTAAGAGATGATGACCTAAGGCCTTGTGGGGTCTGATGTGCTCAGTGTGCATTCAGCTGTCTCGGTGTTGGTCACGAGGTCCGGGCTCAGGTTGTCAGACAGTGTATTAGTGCCCAGGTTAGACTATATATTTTGGGTGCATTCGAGTGCCGTGTAAGTTCTTATCTGAAGAACTCTTCAGGATATGAATAATGAGCCAGTCTGAGGCACGTGCTCAGGCTTATGTCTCTGGATTTTGTATCAGCGATAGCCGTGGAATGTTGGGGATGCATCATGGGCCATGGACGAATCTTGCTGTCTGTGGACTTGGCCCGATCCCAATTGTTTTTCTTCAATCTGTGGGATGGGAGGACTCCTTTCAGGTTTGTTACCTCAGATTTCCCACTAAAAGAGGAATTCCAAAGCAGAGCCCTGGGGAAGAGTGAAGGGACAACCCGAACTATGGTTAAAAATTGGGCCCTAGGGGCATGGCAAGCCCAATATGCTGACTCTCCATCCAGCCACTGAGAGGCCTTACCTTAGGACTGGGCTCAGGATGAGGGTCACATTGTGTGTTTGTGACCAATGTGGCCCGCAAGCATGGGCCGGGCCTCATGGGCCACACTGGTTTCAACTACACTGAACCTTGGACAATATGCCAACCACAAGGTTTCTTGCCATGGGGAAAGAGTTCTGATTTCTGCATCATTTTCCAACGCGAGCCATGATTGGAGATAAGGTCTAGGTTCTGAAGCCTTAAATCCGAGGTTGAGAAGAGATGACAACATAAGACCATGAGGGTCCAATGTGCTCAGTTTGCGACCAGCTGTCTGGGTGGGGCCAGGAGGTCCAGGATCAAGCTGTGTCAGAAAGGGCATTAGTGCCCAGGTCAGCCTATATATTTGGGGAACAGCCGAACGGCGTGCCCCGTTGCTCCTCATTTGGTGTTTCTGTGTAACCCCAGAGGGCAATGGTTTTCTTCTGGAGGGCAGGCAGAGTGCTGCATTGTAATTCTGAATTGCCAAACTGGGGGGCTTGTGGGGTAGTAGTCTGAGGATGGAAGTCTGAGAACCCAAGCTAGGCCTAGGTTTCTGGGTGAGGAAATGCAGGCACAATCTAAAGACCTGAATCGAGATCTCGTGCATCTGAAGTCAGCGCGAGGATCAGACGATCGCTAAGGTTGGACATTCTGTCCCTGATGGCCCCTTCTTGAAAGCGGGGGGGTGGATAACGAGGCCATGGGGTTTTCCCACGATGGCAGTTGTGAGAATCTACGAACTGCCAAGATTCTTCTGCAGGACAATTGAGACCTGTTGGTTGGCTCCATGACACGATTCCGAGCAGGGTTCTAAGGATGGATGTCTGGGTAGCCCACCACGCATACTAATTGTCTCCAAGCAACAAGACAGGTTAGATCTGCTGGATCTGGGGGAGCAACCGAGGAGTCTGAGTTGAAATGGACTCCCCCGTGGATGTGTCCTAATATGATTTTGTGTCTATGGAGACTTGGAATGAAGCGGTGGCACTGCGGCCCAGAAGGGTTCTCCTAAAGAGAGTCTTTCACAGATCTCCATCGTGCAAGTTTCCCATGTGTAGACGAGATTTGTTATGATGGGTGATTCAAGAAACAGGCATATGCTCTAATTGAAATCCAGGCCTCTGAGGAGAGATGCCTGGAAACCAAAGCAATGGATCCGATAGGTGCCTAGGGGCCTGTTTGTTCCTTTTTACCTCTGGGGACATCAGTCTACGGGTCTGAGTGCCGGTAGGTGCTCAGATGGGCCCAGATTGCCCCTGTTTGTCCTGAGAGGTCACAAATATTGGGATGGCCTCAGGGACTTTGGAGGTTTATCCTCTTAGTATGGTGGTGGCCACTGGAATGGGCACATACAATTCCATTGGAGAGGGCAAGCAGGGTCGACATGTTTGGCTCCAGGAGCCTTAGCCTGTAGGGTGTGTATGCCAGGGCTGTTTGGACAGTTGTCTGAAAACACAAACTCAGCTTTTGATTCGGGTCATAGGTATGGCAGGATTGATCTACAGACCATGAGGAGAACTCTTCGGGATTTGATAAAAGGGCGAGTGTGAGGTCTGCTCAAGTTTTTGTTTCTGGATATCGTGTCACTCATGGTCGTGGAATTTCCGGGTGACTTCATGGGAAATGGACGAGTCTTACTCTCTGGGGGTTTGGCCCCATAAAAGAGTTAAGGGTCATTGTGTGGGAAGGAAGAAGTCCGTTGTTCTGTTGTTGTTGATTTGTTTTGTTTTGTTTTTCAACCTCAGGTGTTCCACCAAATGAGGGATTCCAGAGTAGAGCCCTGGGGAGGGGCGACTGGACAACCAGAAATCTGGTTAAAAATTGGGGCCTAGTGATAGGTCAAGCCCATTATGACATCTAATGGTCCAGCCACTGAGAGGACGTACTACAGGACAGGACTCACGCTGAGGGTCACAATGCGTGTTTATGCCCTCGTCGTACTCAAGAATGGGCCGGGCCTCAGGCTGAATGCTGGTTTCTCCTACACTGAACATTGGACAACATGCCAACCACAAGGTTTCTTTCCATGGGTATGGAAGTGTTCTGATTTCTGCTTCACAGTGACCCATGGGCAGTGATTGGAGATAAAGTCTAGGTTCTTAAGCCTGAAATCTGAGGTAGGGAAGAAATGATGACCTAAGGCCATGGCGGGTCTGATGTGCTCAGAGTGCGGTCAGCTGTCTGGGTGTTGGTCACGAGCTCCGGGCTCAGGTTTTCAGACAGTGCATTAGTGCCCAGGTTAGACTATATATTTTGGGTGCATTGGAGTGTGGTGTAAGTTCTTATCTGAAGAACTCTTCAGGATATGAAGAATGAGCGAGTCTGAGGTGCGTGCTCAGGCTTTTGTCTCTGGTTTTTGTATCAGCAATGGCCGTGGAATATTGGGGAGTCCTCATGGGCCATGGACGAATCTTGCTATCTGTGGACTTGGCCCGATCCCAATTGTTTTTCGTCAATCTGTGGGATGGGATGACTCCTTTCAGGTTTGTTACCTTAGGTGTCCCACCAAAAGAGGAATTCCCAAGCAGAGCCCTGGAGAAGAGTGAAGGGACAACCCGAACTATGTTTAAAAATTGGGGCCTATGGGCATGGCAAGCACAGTATGCTGTCTCTCCATCCAGCCACTGAGAGGCCTTACCTGAGGACTGGGCTCAGGCTGAGGGTCACAATGTGTCTTTGTGACCAATGTGGCCCGCAAGGATGGGCCGGGCCTCATGGGCCACACTGGTTTCAACACACTGAACCTTGGACAACATGCCAATCACAAGGTTTCTTGCCATGGGGAAAGAGTTCTGATTTCTGCATCATTTTCAAACCCGGGCCGTGATTGGAGATAAGATCTAGGTTCTGAAGCCTGAAAACCAAGGTTGAGAAGAGTTGATGACCTAAGGCCATGGCGGGTCCGATGTGATCAGTGTGCGGCCCTCCTACTGGGTGGGGCCAGGAGGTCCAGGCTCAGGCTGTGTCAGAAAGGGCATTAGTGCCCATGTCAGCCTATATATTTGGGGTACAGCCGAATGGCGTGCAGGTTGATCCTCATTTGGGGTTTCTGGGTAGCCCCAGAGGGCAACGTTTTTCTTCTGGAGGGCAGGTAGAGTGCTGCATTGTAGTCTGGATTGCCAAACTGGAGGGCTTGTGGGTCAGTAGTCTGAGGACCGAAGTCTGAGAACCCAAGTTAGGCGTCGTTTTCTGAGTGAGGATATGGCAGGCACAATCTACAGACCTGAATCGAGATCTCGTGCATCTGAAGTCAGGGCGAGGATCAGACGATCGCTCAGTTGGACTTTCTGTCCCTGATGGCCCCTTCTTGTAAGGGGGGTGGATCACGAGGCCATGGGGGTTTTCCCACGATGGGAGATGTGAGAAGCTCCCAACTGCAAAGATTCTTCTGCAGGACAATTGAGACCTGTTGGTGGCTCCAGGACAACGATTCCGAGCAGGATTCTAAGGATGGATGGCTGGGTAGCCCACCTCGCATTCCAATTGTCTCCAAGAAACAAGACAGGTTAGATCTGCTGGATCTGGGGGTGCAACCGAGGAGGCTAAATTGAAATGGGCTCTCTCGTAGATGTGTCCTAATATGATTTTGTGTCTATGGAGACCTTGGAATGAAGCGGTGGCACTGAGTCCCTGAAGGGTTCTCCTAAAGAGAGGCTTTCAAACAGCTCAATCGTGCAAGTTTCCAATGTGTAGTTGAGATTTGTTCTGATGGGTGAGTCAGGAAAGCCATATGCTGTTATTGAAATCCAGGCCTCTGAGGAGAGATGCCTGGAAACCAAAGCAATGGATCCGATAGTTGCCTAGGGGCCTGTTCGTTCCTTTTTACCTCTGGGGACATCAGTCTATGGGTCTGAGTGCCGGTAGGTACTCAGATGGGCCCAGATTGCCCCATTTGTCCTGGGAAGCAACAAATATTGGGATGGCCTCAGGGACTTTGGACGTTTATACTCTTAGTAGGGTTGTGGCCATTGGAGTGGGCACATACAATTCCCTGGGTGAGGGCAAGCACAGTCGTCAGATTTGGCTCCAGGGACCTGAGCCTGTAGGGTGTGTTGGCCAGGGCTGTTTGGACAGTTGTCTGAATACACAAACTCGGATTATATTTCGGGTCATAGGTATGGCAGGACTGATCTACAGACCATGAGGAGAACTCTTCGGGATATGAAAAAAGGGCGAGTGTGAGGCTCTGCTCAAGTTTTTGTCTCGGGATATTGTGTCACTCATGGTCTTGAAATTTTCGGGTGATTTCAAGGGAGATGGATGAGTCTTACTCTCTGGGGGTGTGGCCCCGTCCAAAGAGTATTGGTACATTCTGTGGGATGGAAGAAGTCGTTGTTCTGTTGTTGTTGATTTGTTGTGTTTTGTTTTTCAAGATCAGGTGTCCCACAAATGAGGGATTCCAGAGTAGAGCCTTGGGTGGAGCGACTGGAAACCAGAAATCTGGTAAAAAATTGGGGCCTAGGGACATGTCAAGCCCATTATGACATCTAATGGTCCAGCCACTGAGAGGACGTACTAGAGGACAGGACTCACGCTGAGGGTCACAATGCGTGTTTATGCCCTCGTCGCACTCAAGAATGGGCGGGGCCTCAGGGTGAATGCTGGTTTCTCCTACACTGAACGTTGGACAACATGCCAACCACAAGGTTTCTTGCCATGGGTAAGGAAGAGTTCTGATTTCTGCATCACAGTCACCCCTGGGCAGTGATTGGAGATAAGGTCTAGGTTCTGAAGCTTGAAAACTGAGGTAGGGAAGAGATGATGACCTAAGGCCATGGAGGGTCTGATGTGCTCAGTGTGCGGTCAGCTGTCTGGGTGTTGGTCACGAGGTCCGGGCTCAGGTGGTCAAACAGTGCATTAGTGCCCAGGTTCGACTATAAATTTTGGGTGCATTCGCGTGCCGTGTAGGTTCTTATCTGAAGAACTCTTCAGGATATGAGAATGAGCGAGTCTGAGGCACGTGCTCAGGCTGTTGTCTCAGGATTTTGTATCAGCGTTGGCCGTGGAATTTGGGGAGGCCTCATGGGCCATGGACGAATATTGCTCTCTGTGGATTTGGCCCGATCCCAATTGTTTTTCGTCAATCTGTGGGATGGGAGGACTCCTTTCAGGTTTGTTACCTCAGGTGTCCCATCAAAAGAGGAATTCCAAAGCAGAGCCCTGGGGAAGAGTGAAGGGACAACCCGAACTATGGTTAAAAATTGAGGCCTAGGGGCATGGTAAGCCCAATATACTGTCTCTCCATCTAGCCACTGAGAGGCCTTACCTGAGGTCTGGGCTCAGGCTGAGGGACACAATGTGTGTTTGTGACCAATGTGGCCCGCAAGCATGGGCGGGGCCTCATGGGCCACACTGGTTTCCACTACACTGAACCTTGGACAACATGCCAACCACAAGGTTTCTTGCTATGGGGAAAGTGTTCTGATTTCTGCATCATTTTCAAACTCGTGCCGTGATTGGAGATAAGGTCTAGTTTCTGAAGCCTGAAAACCGAGGTTGAGAAGAGATGACGACCTAAGGCCATGGCTGGTCCGATATGCTCAGTGTCCTGCCAGCTGTCTGGGTGGGGCCAGGAGGTCCAGGCTCAGGTTGTGTCAGAAAGGGCATTAGTGCCCAGGTCAGCCTATATATTTGGGATACAGCTGAATGGAGTGCAGGTTGATCCTCATTTGGGGTTTCTAGGTACCCCAGAGGGCACTGATTTCTTCTGGAGGGCAGGCAGAGTGCAGCTTTGTAGTTCTGGATTGCCAAAATGGAGGGCTTGTGGGCGAGTAGTCTGAGGACCGAAGTCTGAGATCCCAAGCTAGGCCTAGGTTTCTTTGTGAGGATATGGCAGGCACAATCTACAGACCTGAATCGAGATCTCCTGCATCTGAAGTCAGGGCGAGGATCAGACGATCGCTCAGGTTGGACATTCGGTCCCTGATGGACCCTTCATGAAGGGGGGGAGGTGTATCACGAGGCCACGGGGGTTTTCCCACGATGGGAGTTGTGAGAAGCTCCCAACTGCAAAGATTCTTCTGCAGGACAATTGAGACCTCTTGGTTGGCTCCAGGACAAGGATTGGAGCAGGGTTCTAAGGATGGATGCCTGGGTAGCCCACCTCGCATTCCAATTGTCTCCAAGCAACAAGACAGGTTAGATGTGCTGGATCTGGGGGCGCAACCGAGGAGGCTGAGTTGAAATGGACTCTCCCGTGGATGTGTCTTAATATGATTTTGTGTCTATGGAGACCTTAGAATGAAGCGGTGGCACTGGGGCCCAGAGGGGTTCTCCTAAAGAGAGGCTTTCACACAGCTCCATCGTGCAATTTTCCCATGTGTAGATGAAATTTGTTCTGATGGGTAAGTCAAGAAACAGGCATATGCTGTTATTGAAATCCAGGCCTCTGTGGAGAGATGCCTGGAAACCAAAGCAATGGATCTGATAGGTGCCTAGGGGCCTGTTCATTCCTTTTTACCTCTGGGGACATCAGTCTATGGGTCTGAGTGCAGGTAGGTGCTCAGATGGCCCCAGATTGCCCCTATTTGTCCTGGGAAGGTACAAATATGGGATGGCCTCAGGGACATTGGAGATTTATACTCTTAGTAGGGTTGTGGCCATTGGAATGGGCACATAACATTCCCTTGAAGAGCGCAAGCACTGTCGTCAGGTTGGCTCCAAGGGCCTGAGCCTATAGGGTGTGTAGGCCAGGGCTGTATGGACAGTTTTCTGAAAACACAAACTCGCCTTATGTTTCGGGTCATACGTATGGCAGGACTGATCTACAGACCATGAGGAGAACACTTCAGGATATGAAAAAAGGGCGAGTGTGAGGCTCTTGCTCAAGTTTTTGTCTCTGGATATCGTGTGACTCATGGTCGTGAAATTTCCGTGTGACTTCATGGGAAATGGACGAGTCATACTCTCTGGGGGTTTGGCCCCTACCAAAGAGTTTGGGGTCATTCTGTGGGATGGAAGAAGTCCGTTGTTCTGTTGTTGTTGATTTGTTTTGTTTTGTTTTTAAACCTCAGGTGTCCCACCAAATGAGGGATTCCAGAGTAGAGCCCTGGGGAGGGGCGACTGGACAACCAGAAATCTGGTTAAAAATTGGGGCCTAGGGACATGTCAAGCCCATTATGACATCTAATGGTCCAGCCACTGAGAGGACGTACTAGAGGATAGGACTCACGCTGAGGGTCACAATGCGTGTTTATGCCCTCGTCACACTCAAGAATGGGCCGGGCCTCAGGATGAATGCTGGTTTCTCCTACACTGAACGTTGGACAACATGCCAACCACAATGTTTCTTGCCATGGGTAAGGAAGAGTTCTGATTTCTGCATCACAGTCACCCCTGGGCAGTGATTGGAGATAAGGTCTAGGTTCTAAAGCCTGAAAACTGAGGTAAGGAATAGATGAGGACCTAAGGCCATGGCGGGTCTGATGTGCTCAGTGTGCGGTCAGCTGTCTGGGTGTTGGTCACGAGGTCCTGGCTCAGGTTGTCAGACAGTGCATTACTTCCCAGGTTAGACTATATATTTTGGGTGCATTCGAGTGCCGTGTAGGTTCTCATCTGAAGAACTCTTCAGGATATGAAGAATGAGCGAGTCTGAGGCACGTTCTCAGGCTTTTGTCTCTGGATTTTGTGTCAGCGATGGCCGTGGAATGTTGGGGAGGCGTCATGGGCCATGGACGAAACTTGCTATCTGTGGACTTGGCCCGATCCCAATTGTTTTTCGTCAATCTGTCGGATGGGAGGACTCCTTTCAGGTTTGTTACCTCAGGTGTCCCACCAAAAGAGGAATTCCAAAGCAGAGCCCTGGGGAAGAATGAAGGGACAAACCGAAATATGGTTAAAAATTGGGGCCTAGGGGCATGGCAAGCCCAATATGCTGTCTCTCCATCCAGCCACTGAGAGGCCTTACCTGAGGACTGGGCTCAGGCTGAGGGTCACAATGTGTGTTTGTGAACAATGTGGCCCGAAAGCATGGGCGGGGCCTCATGGGCCACACTGGTTTCAACGAAACTAAACCTTGGACAACATGCCAACCACAAGGTTTCTTGCCATGGGAAAAGAGTTCTGATTTCTGCATCATTTTCAAACCCGGAACGTGATTGGAGATAAGGTCTAGGTTCTGATGCCTGAAAACCGAGGTTGACAAGAGATGACGACCTAAGGCCATGAGGGGTCCGATGTGCTCAGTGTGCGGCCAGCTGTCTGGGTGGGGCAAGGAGGTCCAGGATCAAGCTGTGTCAGAAAGGGCATTAGTGCCCAGGTCAGCCTATATATTTGGGGTATAGCCAAATTGCGTGCCCCGTTGACCCTCATTTGGGATTCCTGGTTAGCCCCAGAGGGCAATATTTTTCTTCTGGAGGACAGGCAGAGTGCTGCATTGTAGTTCTGGATTGCCAAACTGGAGGGCTTGTGGGCCAGTAGTCTGAGGACGGAAGTCTGAGAACCTAAGCTAGGCCTAGGTTTCTGGGTGAGGATATGGCAGACACAATCTACAGACCTGAATTGAGAGCTCGTGCATCTGAAGTCAGGGCGAGGATCAGACGATCGCTCAGGTTGGACAGTTTGTCCCTGATGGCCCCTTCTTGTGGGGGGGGTCGATCACGAGGCCATGAGGGTTTTCCCACGATGGGAGTTGTGGGAAGCTCCCAACTGCAAAGATTCTTCTGCAGGACA
Organism: Mustela lutreola; assembly: GCF_030435805.1. Lineage (NCBI taxonomy): Eukaryota > Metazoa > Chordata > Mammalia > Carnivora > Mustelidae > Mustela > Mustela lutreola. Next base: position 91,265,866 of record NC_081302.1, on the reverse strand, counting down.
CTTGAGTCCTGTTGGTTGGCTCCAGGACAACGATTCCGAGCAGGGTTCTAAGGATGGATGGCTGGGTAGCCCACCTCGCATTCCAATTGTCTCCAAGCAACAAGACAGGTTAGATCTGCTGGATCTGGGGGAGAAACCGAGGAGGCTGAGTAGAAATGGACTCTCCCGTGGATGTGTCCTAATATGATTGTGTGTCTATGGAGACCTTGGAATGAAGTGTTGGCACTGGGGCCCTGAGGGGTTCTCCTAAAGAGAGGCTTTCACACAGCTCCATCCTGCAAGTTTCCCATGTGTAGATGAGATTTGTTCTGATGGGTGAGTCAAGAACAGCCATATGCTGTTATTGAAATCCAGGCCTCTGAGGAGAGATGCCTGGAAACCAAAGCAATGGATCTGATAGGTGCCTAGGGGCCTGTTGGTACCTTTTTACCTCTGGGGACATTAATCTACGGGTCTGAGTGCCGGTAGGTGCTCAGATGGGCCCAGACTGCCCCATTTGTCCTGGGAAGCCACAAATATTGGGATGGCCTCAGGGACTTTGGAGGTTTATACTCTTAGGAGAGTTTTGGCCATTGGAATCGGCAGATACAATTCCCTTGGAGAGGGCAATCACAGTCGTCAGGTTTGGCTCCAGGGGCTTGAGTCTGTAGGGTGTGTAGGCCAGGGCTGTTTGGACAGTTGTCTGAAAAAACAACCTCGGCTTATGTTTCGCGTCATAGGTATGGCAGGACTGATCTACAGACCATGAGGAGAACTCTTCGGGATATGAAAAAAGGGCGAGTGTGAGGCTCTTGCTCAAGTTTTTGTCTCTGGATATCGTGTCACTCATGGTCGTGAAATTTCCAGGTGACTTCATGGGAAATGGACGAGTCTTACTCTCTGGGGTTTGGCCCCGTCCAAAGATTTTGGGGTCATTCTGTGGGATGGAAGAAGTCCATTGTTCTGTTGCTGTTGATTTGTTTTGTTTTGTTTTTCAACCTCTGGTGTCCCACCAGATGTGGGATTACAGAGCAGAGCCCTGGGGAGGGGCGACTGGACAACCAGAAATCTGGTTAAAAATTGGGGCCTAGGGACATGTCAAGCCCATTATGACATCTAATGGTCCAGCCACTGAGAGGACGTACTAGAGGACAGGACTCACGCTGAGGGGCACAATGCGTGTTTATGCCTTCGTCGTACTCAAGAATGGACGGGGCCTCAGGGTGAATGCTGGTCTCCTACACTGAACGTTGGACAACATGCCAACCACAATGTTTCTTGCCATGGGTAAGGAGTTCTGATTTCTGCATCAAAGTCACCACTGGGCAGTGATTATAGATAAGGTCTAGGTTCTGAAGCCTGAAAACTGAGGTAGGGAATAGATGATGACCTAAGGCCATGGCGGGTCTGATGTGCTCAGTGTTCGGTCAGTTGTCTGGGTGTTGGTCACGAGGTCCGGGCTCAGGTTGTCAGACAGTGCTTTAGTGCCCAGGTTAGACTATATATTTTGGGTGCATTCGAGTGCCATGTAGGTTCTCATCTGAAGAACTCTTCAGGATATGAAGAATGAGCGAGTCTGAGGCGCATGCTCAGGCTTTTGTCTCTGGATTTTGTATCAGCGATGGCCATGGAATGTTGGGGAGGCCTCATGTGCCATGGACGAATCCTGCTCTCTGTGGACTTGGCCCTCTCCCAATTGTTTTCCATCAATCTGTGGGATTGGAGGACTCCTTTCAGGTTTGTTACCTCAGGTGTCCCACCAAAAGTGGAATTCCAAAGCAGAGCCCTGGGGAAGAGTGAAGGGACAACCCGAACTATGGTTAAAATTGTGGTCGAGTGGCATGGCAAGCCCAATATGCTGTCTCTCCATCCAGCCACTGAGAGGCCTTACCTGAGGAGTGGGCTCAGGCTGAGGGTCACAATGTGTGTTTGTGACCAATGTGGACCGCAAGCATGGGCGGGGCCTCATGGGCTACACTGGTTTCAACGACACTGAACCTTGGACAACATGCCAACCACAAGTTTTCTTGCCATGGGGAAAGAGTTCTGATTTCTGCATCATTTTCAAACCCGGGCCGTGATTGGAGATAAGGTCTAGGTTCTGAAGCCTGAAAACCGTGGTTTACAAGAGATGACGACCTAAGACCATGACGGGTCCGATGTGCTCAGTGTGCGGCCAGCTGTCTGGGTGGGGCCAGGAGGTCCAGGATCAAGCTGTGTCAGTAAGGTCATTTGTGCCCAGGTCAGCCTATATATTTGGGGATTACCCGAAAGGCGTGCCCCGTTGATCCTCATTTGGGGTACCTGGGTAGCCCCAGAGGGCAATGTTTTTCTTCTGGAGGCAGGCAGAGTGCTGCATTGTAGTTCTGGATTGCCAAACTGGAGGGCTTGTGGGCCAGTAGTCTGAGGACGGAAGTCTGAGAACCCAAGCTAGGCCTACGTTGCTGGGTGAGGACATGGCAGGCACAATCTACAGACCTCAATGGAGATCTCGTGCATCTGAAGTCAGGGCGAGGATCAGATGATCGCTCAGGTTGGACATTCTGTCCTGATGGCCCCTTCTTGAAGGGGGCGTGGATCACGAGGAAATGGGGGTTTTCCCAAGATGGGAGTTGTGAGAAGCTCCCAACTGCAAAGATTATTCTGCAGGACAATTGAGTCCTGTTGGTTGGCTCCAGGACAACGATTCCGAGCATGGTTCTAAGGATGGATGGATGGGTAGCCCACCTCGCATTCCAATTGTCTCCAGCAACAAGACAGGTTAGATCTGCTGGATCTGGGGGAGCAACCGAGGAAGATGAGTTGAAATGGACTCTCCCGTGGATGTGTCCTAATATGATTTTGTGTCTATGGAGACCTTGGAATGAAACGGTGGCCCTGGGGCCCTGAGGGGTTCTCCTAAAGAGAGGCTTTCACACAGCTCCATCGTGCAAGTTTCCCATGTATAGATGTGATTTGTTCTGATGAGTGAGTCAAGAAACAGCCATATGCTGTTATTGAAATCCAGGCCTCTGAGGAGAGATTCCTGGGAACTAAAGCAATGGATCTGATAGGTGCCTAGAGTCCTGTTCGTTCCTTTTTACCTCTGGGGACATCAGTCTATGGGTCTGAGTGCCTGTAGGTGCTCCGATGGGCCCAGATTGCCCCTGTTTGTCCTGGGAAGCCACAAATATAGGGTGGCCTCAGGGACTTTGGAGGTTTATCCTCTTAGGAGGGTTGTGGCCATTGGAAAGGGCACATACAATTCCTTTGGAGAGGGTAAGCACAGTCGTCAGGTTGGCTCCAGGGGCCTGCGCATGTAGGGTGTGTAGGCCAGGGCTGTTTGTACAAATTTCTGAAAACACAAACTCGGCTTATGTTTCAGGTCATTGGTATGGCGGAATGATCTACAGACCATGAGGAGAACTCTTCGGGATATGAAAAAAGGGCGAGTGTGAGGCTCTTGCTCAAGTTTTTGTCTCTGGATATCGTGTCACTCATGGTCGTGAAAATTCCGGATGACTTCATGGGAAATGGACGAGTCTTACTCTCTGGGGGTTTGGCCCCGTCCAAAGAGTTTGGGGTCATTCTGTGGGATGGAAGAAGTCCATTGTTCTTTTGCTATTGATTTGTTTTGTTTTGTTTTTCAACCTCTGGTGTCCCACCAAATGTGGGATTCCAGAGTAGAGCCCTGGGGAGGGGCGACTGGACAACCAGAAATCTGGTTAAATATTGGGGCCTAGGGACATGTCAAGCCCATTATGACATCTAATGGTCCAGCCACTGAGAGGACGTCCTAGAGGACAGGACTCACGCTGAGGGTCACAATGCGTGTTTATGCCCTCGTTGCACTCAAGAATGGGCGGGGCATCAGGGTGAATGCTGGTTTCTCCTACACTGAACGTTGAACAACATGCCAACCACAAGGTTTCTTGCCATGGGTAAGGAAGAGTTCTGATTTCTGCATCACAGTCACTGCTGGGCAGTGATTGGAGATAAGGTCTAGGTTCTGAAGCCTGAAAACTGAGGTAGGGAATAGATGAGGACCTAAGGCCATGGCGGGTCTGATGTGCTCAGTGTGCGGTCAGCTGTCTGGGTGTTGGTCACGAGGTCCGGGCTCAGGTTGTCAGACAGTGCATTACTTCCCAGGTTAGACTATATATTTTGGGTGCATTCGAGTGCCGTGTAGGTTCTCATCTGAAGAACTCTTCAGGATATGAAGAATGAGCGAGTCTGAGACACGTACTCAGGCTTTTGTCTCTTGATTTTGTATCAGCGATGGCCATGGAATGTTGGGGAGGCCTCATGTGCCATGGACGAATCCTGCTCTCTGTGGAATTGGCCCTCTCCCAATTGTTTTCCGTCAATCTGTGGGATGGGAGGAGTCCTTTCAGGTTTGTTACCTCAGGTTTCCCACCAAAAGTGGAATTCCAAAGCAGAGCCCTGGGGAAGAGTGAAGGGACAACCCGAACTATGGTTAAAAATTGGGGTCGAGGGGCATGGCAAGCCCAATATGCTGTCTCTCCATCCAGCCACTGAGAGGCCTTACCTGAGGACTGGGCTCAGGCTGAGAGTCACAATGTGTGTTTGTGACCAATGTGGACCGCAAGCATGGGCGGGGCCTCATGGGCCACACTGGTTTCAACGACACTAAACCTTGGACAACATGCCAACCACAAGTTTTCTTGCCATGGGGAAAGAGTTCTGATTTCTGCATCATTTTCAAACCCGGGCCGTGATTGGAGATAAGGTCTAGGTTCTGAAGCCTGAAAACTGTGGTTGACAGGAGATGACGACCTAAGACCATGACGGGTCCGATGTGCTCAGTGTGCGGCCAGCTGTCTGGGTGGGGCCAGGAAGTCCAGGATCAAGCTGTGTCAGAAAGGGCATTAGTGCCCAGGTCAGCCTATATATTTGGGGATTACCCGAAAGGCGTGCCCCGTTGATCCTCATTTGGGGTACCTGGGTAGCCCCAGAGGGCAATGTTTTTCTTCTGGAGGCAAGCAGAGTGCTGCATTGTAGTTCTGGATTGCCAAACTGGAGGGCTTGTGGGCCAGTAGTCTGAGGACGGAAGTCTGAGAACCCAAGCTAGGCCTACGTTGCTGGGTGAGGACATGGCAGGCACAATCTACAGACCTCAATGGAGATCTCGTGCATCTGAAGTCAGGGCGAGGATCAGATGATCGCTCAGGTTGGACATTCTGTCCTGATGGCCCCTTCTTGAAGGGGGTGTGGATCACGAGGAAATGGGGGTTTTCCCAAGATGGGAGTTGTGAGAAGCTCCAACTGCAAAGATTATTCTGCAGGACAATTGAGTCCTGTTGGTTGGCTCCAGGACAACGATACCAAGCAGGGTACTAAGGATGGATGGCTGGGTAGCCAACCTCGCATTCCAATTGTCTCCAGCAACAAGACAGGTTAGATCTGCTGGATCTGGGGGATCAACCGAGGAGGATGAGTTGAAATGGACTCTCCCGTGGATGTGTCCTAATATGATTTTGTGTCTATGGAGACCTTGGAATGAAACGGTGGCACTGGGGCCCTGAGGGGTTCTCCTAAAGAGAGGCTTTCACACAGCTCCATCGTGCAAATTTCCCATGTGTAGATGTGATTTGTTCTGATGGGTGAGTCAAGAAACAGCCATATGCTGTTATTGAAATCCAGGCCTCTGAGGAGAGATTCCTGGGAACCAAAGCAATGGATCCGATAGGTGCCTAGAGTCCTGTTCGTTCCTTTTTACCTCTGGGGACATCAGTCTACGGGTCTGAGTGCCTGTAGGTGCTCCGATGGGCCCAGATTGCCCCTGTTTGTCCTGGGAAGCCACAAATATAGGGTGGCCTCAGGGACTTTGGAGGTTTATCCTCTTAGGAGTGTTATGGCCATTGGAAAGGGCACATACAATTCCTTTGGAGAGGGTAAGCACAGTCGTCAGGTTGGCTCCAGGGGCCTGCGCATGTAGGGTGTGTAGGCCAGGGCTGTTTGGACAGATTTCTGATAACACAAACTCGGCTTATGTTTCGGGTCATTGGTATGGCAGGAATGATCTACAGACTATGAGGAGAACTCTTCGGGATATGAAAAAAGGGCGAGTGTGAGGCTCTTGCTCAAGTTTTTGTCTCTGGATATCGTGTCACTCATGGTCGTGAAAATTCCGGATGACTTCATGGGAAATGGACGAGTCTTAAACTCTGGGGGTTTGGCCCCGTCCAAAGAGTTGGGGTCATTTTGTGGGATGGAAGAATTCCATTGTTCTGTTGTTGTTGATTTGTTTTGTTTTGTTTTTCAACCCTAGGTGTCCCACCAAATGAGGGATTCCAGAGTAGAGCCCTGGGGAGGGTGCGACTGGACAACCAGAAATCTGGTTAAAAATTGGGGCCTTGGGACATGTCAAGCCCATTATGACATCTAATGGTCCAGCCACTGATAGGACGTCCTAGAGGACAGGACTCATGCTGAGGGTCACAATGCCTGTTTATGCCCTCCTCGCACTCAAGAATGGGTGGTGCCTCAGGATGAATGCTGGTTTCTCCTACACTGAACGTTGGACAACATGCCAACCACAATGTTTCTTGCCATGGGTAAGGAAGAGTTCTGATTTCTGCATCAGAGTCAAGCCTGGGCAGTGATTGGAGATAAGGTCTAGGTTCTGAAGCCTGAAAACTGAGGTAGGGAAGAGATGATGACCTAAGGCCATGCGGGTCTGATGAGCTCAGTGTGCGGTCAGTTGTCTGGGTGTTGGTCACGAGGTCCGGGCTCAGGTAGTCAGACACTGCATTACTTCCCATGTTAGACTATATATTTTGGGTGCATTCGAGTGCCGTGTACATTCTTATCTGAAGAACTCTTCAGGATATGAAGAATGAGTGAGTCTGAGGCGCATGCTCAGGCTTTTGTCTCTGGATTTTGTTTCAGCGATGGCCGTGGAATGTTGGGGAGGCCTCATGGTCCATGAACAAATCTTGCTATCTGAGCACCTGGGCCGATCACAATTGTTTGTCGTCAATCTGTGGGACGAGAGGACTCCTTTCAGGTTTGTTACCTCAGGTGTCCCACCAAAAGAGGAATTCCAAAGCAGAGCCCTGGGGAAGAGTGAAGGGACAACCCAAACTATGGTTAAAAATTGGGGCCTAGGGGCATGGCAAGCCCAATATGCTGTCTCTCCATCCAGCCACTGAGAGGCCTTATATGAGGACTGGGCTCAGGCTGAGGGTCACAATGTGAGTTTGCCACCTATGTGGCTCGCGAGCAATGGCGGGGCCTCATCGGACAAACAGGTTTCCACTACACTGAACGTTGGACAACAAGCCAACCACAAGGTTTCTTGCCATCGGGAAGGAGTTCTGATTTCTGCATCATTTTCAAACCTGGGCAGTGATTGGAGATAAGGTCTAGGATCTGAATCCTGAAAACCGAGTTTGGGAAGATATAACATCCTAAGGCAATGGCTGGTCCGATGTGCTCCGTGAGCGGCAAGCTGTCTGGGTGGTGCCAGGAGTTCCAGGCTCAGGCTCTGTCAGAAAGGGCATTAGTGCCCAGGTCAGCCTATATATTTTGGGTTCAGCCAAGTGGCGTGCAGGTTGATCTTCATTTGGGGTTTCTGGGTAGCGCCAGAGGGCAATGTTTTTCTTCTGGAGGGCAAGCTAAGTGCTGCATTGTAATTCTGGATTGCCAAACTGGAGGGCTTGTGGGCCATTAGTCTGAGGACGGAAGTCTGAGGACACAAGCTAGGCTTAGGTTTCTGGGTGAGGACATGGCAGGCACAATATACAGACCTGAATCGAGATCTCGTGCATCTGAAGTCAGGGTGAGGATCAGACTATGTCTCAGGTTAGACCTTATGTCCCTGATGGCCCCTTCATGAATGGGGGGGGATCACGAGGCCAGGGGGGTTTCTCGCCATGGGAGTTGTGAGAAGCTCACAACTGCAAAGGTTCTTCTGCAGGACAATTGAGACCTGTTGTTTGGCTCCAGGCCAATGATTCCGAGCAGGGTTCTAAGGATGGATGGCGGGGTAGGCCACCTCGCCTTCCTTTTCTCTCCTAGCAACAAGACAAGTTAGATCTGCTGGATCTCGCGGGGCAACCGAATATGCTGAGTTGAATTGGACTCTCCCCGTGGATGTGTCTAATATGATTTTGTGTCTATGGAGACCTTGGAATGAAGCGGTGGCACTGGGGCCCTGAAGGGTTCTCCTAAAAAGAGGCTTTGACACACCTCCCACGTGCAAGTTTCCCATGTGTAGATGAGTTTTGTTCTGATGGGTGAGCCAAGAAACAGCCAAATGCTGGTACTGAAATCCAGGCCTCTGAGGAAGATGCCTGGAAACCAAAGCAATGGATCCGATTAGGGCCTAGGGGCCTGTTCGTTCCTTTTTACCTCTGGGGATATCAGTCTAGGAGTCTGAGTGCAGGTAGGTTGTCAGATGGGCTCAGATTGCTCCTGTTTGTCCTGGGAAGCCACCACTATTGGGATGGCCTCAGGGACTTTGGAGGTTTATCCTCATAGGAGGGTTGTGGCCATTGGAAAGGGCACATACAATTCCTTTGGAGAGGGTAAGCACAGTCGTCAGGTTGGCTCCAGGGGCCTGCGCATGTAGGGTGTGTAGGCCAGGGCTGTTTGGACAGATTTCTGAAAACACAAACTCGGCTTATGTTTCGGGTCATTGGTATGGCAGGAATGATCTACAGACCATGAGGAGAACTCTTCGGGATATGAAAAAAGGGCGAGTGTGAGGCTCTTGCTCAAGTTTTTGTCTCTGGATATCATGTCACTCATGGTCGTGAAAATTCCGGATGACTTCATGGGAAATGGACGAGTCTTAAACTCTGGGGGTTTGGCCCCGTCCAAAGAGTTTGGGGTCATTCTGTGGGATGGAAGAATTCCATTGTTCTGTTGTTGTTGATTTGTTTTGTTTTGTTTTTCAACCCTAGGTGTCCCACCAAATGCGGGATTCCAGAGTAGAGCCCTGGGGAGGGGCGACTGGACAACCAGAAATCTGGTTAAAAATTGGGGCCTTGGGACATGTCAAGCCCATTATGACATCTAATGGTCCAGCCACTGATAGGACGTCCTAGAGGACAGGACTCATGCTGAGGGTCCCAATGCGTGTTTATGCCCTCGTCGCACTCAAGAATGGGTGGTGCCTCAGGATGAATGCTGGTTTCTCCTACACTGAACGTTGGACAACATGCCAACCACAAGGTTTCTTGCCATGGGTAAGGAAGAGTTCTGATTTCTGCATCATAGTCAAGCCTGGGTAGTGATTGGAGATAAGGTCTAGGTTCTGAAGCCTGAAAACTGAGGTAGGGAAGAGATGATGACCTAAGGCCATGCGGGTCTGATGAACTCAGTGTGCGGTCAGCTGTCTGGGTGTTGGTCACGAGGTCCGGGCCCAGGTTGTCAGACACTGCATTACTTCCCATGTTAGACTATATATTTTTGGGTGCATTCGAGTGCCGTGTACATTCTTATTTGAAGAACTCTTCAGGATATGAAGAATGAGCGAGTCTGAGGCGCATGCTCAGGCTTTTGTCTCTGGATTTTGTATCAGCGATGGCCGTGGAATGTTGGGGAGGCCTCATGGTCCATGAACAAATCTTGCTATCTGAGCACCTGGGCCGATCACAATTGTTTGTCGTCAATCTGTGGGACGAGAGGACTCCTTTCAGGTTTATTACCTCAGGTGTCCCACCAAAAGAGGAATTCCAAAGCAGAGCCCTGGGGAAGAGTGAAGGGACAACCCAAACTATGGTTAAAAATTGGGGCCTAGGGGCATGGCAAGCCCAATATGCTGTCTCTCCATCCAGCCACTGAGAGGCCTTACATGAGGACTGGGCTCAGGCTGAGGGTCACAATGTGAGTTTGCCGCCTATGTCGCCCGCGAGCAATGGCGGGGCCTCATCGGACAAACAGGTTTCCACTACACTGAACGTTGGACAACAAGCCAACCACAAGGTTTCTTGCCATCGGGAAGGAGTTCTGATTTCTGCATCATTTTCAAACCTGGGCAGTGATTGGAGATAAGGTCTAGGATCTGAATCCTGAAAACCGAGTTTGGGAAGATATAACATCCTAAGGCAATGGCTGGTCCGATGTGCTCCGTGAGCGGCAAGCTGTCTGGGTGGTGCCAGGAGTTCCAGGCTCAGGCTCTGTCAGAAAGGGCATTAGTGCCCAGGTCAGCCTATATATTTTGGGTTCAGCCAAGTGGCGTGCAGGTTGATCTTCATTTGGGGTTTCTGGGTAGCGCCAGAGGGCAATGTTTTTCTTCTGGAGGGCAAGCTAAGTGCTGCATTGTAATTCTGGATTGCCAAACTGGAGGGCTTGTGGGCCATTAGTCTGAGGACGGAAGTCTGAGGACACAAGCTAGGCTTAGGTTTCTGGGTGAGGACATGGCAGGCACAATATACAGACCAGAATCGAGATCTCGTGCATCTGAAGTCAGGGTGAGGATCAGACTATTTCTCAGGTTAGACCTTATGTCCCTGATGGCCCCTTTATGAAGGGGTGGGGATCACGAGGCCAGGGGGTTTTCTCACCATGGGAGTTGTGAGAAGCTCACAACTGCTAAGGTTCTTCTGCAGGACAATTGAGACCTGTTGGTTGGCTCCAGGCCAATGATTCCGAGCAGGGTTCTAAGGATGGATGGCGGGGTAGGCCACCTCGCCTTCCTTTTCTCTCCTAGCAACAAGACAAGTTAGATCTGCTGGATCTCGCGGGGCAACCGAATATGCTGAGTTGAATTGGACTCTCCCCGTGGATGTGTCTAATATGATTTTGTGTCTATGGAGACCTTGGAATGAAGCGGTGGCACTGGGGCCCTGAAGGGTTCTCCTAAAAAGAGGCTTTGACACACCTCCCACGTGCAAGTTTCCCATGTGTAGATGAGTTTTGTTCTGATGGGTGAGCCAAGAAACAGCCAAATGCTGGTACTGAAATCCAGGCCTCTGAGGAAGATGCCTGGAAACCAAAGCAATGGCTCCTATTAGGGCCTAGGGGCCTGTTCGTTCCTTTTTACCTCTGGGGATATCAGTCTAGGAGTCTGAGTGCTGGTAGGTTGTCAGATGGGCTCAGATTGCTCCTGCTCCTGTTTGTCCTGGGAAGCCACCACTATTGGGATGGCCTCAGGGACTTTGGAGGCTTATCCTAATAGTAGGGTTGTGGCCATTGGGATGGGCACACAGAATTCCCTTGGAGAGGGCAAGTACAGTCCTCAGGTTGGCTTCAGGGGCCTGAGCCTGTAGGGTGTGTAGGCCTGGGCTGTTTGGACAGTTGTCTGAAAACACAAACTCGGCTTATGTTTCGGGTCATAGGTATGGCAGGACTGATCTACAGAACATGAGGAGAACTCTTCGGGATATGAAAAAAGGCCGAGTGTGAGGCTCTTGCTCAAGTTTTTATCTCTGGATATCGTTCCATTCATGGTCATGAAATATCCGGGTGACTTCATGGGAAATGGGCGAGTCTTACTCTCTGGGGGTTTGGCCCCGTCCAGAGAGTTTGAGGTCATTCTGTGGGATGGAAGAAGTCCGTTTTTTTTTTTTTTTTGTTTTGTTGTTTTGTTTTGTTTTGTTTTTCAAACTCAGTTGTCCCACCAAATGAGGGATTCCAGAGTAGAGCCCTGGGGAGGGGCGATTGGACCACCAGAAATCTGGTTTAAATTTGGGGCCTAGGGACATGTCAAGCCATTATGGCATCTAATGGTCTAGCCACTGAGAGGACTTACTAGAGGACCCGACTCATGCTGAGGGTCACAATGCGTGTTTATGTCCTTGTCGCACTCAAGAATGGGCGGGACCTCAGGGTGAATGCTGGTTTCTCCTACACTGAACCTTGGACAACATGGCAACCACAAGGTTTCTTGCCGTGGATAAAGAGGAGTTCTGATTTCTGCATCACACTCACCCCTGGGCAGTGATTGGAGATAAGGTCTAGGTTCTGAAGCCTGAAAACTTAGGTAGGGAAGAGATGATGACCTAAGGCCACGGCGGGTCTTATGGGCTCAGGGTGCGGTCAGCTGTCTGGGTGTTGCTCAGGAGGTTCTGGCTCAGGTTGTGTGACAGTGCATTACTGCCCAGGTTAGACTATATAATTTGGGTACATTCGAGTGCCATGTAGGTTTATTCTCATTTAATGTGCCCGGGCACCTCATTAGGCAATATTTTGTTTCTAGAGGGCAGGCAGAGAGCTGCAATGATGGTCCGGAATTGCCAAACTTGTGGGCTTCGGGGCCGGAGTGTGAGGACGGAAGTCTGAGAACACAAGCTAGACTTGGGATTCAGGGCGAAGTCACGGCATGTACCTCCTGAAGATCTGAAGCAATATCTCATGCATCTGAAGTCAGAGCGAGGATCAGACGTTGGCTCAGCTTGGATTTTCTGTTCATGACGGCCCCTTCATGAAGGGAGCCGAATCTCGAGGCCGTGGAGGTTTTCCCACGTTGGGAGTGGTGGGATGCCCCCTCCTAGGATTCCTTCTGCGGGACAATTGAGACCTGTTTGGACAGCTCCTGGACATCCCATATGGATGAGTCCAGACCAACGTTCGAGGATGGATGCCTGGGAAGCCCGCCTCGCATTCCAATGGTCTCCTAGCGACAAGACAGTTTAGATCTGATGGCTCTGCGGGAGCAACCAGGGTGGCTGAGTTGAAATGGACTTTCCTGAGGATGGGTCTAATGTGTGTTTGTGTCCATGAGGGCCTTGGAATGGGGCGGTGGCACCGGGACCCTGAAGTATTCTCCTAAGCTTTTGACATAGCTCCCATGCACAAGTTTCCTTGTGGAGACGAGGTTTGTTCTGATGGGTGCCTCAGGAAAACCCCAATGCTGGTATTGGAATCCAGGGTTTTGAGGAGACATGCCTGTAAACCAAAGCAATGGATCCGATTTTGGCCTAGGGTCCTGTCTGGTTCAATCTTCTTCTCTGGGGACATCCTTCTAGGGTATGAGTGGAGGTAGATGCTCAGCTGGTGTCAGACGGCCCTTTTTTGTCCCGGGCGACCTATACTATTGGGATGGCCTCAGGGACTTTGGAGGGTTCTCCTAATTTGTACGATTTTGGACAATGGAATGGGCAGAATTCCCATGGATAGGGTAGGCACAGTCCTAATGTGTGGCTCCAGGGTCCCCAGCCTGGATGGTGTGTGGCCCAGGACTTGGAGGACAGAAGTCTGAAAACACAAACTCAGCTTATGTTTGGGGACGTAGCTATGGCAGGCCCGATCTAAAAACCATGAGAAGACATCTTCAGGATATGAAGATAGTGCGATTCTGAGGCGCTTGCTCAGGCTTTTGTCTCTGGATTTTGTATCAGCGATGGCCGTGGAATGTCGGGGAGGCCTCATGGGCCATGGACGAATCTTGCTCTCTGTGGACTTGGCCCGATCCCAATTGTTTTTCGTCAATCTGTTGGATGGAGTATTCCCTTCAGGGTTGTTACCTCAGGTGTCCCACCAAAAGAGGAGTTCCAAAGCAGAGCCCTGGGGAAGAGTGAAGGGACAACCCGAACTACGGTTAAAAATTGGGGCCTAGGGGCATGGCAAGCCCAATATGCTGTCTCTCCATCCAGCCACTGAGAGGCCTTACATGAGGACTGGGCTCAGGCTGAGGGTCACAATGTGAGTTTGCCGCCTATGTCGCCCGCGAGCAATGGCGGGGCCTCATCGGACAAACAGGTTTCCACTACACTGAACGTTGGACAACAAGCCAACCACAAGGTTTCTTGCCATCGGGAAGGAGTTCTGATTTCTGCATCATTTTCAAACCTGGGCAGTGATTGGAGATAAGGTCTAGGATCTGAATCCTGAAAACCGAGTTTGGGAAGATATAACATCCTAAGGCAATGGCTGGTCCGATGTGCTCCGTGAGCGGCAAGCTGTCTGGGTGGTGCCAGGAGTTCCAGGCTCAGGCTCTGTCAGAAAGGGCATTAGTGCCCAGGTCAGCCTATATATTTTGGGTTCAGCCAAGTGGCGTGCAGGTTGATCTTCATTTGGGGTTTCTGGGTAGCGCCAGAGGGCAATGTTTTTCTTCTGGAGGGCAAGCTAAGTGCTGCATTGTAATTCTGGATTGCCAAACTGGAGGGCTTGTGGGCCATTAGTCTGAGGACGGAAGTCTGAGGACACAAGCTAGGCTTAGGTTTCTGGGTGAGGACATGGCAGGCACAATATACAGACCAGAATCGAGATCTCGTGCATCTGAAGTCAGGGTGAGGATCAGACTATTTCTCAGGTTAGACCTTATGTCCCTGATGGCCCCTTTATGAAGGGGTGGGGATCACGAGGCCAGGGGGTTTTCTCACCATGGGAGTTGTGAGAAGCTCACAACTGCTAAGGTTCTTCTGCAGGACAATTGAGACCTGTTGGTTGGCCTCAGGCCAATGATTCCGAGCAGGGTTCTAAGGATGGATGGCGGGGTAGGCCACCTCGCCTTCCTTTTGTCTCCTAGCAACAAGACAAGTTAGATCTGCTGGATCTCGCGGGGCAACCGAATATGCTGAGTTGAACTGGACTCTCCCCGTGGATGTGTCTAATATGATTTTGTGTCTATGGAGACCTTGGAATGAAGCGGTGGCACTGGGGCCCTGAAGGGTTCTCCTAAAAAGAGGCTTTGACACACCTCCCACGTGCAAGTTTCCCATGTGTAGATGAGTTTTGTTCTGATGGGTGAGCCAAGAAACAGCCAAATGCTGGTACTGAAATCCAGGCCTCTGAGGAAGATGCCTGGAAACCAAAGCAATGGCTCCTATTAGGGCCTAGGGGCCTGTTCGTTCCTTTTTAACTCTGGGGATATCAGTCTAGGAGTCTGAGTGCCGGTAGGTTGTCAGATGGGCTCAGATTGCTCCTGTTTGTTCTGGGAAGCCACCACTATTGGGATGGCCTCAGGGACTTTGGAGGTTTATCCTATTAGTAGCGTTGTGGCCATTGGAATGGGCACAAAGAATTCCCTTGGAGAGGGCAAGTACAGTCCTCAGGTTGGCTTCAGGGGCCTGAGCCTGTAGGGTGTGTAGGCCTGGGCTGTTTGGACAGTTGTCTGAAAACACAAACTCGGCTTATGTTTCGGGTCATAGGTATGGCAGGACTGATCTACAGAACATGAGGAGAACTCTTCGGGATATGAAAAAAGTCCGAGCGTGAGGCTCTTGCTCAAGTTTTTATCTCTGGATATCGTTCCATTCATGGTCATGAAATATCCGGGTGACTTCATGGGAAATGGGCGAGTCTTACTCTCTGGGGGTTTGGCCCCGTCCAGAGAGTTTGAGGTCATTCTGTGGGGTGGAAGAAGTCCGTTTTTTTTGTTGTTGTTGTTGTTTTGTTTTGTTTTGTTTTTCAAACTCAGTTGTCCCACCAAATGAGGGATTCCAGAGTAGAGCCCTAGGGAGGGGCGATTGGACAACCAGAAATCTGGTTTAAATTTGGGGTAGGGACATGTCAAGCCATTATGGCATCTAATGGTCTAGCCACTGAGAGGAATTACTAGAGGACCCGACTCATGCTGAGGGTCACAATGCGTGTTTATGTCCTTGTCACACTCAAGCATGGGCGGGTCCTCAGGGTGAATGCTGGTTTCTCCTACACTGAACCTTGGACAACATGGCAACCACAAGGTTTCTTGCCGTGGATAAAGAGGAGTTCTGATTTCTGCATCACACTCACCCCTGGGCAGTGATTGGAGATAAGGTCTAGGTTCTGAAGCCTGAAAACTTAGGTAGGGAAGAGATGATGACCTAAGGCCACGGCGGGTCTTATGGGCTCAGGGTGCGGTCAGCTGTCTGGGTGTTGCTCAGGAGGTTCTGGCTCAGGTTGTGTGACAGTGCATTACTGCCCAGGTTAGACTATATAATTTGGGTACATTCGAGTGCCATGTAGGTTTATTCTCATTTAATGTGCCCGGGCACCTCATTAGGCAATATTTTGTTTCTAGAGGGCAGGCAGAGAGCTGCAATGATGGTCCGGAATTGCCAAACTTGTGGGCTTCGGGGCCGGAGTGTGAGGACGGAAGTCTGAGAACACAAGCTAGACTTGGGATTCAGGGCGAAGTCACGGCATGTACCTCCTGAAGATCTGAAGCAATATCTCATGCATCTGAAGTCAGAGCGAGGATCAGACGTTGGCTCAGCTTGGATTTTCTGTTCATGACGGCCCCTTCATGAAGGGAGCCGAATCTCGAGGCCGTGGAGGTTTTCCCACGTTGGGAGTGGTGGGATGCCCCCTCCTAGGATTCCTTCTGCGGGACAATTGAGACCTGTTTGGACAGCTCCTGGACATCCCATATGGATGAGTCCAGACCAACGTTCGAGGATGGATGCCTGGGAAGCCCGCCTCGCATTCCAATGGTCTCCTAGCGACAAGACAGTTTAGATCTGATGGCTCTGCGGGAGCAACCGGGGTGGCTGAGTTGAAATGGACTTTCCTGAGGATGGGTCTAATGTGTGTTTGTGTCCATGAGGGCCTTGGAATGGGGCGGTGGCACCGGGACCCTGAAGTATTCTCCTAAGCTTTTGACATAGCTCCCATGCACAAGTTTCCTTGTGGAGACGAGGTTTGTTCTGATGGGTGCCTCAGGAAAACCCCAATGCTGGTATTGGAATCCAGGGTTTTGAGGAGACATGCCTGTAAACCAAAGCAATGGATCCGATTTTGGCCTAGGGTCCTGTCTGGTTCAATCTTCTTCTCTGGGGACATCCATCTAGGGTATGAGTGGAGGTAGATGCTCAGCTGGTGTCAGACGGCCCTTTTTTGTCCCGGGCGACCTATACTATTGGGATGGCCTCAGGGACTTTGGAGGGTTCTCCTAATTTGTACGATTTTGGACAATGGAATGGGCAGAATTCCCATGGATAGGGTAGGCACAGTCCTAATGTGTGGCTCCAGGGTCCCCAGCCTGGATGGTGTGTGGCCCAGGACTTGGAGGACAGAAGTCTGAAAACACAAACTCAGCTTATGTTAGGGGACGTAGCTATGGCAGGCCCGATCTAAAAACCATGAGAAGACATCTTCAGGATATGAAGATAGTGCGATTCTGAGGCGCTTGCTCAGGCTTTTGTCTCTGGATATTGTATCAGCGATGGCCGTGGAATGTCGGGGAGGCCTCATGGGCCATGGACGAATCTTGCTCTCTGTGGACTTGGCCCGATACCAATTGTTTTTCGTCAATCTGTTGGATGGAGTATTCCCTTCAGGGTTGTTACATCAGGTGTCCCACCAAAAGAGGAGTTTCAAAGCAGAGCCCTGGGGAAGAGTGAAGGGACAACCAGAACTACGGTTAAAAATTGGGGCCTAGGGGCATGGCAAGCCCAATATGCTGTCTCTCCATCCAGCCACTGAGAGGCCTTACATGAGGACTGGGCTCAGGCTGAGGGTCACAATGTGAGTTTGCCACCTATGTGGCCCACGAGCAATGGCGGGGCCTCATCGGACAAACAGGTTTCCACTACACTGAACGTTGGACAACAAGCTAACCACAAGGTTTCTTGCCATCGGGAAGGAGTTCTGATTTCTGCATCATTTTCAAACCTGGGCAGTGATTGGAGATAAGGTCTAGGATCTGAATCCTGAAAACCGAGTTTGGGAAGATATAACATCCTAAGGCAATGGCTGGTCCGATGTGCTCAGTGAGCGGCAAGCTGTCTGGGTGGTGCCAGGAGTTCCAGGGTCAGGCTCTGTCAGAAAGGGCATTAGTGCCCAGGTCAGCCTATATATTTTGGGTTCAGCCAAGTGGCGTGCAGGTTGATCTTCATTTGGGGTTTCTGGGTAGCGCCAGAGGGCAATGTTTTTCTTCTGGAGTGCAAGCTAAGTGCTGCATTGTAATTCTGGATTGCCAAACTGGAGGGCTTGTGGGCCATTAGTCTGAGGACGGAAGTCTGAGGACACAAGCTAGGCTTAGGTTTCTGGGTGAGGACATGGCAGGCACAATATACAGACCTGAATCGAGATCTCGTGCATCTGAAGTCAGGGTGAGGATCAGACTATGTCTCAGGTTAGACCTTATGTCACTGATGGCCCCTTCATGAAGGGGGGGGGATCACGAGGCCAGGGGGGTTTCTCGCCATGGGAGTTGTGAGAAGCTCACAACTGCAAAGGTTCTTCTGCAGGACAATTGAGACCTGTTGGTTGGCTCCAGGCCAATGATTCCGAGCAGGGTTCTAAGGATGGATGGCGGGGTAGGCCACCTCGCCTTCCTTTTCTCTCCTAGCAACAAGACAAGTTAGATCTGCTGGATCTCGCGGGGCAACCGAATATGCTGAGTTGAATTGGACTCTCCCCGTGGATGTGTCTAATATGATTTTGTGTCTATGGAGACCTTGGAATGAAGCGGTGGCACTGGGGCCCTGAAGGGTTCTCCTAAAAAGAGGCTTTGACACACCTCCCACGTGCAAGTTTCCCATGTGTAGATGAGTTTTGTTCTGATGGGTGAGCCAAGAAACAGCCAAATGCTGGTACTGAAATCCAGGCCTCTGAGGAAGATGCCTGGAAACCAAAGCAATGGCTCCTATTAGGGCCTAGGGGCCTGTTCGTTCCTTTTTACCTCTGGGGATATCAGTCTAGGAGTCTGAGTGCTGGTAGGTTGTCAGATGGGCTCAGATTGCTCCTGCTCCTGTTTGTCCTGGGAAGCCACCACTATTGGGATGGCCTCAGGGACTTTGGAGGCTTATCCTAATAGTAGGGTTGTGGCCATTGGGATGGGCACACAGAATTCCCTTGGAGAGGGCAAGTACAGTCCTCAGGTTGGCTTCAGGGGCCTGAGCCTGTAGGGTGTGTAGGCCTGGGCTGTTTGGACAGTTGTCTGAAAACACAAACTCGGCTTATGTTTCGGGTCATAGGTATGGCAGGACTGATCTACAGAACATGAGGAGAACTCTTCGGGATATGAAAAAAGGCCGAGTGTGAGGCTCTTGCTCAAGTTTTTATCTCTGGATATCGTTCCATTCATGGTCATGAAATATCCGGGTGACTTCATGGGAAATGGGCGAGTCTTACTCTCTGGGGGTTTGGCCCCGTCCAGAGAGTTTGAGGTCATTCTGTGGGATGGAAGAAGTCCGTTTTTTTTTTTTTTTGTTTTGTTGTTTTGTTTTGTTTTGTTTTTCAAACTCAGTTGTCCCACCAAATGAGGGATTCCAGAGTAGAGCCCTGGGGAGGGGCGATTGGACAACCAGAAATCTGGTTTAAATTTGGGGCCTAGGGACATGTCAAGCCATTATGGCATCTAATGGTCTAGCCACTGAGAGGACTTACTAGAGGACCCGACTCATGCTGAGGGTCACAATGCGTGTTTATGTCCTTGTCGCACTCAAGAATGGGCGGGACCTCAGGGTGAATGCTGGTTTCTCCTACACTGAACCTTGGACAACATGGCAACCACAAGGTTTCTTGCCGTGGATAAAGAGGAGTTCTGATTTCTGCATCACACTCACCCCTGGGCAGTGATTGGAGATAAGGTCTAGGTTCTGAAGCCTGAAAACTTAGGTAGGGAAGAGATGATGACCTAAGGCCACGGCGGGTCTTATGGGCTCAGGGTGCGGTCAGCTGTCTGGGTGTTGCTCAGGAGGTTCTGGCTCAGGTTGTGTGACAGTGCATTACTGCCCAGGTTAGACTATATAATTTGGGTACATTCGAGTGCCATGTAGGTTTATTCTCATTTAATGTGCCCGGGCACCTCATTAGGCAATATTTTGTTTCTAGAGGGCAGGCAGAGAGCTGCAATGATGGTCCGGAATTGCCAAACTTGTGGGCTTCGGGGCCGGAGTGTGAGGACGGAAGTCTGAGAACACAAGCTAGACTTGGGATTCAGGGCGAAGTCACGGCATGTACCTCCTGAAGATCTGAAGCAATATCTCATGCATCTGAAGTCAGAGCGAGGATCAGACGTTGGCTCAGCTTGGATTTTCTGTTCATGACGGCCCCTTCATGAAGGGAGCCGAATCTCGAGGCCGTGGAGGTTTTCCCACGTTGGGAGTGGTGGGATGCCCCCTCCTAGGATTCCTTCTGCGGGACAATTGAGACCTGTTTGGACAGCTCCTGGACATCCCATATGGATGAGTCCAGACCAACGTTCGAGGATGGATGCCTGGGAAGCCCGCCTCGCATTCCAATGGTCTCCTAGCGACAAGACAGTTTAGATCTGATGGCTCTGCGGGAGCAACCGGGGTGGCTGAGTTGAAATGGACTTTCCTGAGGATGGGTCTAATGTGTGTTTGTGTCCATGAGGGCCTTGGAATGGGGCGGTGGCACCGGGACCCTGAAGTATTCTCCTAAGCTTTTGACATAGCTCCCATGCACAAGTTTCCTTGTGGAGACGAGGTTTGTTCTGATGGGTGCCTCAGGAAAACCCCAATGCTGGTATTGGAATCCAGGGTTTTGAGGAGACATGCCTGTAAACCAAAGCAATGGATCCGATTTTGGCCTAGGGTCCTGTCTGGTTCAATCTTCTTCTCTGGGGACATCCTTCTAGGGTATGAGTGGAGGTAGATGCTCAGCTGGTGTCAGACGGCCCTTTTTTGTCCCGGGCGACCTATACTATTGGGATGGCCTCAGGGACTTTGGAGGGTTCTCCTAATTTGTACGATTTTGGACAATGGAATGGGCAGAATTCCCATGGATAGGGTAGGCACAGTCCTAATGTGTGGCTCCAGGGTCCCCAGCCTGGATGGTGTGTGGCCCAGGACTTGGAGGACAGAAGTCTGAAAACACAAACTCAGCTTATGTTTGGGGACGTAGCTATGGCAGGCCCGATCTAAAAACCATGAGAAGACATCTTCAGGATATGAAGATAGTGCGATTCTGAGGCGCTTGCTCAGGCTTTTGTCTCTGGATTTTGTATCAGCGATGGCCGTGGAATGTCGGGGAGGCCTCATGGGCCATGGACGAATCTTGCTCTCTGTGGACTTGGCCCGATCCCAATTGTTTTTCGTCAATCTGTTGGATGGAGTATTCCCTTCAGGGTTGTTACCTCAGGTGTCCCACCAAAAGAGGAGTTCCAAAGCAGAGCCCTGGGGAAGAGTGAAGGGACAACCCGAACTACGGTTAAAAATTGGGGCCTAGGGGCATGGCAAGCCCAATATGCTGTCTCTCCATCCAGCCACTGAGAGGCCTTACATGAGGACTGGGCTCAGGCTGAGGGTCACAATGTGAGTTTGCCGCCTATGTCGCCCGCGAGCAATGGCGGGGCCTCATCGGACAAACAGGTTTCCACTACACTGAACGTTGGACAACAAGCCAACCACAAGGTTTCTTGCCATCGGGAAGGAGTTCTGATTTCTGCATCATTTTCAAACCTGGGCAGTGATTGGAGATAAGGTCTAGGATCTGAATCCTGAAAACCGAGTTTGGGAAGATATAACATCCTAAGGCAATGGCTGGTCCGATGTGCTCCGTGAGCGGCAAGCTGTCTGGGTGGTGCCAGGAGTTCCAGGCTCAGGCTCTGTCAGAAAGGGCATTAGTGCCCAGGTCAGCCTATATATTTTGGGTTCAGCCAAGTGGCGTGCAGGTTGATCTTCATTTGGGGTTTCTGGGTAGCGCCAGAGGGCAATGTTTTTCTTCTGGAGGGCAAGCTAAGTGCTGCATTGTAATTCTGGATTGCCAAACTGGAGGGCTTGTGGGCCATTAGTCTGAGGACGGAAGTCTGAGGACACAAGCTAGGCTTAGGTTTCTGGGTGAGGACATGGCAGGCACAATATACAGACCAGAATCGAGATCTCGTGCATCTGAAGTCAGGGTGAGGATCAGACTATTTCTCAGGTTAGACCTTATGTCCCTGATGGCCCCTTTATGAAGGGGTGGGGATCACGAGGCCAGGGGGTTTTCTCACCATGGGAGTTGTGAGAAGCTCACAACTGCTAAGGTTCTTCTGCAGGACAATTGAGACCTGTTGGTTGGCCTCAGGCCAATGATTCCGAGCAGGGTTCTAAGGATGGATGGCGGGGTAGGCCACCTCGCCTTCCTTTTGTCTCCTAGCAACAAGACAAGTTAGATCTGCTGGATCTCGCGGGGCAACCGAATATGCTGAGTTGAACTGGACTCTCCCCGTGGATGTGTCTAATATGATTTTGTGTCTATGGAGACCTTGGAATGAAGCGGTGGCACTGGGGCCCTGAAGGGTTCTCCTAAAAAGAGGCTTTGACACACCTCCCACGTGCAAGTTTCCCATGTGTAGATGAGTTTTGTTCTGATGGGTGAGCCAAGAAACAGCCAAATGCTGGTACTGAAATCCAGGCCTCTGAGGAAGATGCCTGGAAACCAAAGCAATGGCTCCTATTAGGGCCTAGGGGCCTGTTCGTTCCTTTTTAACTCTGGGGATATCAGTCTAGGAGTCTGAGTGCCGGTAGGTTGTCAGATGGGCTCAGATTGCTCCTGTTTGTTCTGGGAAGCCACCACTATTGGGATGGCCTCAGGGACTTTGGAGGTTTATCCTATTAGTAGCGTTGTGGCCATTGGAATGGGCACAAAGAATTCCCTTGGAGAGGGCAAGTACAGTCCTCAGGTTGGCTTCAGGGGCCTGAGCCTGTAGGGTGTGTAGGCCTGGGCTGTTTGGACAGTTGTCTGAAAACACAAACTCGGCTTATGTTTCGGGTCATAGGTATGGCAGGACTGATCTACAGAACATGAGGAGAACTCTTCGGGATATGAAAAAAGTCCGAGCGTGAGGCTCTTGCTCAAGTTTTTATCTCTGGATATCGTTCCATTCATGGTCATGAAATATCCGGGTGACTTCATGGGAAATGGGCGAGTCTTACTCTCTGGGGGTTTGGCCCCGTCCAGAGAGTTTGAGGTCATTCTGTGGGGTGGAAGAAGTCCGTTTTTTTTGTTGTTGTTGTTGTTTTGTTTTGTTTTGTTTTTCAAACTCAGTTGTCCCACCAAATGAGGGATTCCAGAGTAGAGCCCTAGGGAGGGGCGATTGGACAACCAGAAATCTGGTTTAAATTTGGGGTAGGGACATGTCAAGCCATTATGGCATCTAATGGTCTAGCCACTGAGAGGAATTACTAGAGGACCCGACTCATGCTGAGGGTCACAATGCGTGTTTATGTCCTTGTCACACTCAAGCATGGGCGGGTCCTCAGGGTGAATGCTGGTTTCTCCTACACTGAACCTTGGACAACATGGCAACCACAAGGTTTCTTGCCGTGGATAAAGAGGAGTTCTGATTTCTGCATCACACTCACCCCTGGGCAGTGATTGGAGATAAGGTCTAGGTTCTGAAGCCTGAAAACTTAGGTAGGGAAGAGATGATGACCTAAGGCCACGGCGGGTCTTATGGGCTCAGGGTGCGGTCAGCTGTCTGGGTGTTGCTCAGGAGGTTCTGGCTCAGGTTGTGTGACAGTGCATTACTGCCCAGGTTAGACTATATAATTTGGGTACATTCGAGTGCCATGTAGGTTTATTCTCATTTAATGTGCCCGGGCACCTCATTAGGCAATATTTTGTTTCTAGAGGGCAGGCAGAGAGCTGCAATGATGGTCCGGAATTGCCAAACTTGTGGGCTTCGGGGCCGGAGTGTGAGGACGGAAGTCTGAGAACACAAGCTAGACTTGGGATTCAGGGCGAAGTCACGGCATGTACCTCCTGAAGATCTGAAGCAATATCTCATGCATCTGAAGTCAGAGCGAGGATCAGACGTTGGCTCAGCTTGGATTTTCTGTTCATGACGGCCCCTTCATGAAGGGAGCCGAATCTCGAGGCCGTGGAGGTTTTCCCACGTTGGGAGTGGTGGGATGCCCCCTCCTAGGATTCCTTCTGCGGGACAATTGAGACCTGTTTGGACAGCTCCTGGACATCCCATATGGATGAGTCCAGACCAACGTTCGAGGATGGATGCCTGGGAAGCCCGCCTCGCATTCCAATGGTCTCCTAGCGACAAGACAGTTTAGATCTGATGGCTCTGCGGGAGCAACCGGGGTGGCTGAGTTGAAATGGACTTTCCTGAGGATGGGTCTAATGTGTGTTTGTGTCCATGAGGGCCTTGGAATGGGGCGGTGGCACCGGGACCCTGAAGTATTCTCCTAAGCTTTTGACATAGCTCCCATGCACAAGTTTCCTTGTGGAGACGAGGTTTGTTCTGATGGGTGCCTCAGGAAAACCCCAATGCTGGTATTGGAATCCAGGGTTTTGAGGAGACATGCCTGTAAACCAAAGCAATGGATCCGATTTTGGCCTAGGGTCCTGTCTGGTTCAATCTTCTTCTCTGGGGACATCCATCTAGGGTATGAGTGGAGGTAGATGCTCAGCTGGTGTCAGACGGCCCTTTTTTGTCCCGGGCGACCTATACTATTGGGATGGCCTCAGGGACTTTGGAGGGTTCTCCTAATTTGTACGATTTTGGACAATGGAATGGGCAGAATTCCCATGGATAGGGTAGGCACAGTCCTAATGTGTGGCTCCAGGGTCCCCAGCCTGGATGGTGTGTGGCCCAGGACTTGGAGGACAGAAGTCTGAAAACACAAACTCAGCTTATGTTAGGGGACGTAGCTATGGCAGGCCCGATCTAAAAACCATGAGAAGACATCTTCAGGATATGAAGATAGTGCGATTCTGAGGCGCTTGCTCAGGCTTTTGTCTCTGGATTTTGTATCAGCGATGGCCGTGGAATGTCGGGGAGGCCTCATGGGCCATGGACGAATCTTGCTCTCTGTGGACTTGGCCCGATACCAATTGTTTTTCGTCAATCTGTTGGATGGAGTATTCCCTTCAGGGTTGTTACCTCAGGTGTCCCACCAAAAGAGGAGTTTCAAAGCAGAGCCCTGGGGAAGAGTGAAGGGACAACCAGAACTACGGTTAAAAATTGGGGCCTAGGGGCATGGCAAGCCCAATATGCTGTCTCTCCATCCAGCCACTGAGAGGCCTTACATGAGGACTGGGCTCAAGCTGAGGGTCACAATGTGAGTTTGCCACCTATGTGGCCCGCGAGCAATGGCGGGGCCTCATCGGACAAACAGGTTTCCACTACACTGAACGTTGGACAACAAGCTAACCACAAGGTTTCTTGCCATCGGGAAGGAGTTCTGATTTCTGCATCATTTTCAAACCTGGGCAGTGATTGGAGATAAGGTCTAGGATCTGAATCCTGAAAACCGAGTTTGGGAAGATATAACATCCTAAGGCAATGGCTGGTCCGATGTGCTCAGTGAGCGGCAAGCTGTCTGGGTGGTGCCAGGAGTTCCAGGTCAGGCTCTATCAGAAAGGGCATTAGTGCCCAGGTCAGCCTATATATTTTGGGTTCAGCCAAGTGGCGTGCAGGTTGATCTTCATTTGGGGTTTCTGGGTAGCGCCAGAGGGCAATGTTTTTCTTCTGGAAGGCAAGCTAAGTGCTGCATTGTAATTCTGGATTGCCAAACTGGAGGGCTTGTGGGCCATTAGTCTGAGGACGGAAGTCTGAGGACACAAGCTAGGCTTAGGTTTCTGGGTGAGGACATGGCAGGCACAATATACAGACCTGAATCGAGATCTCGTGCATCTGAAGTCAGGGTGAGGATCAGACTATTTCTCAGGTTAGACCTTATGTCCCTGATGGCCCCTTTATGAAGGGGGAGGGGGATCACGAGGCCAGGGGGGTTTCTCACCATGGGAGTTGTGAGAAGCTCACAACTGCAAAGGTTCTTCTGCAGGACAATTGAGATCTGTTGGTTGGCTCCATGCCAATGATTCCGAGCAGGGTTCTAAGGATGGATGGCGGGGTAGGGCACCTCGCCTTCCTTTTGTCTCCTAGCAACAAGACAAGTTAGATCTGGTGGATCTCGCGGGGCAACCGAATATGCTGAGTTGAACTGGACTCTCCCCGTGGATGTGTCTAATATGATTTTGTGTCTATGGAGACGTTGGAATGAAGCGGTGGCACTGGGGCCCTGAAGGGTTCTCCTAAAAAGAGGCTTTGACACACCTCCCACGTGCAAGTTTCCCATGTGTAGATGAGTCTTGTTCTGATGGGTGAGCCAAGAAACAGCCAAATGCTGGTACTGAAATCCAGGCCTCTGAGGAAGATGCCTGGAAACCAAAGCAATTGATCCGATTAGGGCCTAGGGGCCTGTTCTTTCCTTTTTACCGCTGGGGATATCAGTCTAGGAGTCTGAGTGCAGGTAGGTTGTCAGATGGGCTCAGATTGCTCCTGTTTGTCCTGGGAAGCCACCACTATTGGGATGGCCTCAGGGACTTTGGAGGTTTATCCTATTAGTAGCGTTGTGGCCATTGGAATGGGCACAAAGAATTCCTTTGGAGAGGGCAAGTACAGTCCTCAGGTTGGCTTCAGGGGCCTGAGCCTGTAGGGTGTGTAGGCCTGGGCTGTTTGGACAGTTGTCTGAAAACACAAACTCGGCTTATGTTTCGGGTCATAGGTATGGCAGGACTGATCTACAGAACATGAGGAGAACTCTTCGGGATATGAAAAAAGTCCGAGCGTGAGGCTCTTGCTCAAGTTTTTATCTCTGGATATCGTTCCATTCATGGTCATGAATTATCCGGGTGACTTCATGGGAAATGGGCGAGTCTTACTCTCTGGGGGTTTGGCACCGTCCAGAGAGTTTGAGGTCATTCTGTGGGATGGAAGAAGTCCGTTTTTTTGTTGTTGTTGTTGTTCTTTTGTTTTGTTTTGTTTTTCAAACTCAGTTGTCCCACCAAATGAGGGATTCCAGAGTAGAGCCCTGGGGAGGGGCGATTGGACAACCAGAAATCTGGTTTAAATTTGGGGCCTAGGGACATGTCAAGCCATTATGGCATCTAATGGTCTAGCCACTGAGAGGACTTACTAGAGGACCCGACTCATGCTGAGGGTCACAATGCGTGTTTATGTCCTTGTCGCACTCAAGAATGGGCGGGACCTCAGGGTGAATGCTGGTTTCTCCTACACTGAACCTTGGACAACATGGCAACCACAAGGTTTCTTGCCGTGGATAAAGAGGAGTTCTGATTTCTGCATCACACTCACCCCTGGGCAGTGATTGGAGATAAGGTCTAGGTTCTGAAGCCTGAAAACTTAGGTAGGGAAGAGATGATGACCTAAGGCCACGGCGGGTCTTATGGGCTCAGGGTGCGGTCAGCTGTCTGGGTGTTGCTCAGGAGGTTCTGGCTCAGGTTGTGTGACAGTGCATTACTGCCCAGGTTAGACTATATAATTTGGGTACATTCGAGTGCCATGTAGGTTTATTCTCATTTAATGTGCCCGGGCACCTCATTAGGCAATATTTTGTTTCTAGAGGGCAGGCAGAGAGCTGCAATGATGGTCCGGAATTGCCAAACTTGTGGGCTTCGGGGCCGGAGTGTGAGGACGGAAGTCTGAGAACACAAGCTAGACTTGGGATTCAGGGCGAAGTCACGGCATGTACCTCCTGAAGATCTGAAGCAATATCTCATGCATCTGAAGTCAGAGCGAGGATCAGACGTTGGCTCAGCTTGGATTTTCTGTTCATGACGGCCCCTTCATGAAGGGAGCCGAATCTCGAGGCCGTGGAGGTTTTCCCACGTTGGGAGTGGTGGGATGCCCCCTCCTAGGATTCCTTCTGCGGGACAATTGAGACCTGTTTGGACAGCTCCTGGACATCCCATATGGATGAGTCCAGACCAACGTTCGAGGATGGATGCCTGGGAAGCCCGCCTCGCATTCCAATGGTCTCCTAGCGACAAGACAGTTTAGATCTGATGGCTCTGCGGGAGCAACCGGGGTGGCTGAGTTGAAATGGACTTTCCTGAGGATGGGTCTAATGTGTGTTTGTGTCCATGAGGGCCTTGGAATGGGGCGGTGGCACCGGGACCCTGAAGTATTCTCCTAAGCTTTTGACATAGCTCCCATGCACAAGTTTCCTTGTG
Organism: Mustela lutreola; assembly: GCF_030435805.1. Classification (NCBI taxonomy): domain Eukaryota; kingdom Metazoa; phylum Chordata; class Mammalia; order Carnivora; family Mustelidae; genus Mustela; species Mustela lutreola. The sequence continues at coordinate 91,238,125 of NC_081302.1, read as the reverse complement.
GAGACGAGGTTTGTTCTGATGGGTGCCTCAGGAAAACCCCAATGCTGGTATTGGAATCCAGGGTTTTGAGGAGACATGCCTGTAAACCAAAGCAATGGATCCGATTTTGGCCTAGGGTCCTGTCTGGTTCAATCTTCTTCTCTGGGGACATCCATCTAGGGTATGAGTGGAGGTAGATGCTCAGCTGGTGTCAGACGGCCCTTTTTTGTCCCGGGCGACCTATACTATTGGGATGGCCTCAGGGACTTTGGAGGGTTCTCCTAATTTGTACGATTTTGGACAATGGAATGGGCAGAATTCCCATGGATAGGGTAGGCACAGTCCTAATGTGTGGCTCCAGGGTCCCCAGCCTGGATGGTGTGTGGCCCAGGACTTGGAGGACAGAAGTCTGAAAACACAAACTCAGCTTATGTTTGGGGACGTAGCTATGGCAGGCCCGATCTAAAAACCTTGAGAAGACATCTTCAGGATATGAAGATAGTGCGATTCTGAGGCGCTTGCTCAGGCTTTTGTCTCTGGATTTTGTATCAGCGATGGCCGTGGAATGTCGGGGAGGCCTCATGGGCCATGGACGAATCTTGCTCTCTGTGGACTTGGCCCGATCCCAATTGTTTTTCGTCAATCTGTTGGATGGAGTATTCCCTTCAGGGTTGTTACCTCAGGTGTCCCACCAAAAGAGGAGTTCCAAAGCAGAGCCCTGGGGAAGAGTGAAGGGACAACCCGAACTACGGTTAAAAATTGGGGCCTAGGGTCATGCCAAGCCCAATATGCTGTCTCTCCATCCAGCCACTGAGAGGCCTTACATGAGGACTTGGCTCAGGCTGAGGGTCACAATGTGAGTTTGCCACCTATGTGGCCCGCGAGCAATGGCGGGGCCTCATCGGACAAACAGGTTTCCACTACACTGAACGTTGGACAACAAGCCAACCACAAGGTTTCTTGCCATCGGGAAGGAGTTCTGATTTCTGCATCATTTTCAAACCTGGGCAGTGATTGGAGATAAGGTCTAGGATCTGAATCCTGAAAACCGAGTTTGGGAAGATATAACATCCTAAGGCAATGGCTGGTCCGATGTGCTCAGTGAGCGGCAAGTTGTGTGGGTGGTGCCAGGAGTTCCAGGCTCAGGCTCTGTCAGAAAGGGCATTAGTGCCCAGGTCAGCCTATATATTTTGGGTTCAGCCAAGTGGCGTGCAGGTTGATCTTCATTTGGGGTTTCTGGTTAGCGCCAGAGGGCAATGTTTTTCTTCTAGTGGGCAAGCTAAGTGCTGCATTGTAATTCTGGATTGCCAAACTGGAGGGCTTGTGGGCCATTAGTCTGAGGACGGAAGTCTGAGGACACAAGCTAGGCTTAGGTTTCTGGGTGAGGACATGGCAGGCACAATATACAGACCTGAATCGAGATCTCGTGCATCTGAAGTCAGGGTGAGGATCAGACTATTTCTCAGGTTAGACCTTATGTCCCTGATGGCCCCTTCATGAAGGGGGGGGATCACGAGGCCAGGGGGGTTTCTCACCATGGGAGTTGTGAGAAGCTCACAACTGCAAAGGTTCTTCTGCAGGACAATTGAGACCTGTTGGTTGGCTCCAGGCCAATGATTCCAAGCAGGGTTCTAAGGATGGATGGCGGGGTAGGCCACCTCGCCTTCCTTTTGTCTCCTAGCAACAAGACAAGTTAGATCTGCTGGATCTCGCGGGGCAACCGAATATGCTGAGTTGAACTGGACTCTCCCCGTGGATGTGTCTAATATGATTTTGTGTCTATGGAGACCTTGGAATGAAGCGGTGGCACTGGGGCCCTGAAGGGTTCTCCTAAAAAGAGGCTTTGACACACCTCCCACGTGCAAGTTTCCCATGTGTAGATGAGTTTTGTTCTGATGGGTGAGCCAAGAAACAGCCAAATGCTGGTACTGAAATCCAGGCCTCTGAGGAAGATGCCTGGAAACCAAAGCAATGGCTCCTATTAGGGCCTAGGGGCCTGTTCGTTCCTTTTTACCTCTGGGGATATCAGTCTAGGAGTCTGAGTGCAGGTAGGTTGTCAGATGGGCTCAGATTGCTCCTGCTCCTGTTTGTCCTGGGAAGCCACCACTATTGGGATGGCCTCAGGGACTTTGGAGGTTTATCCTATTAGTAGGGTTGTGGCCATTGGAATGGGCACACAGAATTCCCTTGGAGAGGGCAAGTACAGTCCTCAGGTTGGCTTCAGGGGCCTGAGCCTGTAGGGTGTGTAGGCCTGGGCTGTTTGGACAGTTGTCTGAAAACACAAACTCGGCTTATGTTTCGGGTCATAGGTATGGCAGGACTGATCTACAGAACATGAGGAGAACTCTTCGGGATATGAAAAAAGGCCGAGTGTGAGGCTCTTGCTCAAGTTTTTATCTCTGGATATCGTTCCATTCATGGTCATGAAATATCCAGGTGACTTCATGGGAAATGGGCGAGTCTTACTCTCTGGGGGTTTGGCCCCGTCCAGAGAGTTTGAGGTCATTCTGTGGGATGGAAGAAGTCCGTTTTTTGTTGTTGTTGTTGTTTTGTTTTGTTTTGTTTTTCAAACTCAGTTGTCCCACCAAATGAGGGATTCCAGAGTAGAGCCCTGGGGAGGGGCGATTGGACAACCAGAAATCTGGTTTAAATTTGGGGCCTAGGGACATGTCAAGCCATTATGGCATCTAATGGTCTAGCCACTGAGAGGACTTACTAGAGGACCCGACTCATGCTGAGGGTCACAATGCGTGTTTATGTCCTTGTCGCACTCAAGAATGGGCGGGACCTCAGGGTGAATGCTGGTTTCTCCTACACTGAACCTTGGACAACATGGCAACCACAAGGTTTCTTGCCGTGGATAAAGAGGAGTTCTGATTTCTGCATCACACTCACCCCTGGGCAGTGATTGGAGATAAGGTCTAGGTTCTGAAGCCTGAAAACTTAGGTAGGGAAGAGATGATGACCTAAGGCCACGGCGGGTCTTATGGGCTCAGGGTGCGGTCAGCTGTCTGGGTGTTGCTCAGGAGGTTCTGGCTCAGGTTGTGTGACAGTGCATTACTGCCCAGGTTAGACTATATAATTTGGGTACATTCGAGTGCCATGTAGGTTTATTCTCATTTAATGTGCCCGGGCACCTCATTAGGCAATATTTTGTTTCTAGAGGGCAGGCAGAGAGCTGCAATGATGGTCCGGAATTGCCAAACTTGTGGGCTTCGGGGCCGGAGTGTGAGGACGGAAGTCTGAGAACACAAGCTAGACTTGGGATTCAGGGCGAAGTCACGGCATGTACCTCCTGAAGATCTGAAGCAATATCTCATGCATCTGAAGTCAGAGCGAGGATCAGACGTTGGCTCAGCTTGGATTTTCTGTTCATGACGGCCCCTTCATGAAGGGAGCCGAATCTCGAGGCCGTGGAGGTTTTCCCACGTTGGGAGTGGTGGGATGCCCCCTCCTAGGATTCCTTCTGCGGGACAATTGAGACCTGTTTGGACAGCTCCTGGACATCCCATATGGATGAGTCCAGACCAACGTTCGAGGATGGATGCCTGGGAAGCCCGCCTCGCATTCCAATGGTCTCCTAGCGACAAGACAGTTTAGATCTGATGGCTCTGCGGGAGCAACCGGGGTGGCTGAGTTGAAATGGACTTTCCTGAGGATGGGTCTAATGTGTGTTTGTGTCCATGAGGGCCTTGGAATGGGGCGGTGGCACCGGGACCCTGAAGTATTCTCCTAAGCTTTTGACATAGCTCCCATGCACAAGTTTCCTTGTGGAGACGAGGTTTGTTCTGATGGGTGCCTCAGGAAAACCCCAATGCTGGTATTGGAATCCAGGGTTTTGAGGAGACATGCCTGTAAACCAAAGCAATGGATCCGATTTTGGCCTAGGGTCCTGTCTGGTTCAATCTTCTTCTCTGGGGACATCCATCTAGGGTATGAGTGGAGGTAGATGCTCAGCTGGTGTCAGACGGCCCTTTTTTGTCCCGGGCGACCTATACTATTGGGATGGCCTCAGGGACTTTGGAGGGTTCTCCTAATTTGTACGATTTTGGACAATGGAATGGGCAGAATTCCCATGGATAGGGTAGGCACAGTCCTAATGTGTGGCTCCAGGGTCCCCAGCCTGGATGGTGTGTGGCCCAGGACTTGGAGGACAGAAGTCTGAAAACACAAACTCAGCTTATGTTTGGGGACGTAGCTATGGCAGGCCCGATCTAAAAACCTTGAGAAGACATCTTCAGGATATGAAGATAGTGCGATTCTGAGGCGCTTGCTCAGGCTTTTGTCTCTGGATTTTGTATCAGCGATGGCCGTGGAATGTCGGGGAGGCCTCATGGGCCATGGACGAATCTTGCTCTCTGTGGACTTGGCCCGATCCCAATTGTTTTTCGTCAATCTGTTGGATGGAGTATTCCCTTCAGGGTTGTTACCTCAGGTGTCCCACCAAAAGAGGAGTTCCAAAGCAGAGCCCTGGGGAAGAGTGAAGGGACAACCCGAACTACGGTTAAAAATTGGGGCCTAGGGTCATGCCAAGCCCAATATGCTGTCTCTCCATCCAGCCACTGAGAGGCCTTACATGAGGACTTGGCTCAGGCTGAGGGTCACAATGTGAGTTTGCCACCTATGTGGCCCGCGAGCAATGGCGGGGCCTCATCGGACAAACAGGTTTCCACTACACTGAACGTTGGACAACAAGCCAACCACAAGGTTTCTTGCCATCGGGAAGGAGTTCTGATTTCTGCATCATTTTCAAACCTGGGCAGTGATTGGAGATAAGGTCTAGGATCTGAATCCTGAAAACCGAGTTTGGGAAGATATAACATCCTAAGGCAATGGCTGGTCCGATGTGCTCAGTGAGCGGCAAGTTGTGTGGGTGGTGCCAGGAGTTCCAGGCTCAGGCTCTGTCAGAAAGGGCATTAGTGCCCAGGTCAGCCTATATATTTTGGGTTCAGCCAAGTGGCGTGCAGGTTGATCTTCATTTGGGGTTTCTGGTTAGCGCCAGAGGGCAATGTTTTTCTTCTAGTGGGCAAGCTAAGTGCTGCATTGTAATTCTGGATTGCCAAACTGGAGGGCTTGTGGGCCATTAGTCTGAGGACGGAAGTCTGAGGACACAAGCTAGGCTTAGGTTTCTGGGTGAGGACATGGCAGGCACAATATACAGACCTGTATCGAGATCTCGTGCATCTGAAGTCAGGGTGAGGATCAGACTATTTCTCAGGTTAGACCTTATGTCCCTGATGGCCCCTTCATGAAGGGGGGGGATCACGAGGCCAGGGGGGTTTCTCACCATGGGAGTTGTGAGAAGCTCACAACTGCAAAGGTTCTTCTGCAGGACAATTGAGACCTGTTGGTTGGCTCCAGGCCAATGATTCCAAGCAGGGTTCTAAGGATGGATGGCGGGGTAGGCCACCTCGCCTTCCTTTTGTCTCCTAGCAACAAGACAAGTTAGATCTGCTGGATCTCGCGGGGCAACCGAATATGCTGAGTTGAACTGGACTCTCCCCGTGGATGTGTCTAATATGATTTTGTGTCTATGGAGACCTTGGAATGAAGCGGTGGCACTGGGGCCCTGAAGGGTTCTCCTAAAAAGAGGCTTTGACACACCTCCCACGTGCAAGTTTCCCATGTGTAGATGAGTTTTGTTCTGATGGGTGAGCCAAGAAACAGCCAAATGCTGGTACTGAAATCCAGGCCTCTGAGGAAGATGCCTGGAAACCAAAGCAATGGCTCCTATTAGGGCCTAGGGGCCTGTTCGTTCCTTTTTACCTCTGGGGATATCAGTCTAGGAGTCTGAGTGCAGGTAGGTTGTCAGATGGGCTCAGATTGCTCCTGCTCCTGTTTGTCCTGGGAAGCCACCACTATTGGGATGGCCTCAGGGACTTTGGAGGTTTATCCTATTAGTAGGGTTGTGGCCATTGGAATGGGCACACAGAATTCCCTTGGAGAGGGCAAGTACAGTCCTCAGGTTGGCTTCAGGGGCCTGAGCCTGTAGGGTGTGTAGGCCTGGGCTGTTTGGACAGTTGTCTGAAAACACAAACTCGGCTTATGTTTCGGGTCATAGGTATGGCAGGACTGATCTACAGAACATGAGGAGAACTCTTCGGGATATGAAAAAAGGCCGAGTGTGAGGCTCTTGCTCAAGTTTTTATCTCTGGATATCGTTCCATTCATGGTCATGAAATATCCAGGTGACTTCATGGGAAATGGGCGAGTCTTACTCTCTGGGGGTTTGGCCCCGTCCAGAGAGTTTGAGGTCATTCTGTGGGATGGAAGAAGTCCGTTTTTTGTTGTTGTTGTTGTTTTGTTTTGTTTTGTTTTTCAAACTCAGTTGTCCCACCAAATGAGGGATTCCAGAGTAGAGCCCTGGGGAGGGGCGATTGGACAACCAGAAATCTGGTTTAAATTTGGGGCCTAGGGACATGTCAAGCCATTATGGCATCTAATGGTCTAGCCACTGAGAGGACTTACTAGAGGACCCGACTCATGCTGAGGGTCACAATGCGTGTTTATGTCCTTGTCGCACTCAAGAATGGGCGGGACCTCAGGGTGAATGCTGGTTTCTCCTACACTGAACCTTGGACAACATGGCAACCACAAGGTTTCTTGCCGTGGATAAAGAGGAGTTCTGATTTCTGCATCACACTCACCCCTGGGCAGTGATTGGAGATAAGGTCTAGGTTCTGAAGCCTGAAAACTTAGGTAGGGAAGAGATGATGACCTAAGGCCACGGCGGGTCTTATGGGCTCAGGGTGCGGTCAGCTGTCTGGGTGTTGCTCAGGAGGTTCTGGCTCAGGTTGTGTGACAGTGCATTACTGCCCAGGTTAGACTATATAATTTGGGTACATTCGAGTGCCATGTAGGTTTATTCTCATTTAATGTGCCCGGGCACCTCATTAGGCAATATTTTGTTTCTAGAGGGCAGGCAGAGAGCTGCAATGATGGTCCGGAATTGCCAAACTTGTGGGCTTCGGGGCCGGAGTGTGAGGACGGAAGTCTGAGAACACAAGCTAGACTTGGGATTCAGGGCGAAGTCACGGCATGTACCTCCTGAAGATCTGAAGCAATATCTCATGCATCTGAAGTCAGAGCGAGGATCAGACGTTGGCTCAGCTTGGATTTTCTGTTCATGACGGCCCCTTCATGAAGGGAGCCGAATCTCGAGGCCGTGGAGGTTTTCCCACGTTGGGAGTGGTGGGATGCCCCCTCCTAGGATTCCTTCTGCGGGACAATTGAGACCTGTTTGGACAGCTCCTGGACATCCCATATGGATGAGTCCAGACCAACGTTCGAGGATGGATGCCTGGGAAGCCCGCCTCGCATTCCAATGGTCTCCTAGCGACAAGACAGTTTAGATCTGATGGCTCTGCGGGAGCAACCGGGGTGGCTGAGTTGAAATGGACTTTCCTGAGGATGGGTCTAATGTGTGTTTGTGTCCATGAGGGCCTTGGAATGGGGCGGTGGCACCGGGACCCTGAAGTATTCTCCTAAGCTTTTGACATAGCTCCCATGCACAAGTTTCCTTGTGGAGACGAGGTTTGTTCTGATGGGTGCCTCAGGAAAACCCCAATGCTGGTATTGGAATCCAGGGTTTTGAGGAGACATGCCTGTAAACCAAAGCAATGGATCCGATTTTGGCCTAGGGTCCTGTCTGGTTCAATCTTCTTCTCTGGGGACATCCATCTAGGGTATGAGTGGAGGTAGATGCTCAGCTGGTGTCAGACGGCCCTTTTTTGTCCCGGGCGACCTATACTATTGGGATGGCCTCAGGGACTTTGGAGGGTTCTCCTAATTTGTACGATTTTGGACAATGGAATGGGCAGAATTCCCATGGATAGGGTAGGCACAGTCCTAATGTGTGGCTCCAGGGTCCCCAGCCTGGATGGTGTGTGGCCCAGGACTTGGAGGACAGAAGTCTGAAAACACAAACTCAGCTTATGTTAGGGGACGTAGCTATGGCAGGCCCGATCTAAAAACCATGAGAAGACATCTTCAGGATATGAAGATAGTGCGATTCTGAGGCGCTTGCTCAGGCTTTTGTCTCTGGATTTTGTATCAGCGATGGCCGTGGAATGTCGGGGAGGCCTCATGGGCCATGGACGAATCTTGCTCTCTGTGGACTTGGCCCGATCCCAATTGTTTTTCGTCAATCTGTTGGATGGAGTATTCCCTTCAGGGTTGTTACCTCAGGTGTCCCACCAAAAGGGGAGTTCCACAGCAGAGCCCTGGGGAAGAGTGAAGGGACAACCCGAACTATGGTTAAAAATTGGGGCCTAGGGGCATGGCAAGCCCAATATGCTGTCTCTTCTTCCAGCCACTGAGAGGCCTTACCTGAGGACTGGGCTAAGGCTGAGGGTCACAATATGTGTTTGCTACCTATGTGGCCCACGAGCAATGGCGGGGCCTCATCGGACACACAAGTATCCACTACACTGAACATTATACAACAAGCCTACCACAAGGTTTCTTGCCATCGGGAAGTAGTTCTGATTTCTGCATCATTTTCAAACATGGGCAGTGATTGGAGATAAGGTATAGGTTCTAAATCCTGAAAACCGAGGCTGGGAAGAGATAACGACCTAAGGCAATGGCTGGTCCGATGTGCTCAGTGAGCGGCCAGCTGTATGGGTGGGGCCAGGAGGTCCAGGCTCAGCCTCTGTCAGAAAGGGCATTATTGCGCAGGTCAGCCTATATATTTTGGGTACAGCCAAGTGGCGTGCAGGTTGATCTTCATTTGGGGTTTCTGGGTAGCCCCAGAAGGCAATGATTTTCTTCTGGAGGGCAGGCAGAGTGCTGCATTATAATTCTGGATTGCCAAACTGGAGGGCTTGTGGGCCATTATTCTGAGGATGGAAGTCTGAGGACACAAGCTAGGTTTAGGATTCTGGGTGAGGACATGGCAGGCACAATCTACAGACCTGAACCGTGATCTCGTGCATCTGAAGTTAGGGTGAGGATCAGAAGATCGCTCAAGTTGGACCTTATGTCCCTGAGGGCCCCTTCATGAAGGGGGGAGGGATCACGAGGCCATGGGTGTTTTCTCACTATGGTAGTTGTGAGAAGCTCCCAACTGCAAAGATTCTTCTGCAGGACAATTGAGACCTGTTGGTTTGCTCCAGGCTAATGATTCCGAGCAGGGTTCTAAGGATGGATGGTGGGGTAGGCCACCTCGCATTCCAATTGTCTCCTAGCAACAAGACAAGTTGGATCTCTGGATCTCGCGGAGCAACCGAATACGGTGAGTTGAAATGGACTCACCTGTGGATGGGTCCTAATGTGTTTTTGTGTCTATGGATACTTTGGAATGACGCGGAGGAACTGGGGCCATGAAGGTTTCTCCTAAACAGAGGCTTTGACATCGCTCTACACATCGTGCAAGTTTCCCATGTGTATATGGGATTTGTTCTGATGGGTGAATCAAGAAACAGCCATATGCTGGTATTGAAATCCAGTCCTCTGAGGAGAGATGCCTGGAAACCAAAGCAATGGATCCGATTAGGGCCTAGGGGCCTGTTCGTTCCTTTTAACCTCTGGGGATATCAGTCTACAAGTCTGAGTGCAGGTAGGTTCTCAGATGGGCTCAGATTGCTCCTTTTTGTCCTGGGAAGCCACCACTATTGGGATGGCCTCAGGGACTTTGGAGGTTTATCCTATTAGTAGGGTTGTGGCCATTGGAATGGGCACACAGAATTCCCTTGGAGAGGGCAAGTACAGTCCTCACATTGGCTCCAGGGGCCTAAGCCTGTAGGCTATGTAGGCCAGGGCTGTTTGGACAGTTGTCTGAAAACAGAAACTCGGCTTATGCTTCGGGTCATAGGTATGGCAGGACTGATCTACAGAACATGAGGAGAACTCTTCGGAATATGAAAAAGGGCGAGTGTGAGGCTCTTGCTCAAGTATTTATCTCTGGATATCGTGCCATTCATGGTCATGAAATTTCCGGGTGACTTCATGGGAAATGGACGAGTCTTACTCCCTGGGGGTTTGGCCCAGTCCAAAGAGTTTAGGGTCATTCTGTGTGATGGAAGAAGTCCGTTTTTTGTTGTTGATTTGTTTTGTTTTGTTTTTCAAACTCAGGTGTCCCACCAAATGAAGGATTCCAGAGTAGAGCCCTGGGGAGGGGCGATTAGACAACCAGAAAGCTGGATAATATTGGGGCCTAGGGACAGCTAGACTTGGGTTTCAGGGCGAGGGCACAGCATGTACCCCCTGAAGATCTGAAGCAACATCGCATGCATCTGAAGTCAGAGCGAGGATCAGACGTTGGCTCAGCTTGGATTTTCTGTTCATGACAGCCGCTTCATAAAGGGAGCCGAATCTCGAGGCTGTGGAGGTTTTCCCACGTTGGGAGTGGTGGGATGCCCCCTCCTAGGATTCCTTCTGCGGGACAATTGAGTCCTGTTGGACAGCTCCAGGACATCCCATATGGATGAGTCCAGACCAACGTTCGAGGATGGATGCCTGGGAAGCCCGCCTCCCATTCCAATTGTCTCCTAGCGACAAGACAGCTTAGATCTGATGGCTCTGCGGGAGCAACCGGGGTGTCTGAGTTGAAATGGACTTTCCTGAGGATGGGTCTAATGTGTGTTTGTGTCCATGAGGGCCTTGGAATGGGGCGGTGGCACCGGGACCCTGAAGTATTCTCCTAAGCTTTTGACATAGGTCCCATGCACAAGTTTCCTTATGGAGACGAGGTTTGTTCTGATGGGTGCCTCAGGAAAACCCCAATGCTGGTATTGGAATCCAGGGTTTTGAGGAGACATGCCTGTAAACCAAAGCAATGGATCCGATTTTGGCCTAGGGTCCTGTCTGGTTCAATCTTCTTCTCTGGGGACATCCATCTAGGGTATGAGTGGAGGTAGATGCTCAGCTGGTGTCAGACGGCCCTTTTTTGTCCTGGGCGACCTATTCTATTGGGATGGTCTCAGGGACTTTGGAGGGTTATCCTAATTTGTACGATTTTGGACAATGGAATGGGCAGAATTCCCATGGATTGGGTAGGCACAGTCCTAATGTGTGGCTCCAGGGTCCCCAGCCTGGAGAGTGTGTGGCCCAGGACTTGGAGGACAGAAGTCTGAAAACACAAACTCAGCTTATGTTTGGGGACGTAGGTATGGCAGGCCCGATCTACAAACCATGAGAAGACATCTTCAGGATATGAAGATAGTGCGAGTCTGAGGCGCTTGCTTAGGCTTTTGTCTCTGGATTTTTTTTCAGCGATGGCCGTGGAATGTCGAGGAGGCCACATGGGCCATGGACGAAACTTCCTCTCTGTGGATTTGGCCCGATCCTAATTCTTTTTCGTCAATCTGTTGGATGGAGTACTCCTTTCAGGGTTGTTACATCAAGTGTCCCACCAAAAGAGGAATTCCAAAGCAGAGCCCTGGGGAAGAGTGAAGGGTCAACACAAACTATGGTTAAAAATTGGGGCCTTGGGGCATGGCAAGCCCAATATGCTGTCTCTTCATCCAGCCACTGAGAGGCCTTACCTGAGGACTGGGCTAAGGCTGAGGGTCACAATGTGTGTTTCCTACCTATCTGGCCCGCGAGCAATGGCGGGGCCTCAAGGGACACACTGGTTTCCACTATACTGAATGTTGGACAACAAGTCAACCACAAGTTTTCGTGCCATTGGGAAGGAGTTCTGATTTCTGCATCATTTTTAAACCTGGGCAGTGTTTGGAGATAAGGTCTAGGTTCTGAAGCCTGAAAACTGAGGTTGGGAAGGGATAGCGACCTAAGGCCATGGAGGGTCTGATGTTCTCAGTTTGTAGGCAGCTGTCTAGCTGGGCCTAGGATGTCCAGGCTCAGGCTGTGTCAGAAAGGGCATTTTTGCCCAGGTCATCCTATATATTTTTGGTATATCCAAGTGACATGCAGGTTGATCTTCATTTGCGGTTTCTATGTAGCCCCAGATGGCAATGTATTTCTTCTGCAGGGCAGTTAGAGTGCTGCATTGTAGTTCTGGATTGTCAAACTGGAGGGCTTGTGAGCCAGTAGTCTGTGGACAGAAGTCTGAGGACACAAGCTAGGCTTAGGTTTCTGGGTGAGGACATGGCAGGCACAATCTACAGACCTGAATCGAGATCTCGTGCATCTGAAGTCAGGGTGAGGATCAGACGATCGCTCAGGTTGGACCTTATGTCCCTGATGGCCCCTTTATGAAGGGGGGGGGATGATGAGGCCATGGGGGTTCTCTCACGATGGGAGTTCTGAGAAGCTCCCAACTGCAAAGATTCTTCTGTAGGACAATTGAGACCTGTTGGTTGGCTCCAGTCCAACGATTCTGAGCAGGGTTTTAAGGATGAATGGCGGGGTAGGCCACCTCACATTCCAATTGTCTCCTAGCAACAAGACAAGTTAGATATGCTGGATCTCGCGGAGGAACCGAATACGCTCAGTTGAAATGGACTCTCCCGTGGATGTGTCCTAATGTGTTTTTGTGTCTATGGAGACCTTGGAATGAAGCGGTGGCACTGGGGCTCTGAAGGGTTCTCCTAAACAGAGGCTTTGACACAGCTCCCACGTGCAAGTTTCCCATGTGTAGATGAGATTTGTACTGATGTGTGAGTCAAGAAACAGCCATATGCTGGTATTGAAATCCAGGCCTCTGAGGAGAGATGCCTGGGAACCAAAGCAATAGATCCGATTAGTGCCTAGGGGTCTGTTCGTTTCTTTTTACCTCTGGGGACATCAGTCTACGGGTCTGAGTGCAGGTAGGTTCTCAGGTAGGCTCAGATTACTCCTGTTTGTCCTGGGAAGCCACAAATATTGGGATGGCCTCAGGGACTTTGGAGGTTTATTCTATTAGTAGGGTTGTGGCCATTGCAATGGGCACACAGAATTCCCTCGGAGAGGGAAAGTACAGTCCTCAGATTGGCTCCAGGGGCCTGAACCTGTAGGGTGTTTAGGCCAGGGCTGTTTGGACAGTTGTCTGAAAACACAAACTTGGCTTATGTTTCGGGTCATAGGTATGGCAGGACTGATCTACAGACGATGAGGAGAACTCTTCGGGATATGAAAAAAGGGCGAGTGTGAGGCTCGCGCTCAAGTTTTTGTCTCTGGATATCGTGTCAATCATGGTCGTGAAATTCCCGGGTGACTTCATGGGAAATGGATCATTCTTATTCTCTGGGGTTTGGCCTTGTCCAAAGAGTTTGAGGTCATTCTGTGGGATGGAAGAAGACCTTTTTTTTTTGTTGTTGTAGTTTTGTTTTTTTTGTTTTTTAACCTCAGGTGTCCCACCAAATGAGGGATTCCAGAGTAAAGCACTGGGGAGGGGCGAGTGGACAACCAGAAATCTGGTTAAAAATTGGGGCCTAGGGACATGTCAAGCCCATTATGACATCTAATGTTCCAGCCACTGAGAGGACATACTAGAGGACAGGACTCCCGCTGAGGGTCACAATGCGTTTTATGCCCTCGTCGCACTCAAGAATGGGCAGGGCCTCAGGGTGAATGCTGGTTTCTCCTACACTGATCGTTGGACAACTTTCCTACCACAAGGCTTCTTGCCTTGGGTAAGGAAGAGTTCTGATTTCTGCCTCACAGTCACCGCTGGGCAGTGATTGGAGATAAGGTCTAGGTTCTGAAGCCTGAAAACTGAGGTAGGGAAGAGATGATGACCTAAGGCCATGGCGGGTCTGATGTGCTCAGTGTGCGGTCAGCTGTCTGGATGTTGGTCACGAGGTCCGGGCTCTGGTTGTCAGACATTTCATTAGTGCCCAGGTTAGACTATATATTTTGTGTGCATTCGAGTTCCGTGTAGGTTCTTATCTGGAGAACTCTTCAGGATATAAAGAATGAGCGAGTCTGAGGCGCGTGCTCAGGCTTTTGTCTCTGGATTTTGTATCAGGGTTGGCCGAGGAATGTTGGGGAGGCCTCATGGGCCATGGACGAATCTTGCTATCTGTGGACTTGGCCCGATCCCAATTGTTTCTCGTCAATCTGTGGGATGGAAGGACTCCTTTCAGGTTTGTTACCTCAGGTGTCCCACCAAAAGAGGAATTCAAAGCAGAGCAATGGGGAAGAGTGAAGGGACAACCCGAAGTTGGTTAAAAATTCAGGCCTAGGGGCATGGCAAGCCCAATATGCTGTCTTTCCATCCAGCCACTGAGAGGCCTTACCTGAGGACTGGGCTCAGGCTGAGGGTCACGATATGGGTTTGTGATCAATGTGGCCCGCAAGCATGGGCGGGGCCTCATGCGCCACACTGGTTTCAACTACACTGAATCTTGGACAACATGCCAACCACAAGGTTTCTTGCCATGGGGAAAGAGTTCTGATTTCTGCATCATTTTCAAACCCGGGCCATGATTGATGATAAGGTCTAGGTTCTGAAGCCTGAAAACCGAGTTTGAGAAGAGATGACGACCTAAGGCCATGGCGGGTCCGATGTGCTCAGTGTGCGGCCAGCTGTCTGGGTGGGTCCAGGAGGTCCAGGATCAGGCTATGTCAGAAAGAGCATTAGTGCCCATGTCAGCCTATATATTTGAGGTACAGCCGAATGGCGTGCAGGTTGATCCTCATTTGGGGTTTATGGGTAGCCCCAGAGGGCAATGTTTTCTTCTGGAGGGCAGGCAGAGTGCTGCATTGTGGATGGGGATTGCCAAACTGGAGGGGTTGTGGGCCAGTAGTCTGAGGACAGATGTCTGAGAACCCAAGCTAGGCCTAGGTTTCTGGGTGAGGATATGGCAGGCACAATCTACAGACCTGAATCGAGATTCGTGCATCTGAAGTCATGGCGAGGATCAGACGATCGCTCAGGTTGGACAGTCTGTACCTGATTGCCCCTTCTGGAAGGGGGGGTGGATCACGAGGCCATGGGGGTTTTCCCACGATGGGAGTTGTGAGAAGCTCCCCACTGCAAGGAATCTTCTCCAGGACAATTGAGACCTGTTGGTTGGCTCCAGGACAACGATTCCGAGCAGGGTTCTAAGGATGGATGGCTGGGTAGCACACCTCGCATTCCAATTGTCTACAAGCAAAAAGACAGGTTAGATCTGCTGGATCTGGGGGAGCAACCGAGGAGGCTGAGTTGAAATGGACTCTCCCGTGGATGTGTCCTAATATGATTTTGTGTCTATGGAGACCTTGGAATGAAGTGGTGGCACTGGGGCCCTGAAGGGTTCTCCTATAGAGTGGCTTTCACATAGCTACATCGTGCAAGTTTCCGAAGTGTAGATGAGATTTGTTCCTATGGGTTATTCAAGAAACAGCCATATGCTCTTGTTGAAATCCAGGCCTCTGAGGAGAGATGCCTGGAAAACAAAGCAATGAATCCGATAGTGCCTAGGGGCCTGTTCGTTCCTTTTTACCTCTGGGCATATCAGTCTATGGGTCTGAGTGCCGGTAGGTGCTCAGATGGGCCCAGATTGCCTCATTTGTCCTGGGAAGCCACAATTATTGGGATGGCCTCAGGGACTTTGGAGGTTTATACTCTTAGGAGGGTTGTGGACATTGGAATGGGCAGATACATTTCCCTTCAAGAGGGCAAGCACAGTCGTCAGGTTTGGCTCCAGGGGCCTGAGCCTGTAGGGTGTGTAGGCCAGGGCTGTTTGGACAGTTGTCTGAAAACACAAACTCGGCTTATGTTTCGGGTCATAGGTATGGCAGGACTGATCTACAGACCATGAGGAGAACTCTTCGGGATATGAAAAAAGGGCGAGTGTGAGGCTCTTGCTCAAGTTTTTGTCTCTGTATATCGTGTCACTGATGGTCGTGAAATTTCCGGGTGACTTCATGGGAAATGGCCGAGTCTTACTCTCTGGGGGTTTGGCCCCGTCCAAAGAGTTTGGGGTCATTCTGTGGGATGGAAGAAGTCCGTTGTTCTATTGTTTTTGATTTGTTTTGTTTTGTTTTTCAACCCCAGGTGTCCCACCAAATGAGGGATTCCAGAGTAGAGCCCTGGGGAGGGGCGACTGGACAACCAGAAATCTGGTTAAAAATTGAGACAAACCATAAGTCACTTTTAGTCTCACAGAGCAAACTGAGGGTTGCCGGGGGGATGGGGTTTGGGAGAAGGGGGTGGGATTGTGGACATTGGGGAGGGTATGTGATTTGGTGAGTGCTGTGATGTGTGTGGACCTGGTGATTCGCAGACCCGTACCCTTGGGGATAAAAATATATGTTTATCATAAATAAAAAAAAAAATTGGGGCCTAGTGGCATGTCAAGCCCATTATGACATCTAATGGTCCAGCCACTGATAGGACGTACTAGAGGACAGGACTCACGCTGAGGGTCAAATTGCGTGTTTATGCCCTCGTCCCACTCAAGAATGGGCGGGTCCTCAGGCTGCAAGCTGGTTTCTCCTACACTGAACGTTGGACAACATGCCAACCACAAGGTGTCTTGCCATGGGTAAGGAAGAGTTCTGATTTCTGCATCACAGTCACCCCTGGGCAGTGATTGGAGATAAGGTCTAGGTTCTGAAGCCTGAAAACTGAGGTAGGGAAGAGATGATGACCTAAGGCCATGGCGGGTCTGATGTGCTCAGTGTGCGGTCAGCTGTCTGGGTGTTGGTCACGAGGTCCGGGCTCAGGTTCTCAGACAGTGCATTAGTGCCCAGGTTAGACTATATATTTTGAGTGCCTTCGAGTGCCGTGTAGGTTCTTATCTGAAGAACTCTTCAGGATATGAAGAATGAGCGAGTCTGAAGCACGTACTCAGGCTTTTGTCTCTGGATTTTGTGTCAGCGATGGCCGTGGAATGTTGGGGAGGCCTCATGGGCCATGGACGAATCTTGCTCTCTGTGGATTTGGCCCGATCCCAATTGTTTTTCGTGAATCGGTGGGATGGGAGAACTCCTTTCAGGTTTGTTACCTCAGGTGTACCAGCAAAAGAGGAATTCCAAAGCAGAGCCCTGGGGAACAGTGAAGGGACAACCCGAACTATGGTTAAAAATAGGGGCCTAGGGGCAAGACAAGCCCAATATGCTGTCTCTCCATCCAGCCACTGAGAGGCCTTACCGGAGGACTGGGCTCAGGCTGAGGGTCACAATGTGTGTTTGTGACCAATGTGGCCCGCAAGCATGGGCGGGGCATCATGGGCCACACTGGGTTCAACGTGACTGAACCTTGGACAACATGCCAACCACAAGGTTTCTTGCCATGGGGAAAGAGTTCTGATTTCTGCATCATTTTCAAACCCGGGCCGTGATTGGAGATAAGGTCTGGGTTCTGAATCCTGAAAACCGAGGTTGACAAGGGATGACGACCTAAGGCCATGAGGGGTCCGATGTGCTCAGAGTGCGGCAAGCTGTCTGGGTGGGGCCAGGAGGTCCAGGCTCAGGCTGTGTCAGAAAGGGCATTAGTGCCCAGGTCAGCCTATATATTTCGGGTACAGCCGTATGCCGTGCAGGTTGATCCTCATTTGGGGTTTCTGGGTAGCCCCAGAGGGCAATGTATTTCTTCTGGAGGGCAGGCAGAGTGCTGCATTGTAGTTCTGGATTGCCAAACTGGAGGGCTCGTGGGCCAGTAGTCTGAGGACGGAAGTCTGAGAACCCAAGCTATGCCTATGTTTCTGGGTGAGACCTGAATCGAGATCTCGTGCACCTGAAGTCAGGGCGAGGATCAGACGATCGCTCAGGTTGGACATTCTGTCCCTGAAGTCCCCTTCTTGAAGGGGGGGTGCATCACGAGGCCATGGGGGTTTACCCACGATGGGAGTTTTGAGAAGCTCCCAACTGCAAAGATTCCTCTACAGGACAATTGAGACCTGTTGGTTGGCTCCAGGACAACGATTCCGAGCAGGGTTCTAAGGATGGATGGCTGGGTAGCCCACCTCGCATTCCCATTGTCTCCAAGCTACAAGACAGTTTAGATCTGCTGGATCTGGGGGAGCCACCGAGGAGGCTGAGTTGAAATGGACTCTCCCGTGGATGTGTACTAATATCATTTTTTGTCTATGGAGACCTTGGAATGAAGCGGTGGCACTGGTTCTCTGAAGGGTTCTCCAAAAGAGAGGCTTTCACACAGCTCCATCGTGCAAGTTTCCCATGTGTAGATGAGATTTGTTCTGATGGGTGAGTCAAGAAACAGCCATATGCTGTTATTGAAATCCAGGCCTCTGAAGAGAGATGCCTGGAAACCAAAGCATTGGATCTGATAGGTGCTGAGGGGCCTGTTCGTTCCTTTTTACATCTGGGGACATCAGTCTACGCGTCTGAGTGCCAGTAGGTCCTCAGAGGGCCCAGATTACCCTGTTTGTCCTAGGAAGCCACAAATATTGGGATGGCCTCAGGGACTTTGGAGGTTGATCCTCTTAGTAGGGTTGTGGCCATTGGAATGGGCACACACAATTCCCTTGGAGACGCAAGCAGACTCATCAGGTTTGGCTCCAGGGGCCTGAGACTGTAGGTTGAATAGGCCAGGGCTGTTTGGACAGTTGTCTGAAAACACAAACTCGGCTTATGTTTCGAGTCATAGATATGGCAGGACTGATCTACAGACCATGAGGAGTACTCTTCGGGATATGAACAAATGGAGAGTGTGAGGCTCCTGCTCAAGTTTTTGACTCTGGATATCGTGTCACTCATGGTCGTGAAATTTCCGGGTGACTTCATGGGAAATGGATTAGTCTTACTCTCTGGGGTTTGGCCCCGTCCAAAGAGTTTGGGGTCATTCTGTGGGATGGAAGAAGTCCCTTGTTCTGTTGTTGTTCATTTGTTCTGTTTTGTTTTTCAACCTCAGGTGTCCCACCAAATGAGGGATTCCAGAGTAGAGCCCAGGGAGGGGCGACTGGACAACCGGAAATCTGGTTAAAAATTGGGGCTTAGGGACATGTCAAACCCATTATGACATCTAATGTTCCAGCTACTGAGAGGACGTAATAGAGGACAGGACTCACGCTGAGGGTCACAATGCGTGTTTATGCCCTCGACGCACTCTAGAATGGGCCTCAGGGTGAATGTGGTTTCTCCTACACTGAACGTTGGACAACATGCCAACCACAAGGTTTCTTGCCATGGGTAAGGAAGAGTTCTGATTTCTGCATCACAGTCACCCCTGGGCAGTTATTGGAGATAAGGTCTAGGTTCTGAAGCCTGGAAACAGAGGTAGGGAAGAGATGATGCCATAAGGCTATGGCGGGTCTGATGTGCTCAGTGTGCGGTCAGCTGTCTGGGTGTTGGTCACGAGGTCCGGGCTCAGGTTGTCAGACAGTGCATTAGTGCCCAGGTTAGACTATATATTTTGGGTGCATTCGAGTGCCGTGTCGGTTCTTATCTGAAGAACTCTTCAGGATATGAAGAATGAGCGAGTCTGAGGCGCGTCCTCAGGCTTTTGTCTCTGGATTTTGTATCAGCGATGGCCGTGGAATGTTGGGGAGACCTCATGGGACATGGACGAATCTTGCTCTCTGTGGATTTGGCCCGATCCCAATTGTTTTCCGTCAATCTGTGGGATGGGAGGTCTCCTTTCAGGTTGGTTACCTCAGGGATCCCACCAAAAGAGGAATTCCAAAGCAGAGCCCTGGGGAAGAGTGAAGGGACAACCCGAACTATGGTTAAAAATTGGGGCCTAGGGGCATGGCAAGCCCAATATTCTGTCTCTCCATCCAGCCACTGAGAGGCATTACCTGAGGACTGGGCTCAGGCTGAGGGTCACAATGTGTGTTTGTGACCAATGTGCCCCCATGCATTGGCGGGGACTCATGGGCCTCACTGGTTTCAAGTACACTGAACCTTGGACAACATGCCAACCACAAGGTTTCATGCCATGGGGAAAGAGTTCTGATTTCTGCATCATTTTCAAACCCTGGCCATGATTGGAGATAAGGTCTAGGTTCTGAGGCCTGAAAACGGAGATTGAGAAGAGATGACGAACTAAGGCCATGGCGGGTCCGTTGTGCTCAGTGTGCGGCCAGCTCTCTGGGTGGGGCCAGGAGGTCCAGGCTCAGGCTGTGTCAATAAGGGCATTAGTGCCCAGGTCAGCCTATATATGTGGGGTACAGTCGAATGGCGTGCAGGTGATCCTCATTTGGGGATTCTGGGTGGGCCCAGAGGGCAATGTTTTACTTCTGGAGAACAGGCAGAGTGCTGCATTGTAGTTCTGGATTGCCAAACTGGAGGGCTTGTGGGCCAGTAGTCTGAGGACGGTAGTCTGAGAACCCAAGCTAGGCCTAGGATTCTGGGTGAGACCTGAATCGAGATCTCGAGCATCTGAAGTCAGGGCGAGGATCAGACGATCGCTCAGGTTGGACATTCTGTCCCTGATGGCCCCTTCTTGAAGGGCGGGTGGATCACGAGGCCATGGGGGTTTTCACACGATCGGAGTTGTGAGAAGCTCCCAACTGCAAAGATTCTTCTGCAGGACAATTGAGACCTGTTGGTTGGCTCCAGGACAACGATTCCGAGCAGGGTTCTAATGATGGATGGCTGGGTAGCCCACCACGCATTCGAATTTTCTCCAAGCAACAAGAGAGGTTAGATCTGCTGGATCTGGGGGTGCAACCGAGGAGGCTGAGTTGAAATGGACTCTCCCGTGGATGTGTCCTAATATGATTTTGTGTCTATGGAGACCTTGGAATGAAGCGGTGGCACTGGGGCCCTGAAGGGTTCACCTAAACAGAGGCTTTCACACACCTCCATCGTGCAAGTTTCCCATGTGTAGATGAGATTTGTTCTGATGGGTGAGTCAAGAAACAGCCATATGCTGGTACTGAAATCCAGGCCTCTGAGGAGAGATGCCTGGAAACCAAAGCAGTGGATCCGAATAGGGCCCAGGGGCCTGTTCGTTCCTTTTTACCTCTGGGGATATCCGTCTACCAGTCTGAGTGCAGGTAGGTTCTCAGATGGGCTCAGATTGCTCCTGTTTGTCCTGGGAAGCCACCACTATTGGGTTGGCCTCAGGGACTTTGGAGGTTTATCCTATTTGTAGCGTAGTGGCCATTGGAATGGGCAAACACACAATTCCCTTGGAGAGGGCAAGTACAGTCCTCAGCTTGGCTCCAGGGGCCTAAGCCTGTAGGCTGTGTAGGCCAGAGCTGTTTGGACAGTTGTCTGAAAACAGAAACTTGGCTTATATTTCGGGTCATAGGTATGGCAGGACTGATCTACAGACCATGAGGAGAACTCTTTGGGATATGAAAAAAGGGCGAGTGTGACGCTCTTGCTCAAGTATTTATCTCTGGATATCATGCCATTCATGGTCATGAAATTTCTGGGTGACTTCATGGTAAATGGACGAGTCTTACTCCCTGGGGGTTTGGCCCAATCCAAAGAGTTTGGTGTCATTCTTTGGGACAGAAGAAGTCCGTTTTTTGTTGTTGTTGTTGTTTTTTTTTTTGTTTTGTTTTTGAAACTCAGGGGTCCCACCAAATGAGGGATTCCAGACTAGAGCCCTGGGGAGGGGCGATTGGACAACCAGAAATCTGGTTAAAATTGGGTCTTAGGGACAGCTAGACTTGGGTTTCAGGGCGAGGGCACGGCATGTACCCCCTGAAGATCTGAAGCAATATCTCATGCATCTGAAGTCAGAGCGAGGATCAGACGTTGGCTCAGCTTGGATTTTCTGTTCATGACGGCCCCTTCATGAAGGGAGCCGAATCTCGAGGCCGTGGAGGTTTTCCCACGTTGGGAGTGGTGGGATGCCCCCTCCTAGGATTCCTTCTGCGGGACAATTGAGACCTGTTTGGACAGCTCCTGGACATCCCATATGGATGAGTCCAGACCAACGTTCGAGGATGGATGCCTGGGAAGCCCGCCTCGCATTCCAATGGTCTCCTAGCGACAAGACAGTTTAGATCTGATGGCTCTGCGGGAGCAACCGGGGTGGCTGAGTTGAAATGGACTTTCCTGAGGATGGGTCTAATGTGTGTTTGTGTTCATGAGGGCCTTGGAATGGGGCGGTGGCACCGGGACCCTGAAGTATTCTCCTAAGCTTTTGAAAAGCTCCCATGCACAAGTTTCCTTGTGGAGACGAGGTTTGTTCTGATGGGTGCCTCAGGAAAACCCCAATGCTGGTATTGGAATCCAGGGTTTTGAGGAGACATGCCTGTAAACCAAAGCAATGGATCCGATTTTGGCCTAGGGTCCTGTCTGGTTCAATCTTCTTCTCTGGGGACATCCTTCTAGGGTCTGAGTGGAGGTAGATGCTCAGCTGGTGTCAGACTGACCTTTTTTGTCCCGGGCGACCTATACTATTGGGATGGCCTCAGGGACTTTGGAGGGTTCTCCTAAGTTGTACGATTTTGGACAATGGAATGGGCAGAATTCCCATGGATTGGGTAGGCACAGTCCTAATGTGTGGCTCCAGTGTCCCCAACCTGGAGGGTATGTGGCCCAGGACTTTGAGGACAGAAGTCTGCAAACACAAACTCAGCTTATGTTTGGGGACGTAGGTATGGCAGGCCCGATCTACAAACCATGAGAAGACATCTTCAGGATATGAAGATAGTGCGATTCTGAGGCGCTTGCTCAGGCTTTTGTCTCTGGATTTTGTATCAGCGATGGCCGTGGAATGTCGGGGAGGCCTCATGGGCCATGGACGAATCTTGCTCTCTGTGGACTTGGCCCGATCCCAATTGTTTTTCGTCAATCTGTTGGATGGAGTATTCCCTTCAGGGTTGTTACCTCAGGTGTCCCACCAAAAGAGGAGTTCCAAAGCAGAGCCCTGTGGCAGAGTGAAGGGACAACACGAACTATGGTTAAAAATTGGGGCCTAGGGGCATGGCAAGCCCAATATGCTGTCTCTTCATCCAGCCACTGAGAGGCCTTACCTGAGGACTGGGCTAAGGCTGAGGGTCACAATGTGTGTTTGCTACCTATCTGGACCGCGAGCAATGGCGGGGCCTCAAGGGACACACTGGTTTCCACTACACTGAACGTTGGACAACAAGCCAACCACAAGTTTTCCTGCCATCGGGAAGGAGTTCTGATTTCTGCATCATTTTCAAACCCGGGCAGTGATTGGAGATAAGGTCTATGTTCTGAAGCCTGAAAACTGAGGTTGGGAAGGGATAACGACCTAAGGCCATGGGGGGTCTGAAGTTCTCAGTTTGTAGCCAGCTCTCTGGGTGGGTCTAGGAGTTCCAGGCTCAGGCTGTATCAGAAAGGGCATTATTAACCAGGTCATCCTATATATTTTGGGTATAGCCAAGTGTCGTGCAGGTTGATCTTCATTTGGGGTTTCTAAGTAGCCCCAGAGGGCCATGTATTACTTCTGCAGGGCAGGTAGAGTGCTGCATTGTAGTTCTGGATTGCCAAACTGGAGGGCTTGTGAGCCAGTAATCTGTGGACAGAAGTCTGAGGACACAAGCAAAGCTTAGGTTTCTGGGTGAGGATATGGCAGGCACAATCTACAGACCTGAACCGAGATCTCGTGCATCTGAAGTCAGCGTGAAGATCAGACGATCGCTCAGGTTGGACCTTATGTCCCTGAGGGCCCCTTTATGAAGGGGGGGGGGAATCATGTGGCCATGGGGGTTCTCTCACGATGGGAGTTCTGAGAAGCTCCCAACTGCAAAGATTCTTCGGCAGGACAATTGAGACCTGTTGGTTTTCTCCAGGCCAACGATTCCGAGCAGGGTTTTAAGGATGGATGGCGGGGTAGGCCACCTCACATTCCAATTATCTCCTAGCAACAAGACAAGTTAGATCTGCTGGATCTCGCGGAGCAACCGAATACGCTGAGTTGAAATGGACTCTCCTGTGGATGGGTCCTAATTTGTTTTTGTGTCTATGGAGACCTTGTAATGGGGCAGTGGCACACAGGCCCTGAAGGATTCTCCTAACTGGAGGTTTTGAGACATCTTCAAAGGATAATTTTCCCATGTGGAGAAGAGATTTGTTCTGATTGCTGCCTCATGAAATCCCCATATGCTAATATTGGAAACCCGGCCTCTGAGGAGAGATACCTGTAACCGAAAGCAATGAATCTGATTCAGGCCTAGGGGCCTGTCTGATTCAATCTTCTTCTCTGGGGACATCCATCTACGCTGAGTAGAGGTAGATGCTCAGCTGGTTTCAGATGACCCTTGTTTGTCCTGGGCGGCCTACATTATTGGGATGTCCTTGGGGGCTCTGGAGGTTTTTCCTAATTTGTACGATTGTGGACAATGGAATGGGCAGAATTCCCGTGGTATGGACAGGCACAGTCCTGATGTGTGGCTCCAGGGGCCCCAGCCTGAAGGGTCTGTGGGCCAGGAATGTGGGGACAGAAGTCTGAAAACACAAACTCGGCTTAGGTTTGGGAAGTAGGTATGGCAGGCCCGATCTACAGACCGTGAGGAGAACTCTTCGGGATACGACAAAAGAGCGAGTGAGAGGCGCTTGCTCAGACTTTTGTCTCTGGATTTGTTGTCAACGATGGCTGTGGAATCTCGGGGAGGCCTCATGGGCCATGGACGAGACTTCCTCTCTGTGAATTTGGTCCAATCCCAATTGTTTTGGGTCAATCTGAAGGATGGGAGGAGTCCTTTTAGTTTTGTTACCTCAGGTGTCCCACCAAAAGAGGGATTCCAAAGCAGAGCTCTGGGGAGGGATGAATGGACAACCCGAACAATCCAATTGGGGTGAGGTCGAGAACCGAGCAGGTTGATCCTCATTTGGGGTTTATGGAGATCCCCATAGAGCAACGTTTTTCTTCTGGAGGGCCAGCATACGGCTGCATTTTGGTTCCAGAATTCCAAGTCTTGAGGACATGTTTGTCAGGAGTGTGAGGAAGGAAGTCTGAAAACACAAGGGAGCACGAGGTTTGGGCCCACTGTGCAGAGGCTGAATCGAGATCTCCTGCATCTGAGGTCAGGGCGAGTATCAGATGTTGCCTCAAGCTGGAGTTTGTGTCCATGACGGCCCCTTCCTGAAGGGGGTGGGGGCGTCATGAGGCCAGGGAGGTTTCCCTACGCTGGGAGTTGTGAGCTGCTCCAAACTTCAAAGTTTCCTTCTTCAGGACAGTCGAGTACTATTGGATGGTTCCCGGATGCCCCATACAGAAAGACTCGAGAGCAGGGGCCTAAGCATGGATGCCGAGAAACGCCAACTCACCTTCCCATTGCCTGGTCGAGACAAGGCACGCTCAATCTGCGGGCTCTTGGGTGAGCTACCCAGAAGGCTGAGTTTAAATGGACTTTCCTGCGGATGAGTCATAATGTGGGTTGGTGCCCATGGAGACCTTGGAATGTGGCAGTAGCTAAGGGACTCTGCAGGATTCTCCAACCCGAAGGGTTTGACACAACTCCAACAAGGAAGCTTTCCATGCGGAGATGAGACGTGTTCTGTCTGGTGCCTCAGGATAGCCCCATATGCTGGACACCAAAGACAGAGTTCATAATAGGGCCTAGGGGCCTGCCTGGTTCAATCTTCTGTCTCTGCGGATATCAGTCTGTGTGTCTGCATGGAGGTAGTAGTTGCTCAGCTGGTGTCATAATGCCCCTGTTTGTCCAGTGCGGCTTGCGGTAGTGGGATGTCCTTGGGGACCTTGAGGTTTCTTCTATTTTGTAGAGTTGTGGCCAATGGAACGGGCAGTTTCTTAGGAGAGAGCAGGCACAGTTCTGTGGTGTGGCTCCAGAGACCCCACCCTGGAGGCGGTGTGGGCCACGGCTGTGCAGACAGACATCCCAAAACCCAAACTCAGCTCAGGTTTGGGGCCGAGGTTATGGCAGGCCTGATCTAAAGTCCGTGAGGGGAGCTCCTCTGGATATGAAAGAAGGGTGAGAGGGAGGCAGTCGCTCAGTCTTTTGTCTCTGGATATTTTGTCCACAATGGCCGTTTAATGTAGGAGTTGCCTCATGGGTCGTAGAAGTCTCCCTCTCTGGTAGTTTGTCCAGCCCCCAAGAGTTTGGGGTCATTCCGTGGGAAGGGAAGAGTCCTGTTTTCTGCTTCATGTGTCCCCTCAGTAGAGGGATTCTGGAGCATAGCAGTGGGTACTGACAACTGGAATACTCGCTCTCTGGTTAAGCCTGGGGGCCTATGGATATGACAAGCCCCATATGCAGGATCTTGGTCCAGCCACTGAGAGGCGTTACTTTAATACGGGACTCACGCTACAGGTCACAATGCATGTCTGTGCCCTAGGCGGCCCTCAAGCACTGGCGTGGCCTTTCCGACAATGCAGGTTTTCCCACATTGAACGTTGGACAACATGCCAACCACAAGGTTTCTGGCCATGGGGAAGGAGGAATTCTAATTTCTGCATCACGTTCACCCCTGGGCAGTGATTGGAGATAAGGTCTAGGTTCTGAAGCCTGAAAACCGAGGTTGGGAAGAGATGACGAACTACAGCCATAGCGGGTCCCTTGTGTCCAGGTTGGAGCCAGCTGTCTAGGTGTCGTTTCGGATGTCTTGTCTCAGGCTGTGCCAGACAGGGCATTCGTATTCAGGGTAGGCCGTATAATTGCTTTACAGTCGAGTGGCATGCATTAGATAATCATTTGGGGTTTCTTATTAGCAGCATAGGGCAAAGTTTTTCTTCTGGAGGGCAGGCAGAGTGCTGCATTGTGGCTTCGGAATTCCCAAACTGGAGGGCTTGTGGGCCAGGAGAGTGAGGACGGAAGTCTGAGAACACAAGCTAGGCTTAGGTTTCGGGGAATGGACAAGGCAGGCACACTCTGCAGAGCTGAATTGAGATCTCATGAGTCTGAAGTCAGGTCGAGGATCAGACTTTGGCTCAGGTTGGAGTTTCATTCCATGTTGGCCCCTTCATGAAGGGGGGGGCATTATGAGGCCATGGGGGTTTTCCCACTATTAGAGTTGTGAGATGCTCCAAACCGCAAGGATTCCTTCTGTGGGACAATGAAGATTTGTTGGATGGCTCCAGGACGTCTCATAAGGTATTTTTCCAGAACAGGGTTCTAAGTATGGATGCCTGGGCAGACAGCCTCAATTCCAATTGTCTCCTAGCAACAAGAAACGTTTGATCTGCTGGCTTGGGGTAGCATCAGAGGGGGCTGAGTTGGAATGGCCTTTCCTGAGGATGGTCTTAAATGAGTTGAAATGGACTTTCCTGAGGATGGTCTTAATGTTGGTTTGAGTCCATTGAGACCTTGGTATGGGGCAGTGGCACCAGGGCCCTGAAGGATTCTCCTAACCAGAGGTGATAACAAAGCTCCAATGAGCAAGTTTTCCATGGGGAGACGAGATTTGTTCTTATTGGTGCCTCAGGAAACCACCATTTGCTGGTATTGGAAATGAGGCCTCTGAGGAGAGATGCCTGGAAACCAAAGCAATGGATCTGATTAGGGCCTAGGGGCCTGTCCGGTTCAATATTCTTCTCTGGGGACATCTTTTGTCTGAGTGGAGGTAGTTGCTCAGCTGGTTTGAGATCACACCTGTTTGTCCTGGGCGGCCTACACTATTGGGATGGCCTCGGTAACTTTGGAGGTTTTTCCTAATTTGCAAGGTTGTGGCCAATGGAATGGGAAGAATTCTCTTGAAAGGGAAGCACAGTCCTGAGGTGTGGCTCCAGGGACCCAAGTGTGGAGCGTGTGTGGTCCAGGGCTATTTGGACAAAAGTCTGAAAACACAAACTCCACTTAGGTTTGGGTCTGTAGGTATGGCCGGCCCGATATATAGACCGTGAGGAGAACTCTTCGGGATATGAACAAAGGGCGAAAGTGAGGTGCTTGCTCATGCTTTTTTTTTTCTGGATATGTGTCACCGATTGCCATGGAATGTCCGGGTGTCCTCATGGGCCATCGATGAGGCTCCCTTTCTGGGGATTTGACCCAATCCCAAGAGATTGGGGTCATTCTGTGGGAAGGGAGGAGGCCTTTCTGTTTTTTTTTTTTTTTTTTTTTTTTTTTTTACCTCAGGTGGATCACCAAAAGAGGGATTCCACAGCAGAGTCCTGGGGAGGGGCGACTGGACAACCAGAACTCTGGTTAACATTGGGACCTAAGAACATGGTAAGCCCCATATGTGGGCTCTTGGTCCAGACACTGAGAGGCCTTCCTTGAGCATAGGGCTCACATTGAGTTTCACAATGTGTTTTTGTGCCCAAGGAGCCCCTCAAGTCAGGGCGTGGCCTAATGTACCATGCTGGTTTCTCCTACACTGAACGTTGCACAATATGGCAACCACAAGTTTTCTGGCCATGGGGAAGAAGGAGTTCTAATTTCTGCAACACTTTCACTCCTGGACTGTGATTGGATTTAAGGTCTCGGTTCTGAAGCCTGAAAACTGAGGTTGGGAAGAGATGAAGACCTAAGGCCATGGTGTGACTGATGTGCTCAGTGTTCGGCCAGCTCTTGAGTGTGGGTTGGGAGGTGCAGGCTCAGGCTGTGGCAGACAGGGAATTAGTGCCCAGGCTAGACTGTATCATTGGGGTGCATTCGAGTTTCGTGCAGGTTGGTACTCATTTGTGGTTACTGGGTAGCCCCAGAGGGCAACGTTTTTCTTCTGGAAGGAAGACACAGTGCCACATAGTGGCTCCAGAATTCCCACACTGGAAGGCTTGTGGGCCAGGAGTGTGAGGAAAAAATTCTGAGAACACAAGCCAGACTTAGATTTCGGGGTGAGGGGACGGCTGGAACCCTCTGCAGAGATGATTCGAGATCCCGTGTACCTGAAGACAGAGCTAGGATCAGACGTTGGCTCAGGTTGGAGTTTCTGTCCATGACGGACCCTTCATGAAGGGGAGGGTGTCACGAGGCCATGGAGGTTTTCCCACGTTGGGAGTGGTGGGATGCCCCCTCCTAGGATTCCTTCTGCGGGACAATTGAGACCTGTTGGACAGCTCCAGGACATCCCATATGGATGAGTCCAGACCAACGTTCGAGGATGGATGCCTGGGAAGCCCGCCTCGCATTCCAATTGTCTCCTAGCGACAAGACAGTTTAGGTCTGATGGCTCTGCGGGAGCAACCGGGGTGGCTGAGTTGAAATGGACTTTCCTGAGGATGGGTCTAATGTGTGTTTGTGTCCATGAGGGCCTTGGAATGGGGCGGTGGCACCGGGACCCTGAAGTATTATCCTCAGCTTTTGACATAGCTCCCATGCACAAGTTTCCTTGTGGAGACGAGGTTTGTTCTGATGGGTGCCTCAGGAAAACCCCAATGCTGGTATTGGAATCCAGGGTTTTGAGGAGACATGCCTGTAAACCAAAGCAATGGATCCGATTTTGGCCTAGGGTCCTGTCTGGTTCAATCTTCTTCTCTGGGGACATCCTTCTAGGGTATGAGTGGAGTTAGATGCTCAGCTGGTGTCAGACTGACCTTTTTTGTCCCGGGCGACCTATACTATTGGGATGGCCTCAGGGACTTTGGAGGGTTCTCCTAAGTTGTACGATTTTGGACAATGGAATGGGCAGAATTCCCATGGATTGGGTAGGCACAGTCCTAATGTGTGGCTCCAGTGTCCCCAACCTGGAGGGTATGTGGCCCAGGACTTTGAGGACAGAAGTCTGAAAACACAAACTCAGCTTATGTTTGGGGACGTAGGTATGGCAGGCCCGATCTACAAACCATGAGAAGACATCTTCAGGATATGAAGATAGTGCGAGTCTGAGGCGCTTGCTTAGGCTTTTGTCTCTGGATTTTGTATCAGCGATGGCCGTGGTATGTCGAGGAGGCCTCATGGGCCATGGACGAATCTTGCTCTCTGTGGATTTGGCCCGATCCCAATTGTTTTTCGTCAATCTGTTGGATGGAGGACTCCTTTCAGGGTTGTTACATCAGGTGTCCCACCAAAAGAGGAATTCCAAAGCAGAGCCCTGGGGAAGAGTGAAGGGACAACACGAACTATGGTTAAAAATTGGGGCCTAGGGGCATGGCAAGCCCAATATGCTGTCTCTTCACCCAGCCACTGAGAGGCCTTACCTGAGGACTGGGCTAAGGCTGAGGGTCACAATGTGTGTTTGCTACCTATCTGGACCGCGAGCAATGGCGGGGCCTCAAGGGACACACTGGTTTCCACTACACTGAACGTTGGACAACAAGCCCACCACAAGTTTTCCTGCCATCGGGAAGGAGTTCTGATTTCTGCATCATTTTCAAACCCGGGCAGTGATTGGAGATATGGTCTATGTTCTGAAGCCTGAAAACTGAGGTTGGGAAGGGATAACGACCTAAGGCCATGGGGGGTCTGAAGTTCTCAGTTTGTAGCCAGCTCTCTGGGTGGGTCTAGGAGGTCCAGGCTCAGGCTGTGTCAGAAAGGGCATTATTAACCAGGTCATCCTATATATTTTGGGTATAGCCAAGTGTCGTGCAGGTTGATCTTCATTTGGGGTTTCTAAGTAGCCCCAGAGGGCCATGTATTACTTCTGCAGGGCAGGTAGAGTGCTGCATTGTAGTTCTGGATTGCCAAACTGGAGGGCTTGTGAGCCAGTAATCTGTGGACAGAAGTCTGAGGACACAAGCAAAGCTTAGGTTTCTGGGTGAGGATATGGCAGGCACAATCTACAGACCTGAACCGAGATCTCGTGCATCTGAAGTCAGCATGAAGATCAGACGATCGCTCAGGTTGGACCTTATGTCCCTGAGGGCCCCTTTATGAAGGGGGGGGGGGAATCATGTGGCCATGGGGGTTCTCTCACGATGGGAGTTCTGAGAAGCTCCCAACTGCAAAGATTCTTCGGCAGGACAATTGAGACCTGTTGGTTTTCTCCAGGCCAACGATTCCGAGCAGGGTTTTAAGGATGGATGGCGGGGTAGGCCACCTCACATTCCAATTATCTCCTAGCAACAAGACAAGTTAGATCTGCTGGATCTCGCGGAGCAACCGAATACGCTGAGTTGAAATGGACTCTCCTGTGGATGGGTCCTAATTTGTTTTTGTGTCTATGGAGACCTTGTAATGGGGCAGTGGCACACAGGCCCTGAAGGATTCTCCTAACTGGAGGTTTTGAGACATCTTCAAAGGATAATTTTCCCATGTGGAGAAGAGATTTGTTCTGATTGCTGCCTCATGAAATCCCCATATGCTAATATTGGAAACCCGGCCTCTGAGGAGAGATACCTGTAACCGAAAGCAATGAATCTGATTCAGGCCTAGGGGCCTGTCTGATTCAATCTTCTTCTCTGGGGACATCCATCTACGCTGAGTAGAGGTAGATGCTCAGCTGGTTTCAGATGACCCTTGTTTGTCCTGGGCGGCCTACATTATTGGGATGTCCTTGGGGGCTCTGGAGGTTTTTCCTAATTTGTACGATTGTGGACAATGGAATGGGCAGAATTCCCGTGGTATGGACAGGCACAGTCCTGATGTGTGGCTCCAGGGGCCCCAGCCTGAAGGGTCTGTGGGCCAGGAATGTGGGGACAGAAGTCTGAAAACACAAACTCGGCTTAGGTTTGGGAAGTAGGTATGGCAGGCCCGATCTACAGACCGTGAGGAGAACTCTTCGGGATACGACAAAAGAGCGAGTGAGAGGCGCTTGCTCAGACTTTTGTCTCTGGATTTGTTGTCAACGATGGCTGTGGAATCTCGGGGAGGCCTCATGGGCCATGGACGAGACTTCCTCTCTGTGAATTTGGTCCAATCCCAATTGTTTTGGGTCAATCTGAAGGATGGGAGGAGTCCTTTTAGTTTTGTTACCTCAGGTGTCCCACCAAAAGAGGGATTCCAAAGCAGAGCTCTGGGGAGGGATGAATGGACAACCCGAACAATCCAATTGGTGTGAGGTCGAGAACCGAGCAGGTTGATCCTCATTTGGGGTTTATGGAGATCCCCATAGAGCAACGTTTTTCTTCTGGAGGGCCAGCATACGGCTGCATTTTGGTTCCAGAATTCCAAGTCTTGAGGACATGTTTGTCAGGAGTGTGAGGAAGGAAGTCTGAAAACACAAGGTAGCACGAGGTTTGGGCCCACTGTGCAGAGGCTGAATCGAGATCTCCTGCATCTGAGGTCAGGGCGAGTATCAGATGTTGCCTCAAGCTGGAGTTTGTGTCCATGACGGCCCCTTCCTGAAGGGGGTGGGGGCGTCATGAGGCCAGGGAGGTTTTCCTACGCTGGGAGTTGTGAGCTGCTCCAAACTTCAAAGTTTCCTTCTTCAGGACAGTCGAGTACTATTGGATGGTTCCCGGATGCCCCATACAGAAAGACTCGAGAGCAGGGGCCTAAGCATGGATGCCGAGAAACGCCAACTCACCTTCCCATTGCCTGGTCGAGACAAGGCACGCTCAATCTGCGGGCTCTTGGGTGAGCTACCCAGAAGGCTGAGTTTAAATGGACTTTCCTGCGGATGAGTCATAATGTGGGTTGGTGCCCATGGAGACCTTGGAATGTGGCAGTAGCTAAGGGACTCTGCAGGATTCTCCAACCCGAAGGGTTTGACACAACTCCAACAAGGAAGCTTTCCATGCGGAGATGAGACGTGTTCTGTCTGGTGCCTCAGGATAGCCCCATATGCTGGTCTTCGAACCCAGGCCTCTGAGGAGTGATACCTGGACACCAAAGACAGAGTTCATAATAGGGCCTAGGGGCCTGCCTGGTTCAATCTTCTGTCTCTGCGGATATCAGTCTGTGTGTCTGCATGGAGGTAGTAGTTGCTCAGCTGGTGTCATAATGCCCCTGTTTGTCCAGTGCGGCTTGCGGTAGTGGGATGTCTTTGGGGACCTTGAGGTTTCTTCTATTTTGTAGAGTTGTGGCCAATGGAACGGGCAGTTTCTTAGGAGAGAGCAGGCACAGTTCTGTGGTGTGGCTCCAGAGACCCCAGCCTGGAGGCGGTGTGGGCCACGGCTGTGCAGACAGACATCC
Organism: Mustela lutreola; assembly: GCF_030435805.1. Classification (NCBI taxonomy): domain Eukaryota; kingdom Metazoa; phylum Chordata; class Mammalia; order Carnivora; family Mustelidae; genus Mustela; species Mustela lutreola. The sequence goes on along the minus strand of NC_081302.1, from coordinate 91,205,522 downwards.
CAAAACCCAAACTCAGCTCAGGTTTGGGGCCGAGGTTATGGCAGGCCTGATCTACAGTCCGTGAGGGGAGCTCCTCTGGATATGAAAGAAGGGTGAGAGGGAGGCAGTCGCTCAGTCTTTTGTCTCTGGATATTTTGTCCACAATGGCCGTTTAATGTAGGAGTTGCCTCATGGGTCGTAGAAGTCTCCCTCTCTGGTAGTTTGTCCAGCCCCCAAGAGTTTGGGGTCATTCCGTGGGAAGGGAAGAGTCCTGTTTTCTGCTTCATGTGTCCCCTCAGTAGAGGGATTCTGGAGCATAGCAGTGGGTACTGACAACTGGAATACTCGCTCTCTGGTTAAGCCTGGGGGCCTATGGATATGACAAGCCCCATATGCAGGATCTTGGTCCAGCCACTGAGAGGCGTTACTTTAATACGGGACTCACGCTACAGGTCACAATGCATGTCTGTGCCCTAGGCGGCCCTCAAGCACTGGCGTGGCCTTTCCGACAATGCAGGTTTTCCCACATTGAACGTTGGACAACATGCCAACCACAAGGTTTCTGGCCATGGGGAAGGAGGAATTCTAATTTCTGCATCACGTTCACCCCTGGGCAGTGATTGGAGATAAGGTCTAGGTTCTGAAGCCTGAAAACCGAGGTTGGGAAGAGATGACGAACTACAGCCATAGCGGGTCCCTTGTGTCCAGGTTGGAGCCAGCTGTCTAGGTGTCGTTTGGGATGTCTTGTCTCAGGCTGTGCCAGACAGGGCATTCGTATTCAGGGTAGGCCGTATAATTGCTTTACAGTCGAGTGGCATGCATTACATAATCATTTGGGGTTTCTTATTAGCAGCATAGGGCAAAGTTTTTCTTCTGGAGGGCAGGCAGAGTGCTGCATTGTGGCTTCGGAATTCCCAAACTGGAGGGCTTGTGGGCCAGGAGAGTGAGGACGGAAGTCTGAGAACACAAGCTAGGCTTAGGTTTCGGGGAATGGACAAGGCAGGCACACTCTGCAGAGCTGAATTGAGATCTCATGAGTCTGAAGTCAGGTCGAGGATCAGACTTTGGCTCAGGTTGGAGTTTCTGTCCATGTTGGCCCCTTCATGAAGGGGGGGGCATTATGAGGCCATGGGGGTTTTCCCACTATTAGAGTTGTGAGATGCTCCAAACCGCAAGGATTCCTTCTGTGGGACAATGAAGATTTGTTGGATGGCTCCAGGACGTCTCATAAGGTATTTTTCCAGAACAGGGTTCTAAGTATGGATGCCTGGGCAGACAGCCTCAATTCCAATTGTCTCCTAGCAACAAGAAACGTTTGATCTGCTGGCTTGGGGTAGCATCAGAGGGGGCTGAGTTGGAATGGACTTTCCTGAGGATGGTCTTAAATGAGTTGAAATGGACTTTCCTGAGGATGGTCTTAATGTTGGTTTGAGTCCATTGAGACCTTGGTATGGGGCAGTGGCACCAGGGCCCTGAAGGATTCTCCTAACCAGAGGTGATAACAAAGCTCCAATGAGCAAGTTTTCCATGGGGAGACGAGATTTGTTCTTATTGGTGCCTCAGGAAACCACCATTTGCTGGTATTGGAAATGAGGCCTCTGAGGAGAGATGCCTGGAAACCAAAGCAATGGATCTGATTAGGGCCTAGGGGCCTGTCCGGTTCAATATTCTTCTCTGGGGACATCTTTTGTCTGAGTGGAGGTAGTTGCTCAGCTGGTTTGAGATCACACCTGTTTGTCCTGGGCGGCCTACACTATTGGGATGGCCTCGGTAACTTTGGAGGTTTTTCCTAATTTGCAAGGTTGTGGCCAATGGAATGGGAAGAATTCTCTTGAAAGGGAAGCACAGTCCTGAGGTGTGGCTCCAGGGACCCAAGTGTGGAGCGTGTGTGGTCCAGGGCTATTTGGACAAAAGTCTGAAAACACAAACTCCACTTAGGTTTGGGTCTGTAGGTATGGCCGGCCCGATATATAGACCGTGAGGAGAACTCTTCGGGATATGAACAAAGGGCGAAAGTGAGGTGCTTGCTCATGCTTTTTTTTTTCTGGATATGTGTCACCGATTGCCATGGAATGTCCGGGTGTCCTCATGGGCCATCGATGAGGCTCCCTTTCTGGGGATTTGACCCAATCCCAAGAGATTGGGGTCATTCTGTGGGAAGGGAGGAGGCCTTTCTGTTTTTTTGTTTTTTTTTTTTTTTTTTTTACCTCAGGTGGATCACCAAAAGAGGGATTCCACAGCAGAGTCCTGGGGAGGGGCGACTGGACAACCAGAACTCTGGTTAACATTGGGACCTAAGAACATGGCAAGCCCCATATGTGGGCTCTTGGTCCAGACACTGAGAGGCCTTCCTTGAGCATAGGGCTCACATTGAGTTTCACAATGTGTTTTTGTGCCCAAGGAGCCCCTCAAGTCAGGGCGTGGCCTAATGTACCATGCTGGTTTCTCCTACACTGAACGTTGCACAATATGGCAACCACAAGTTTTCTGGCCATGGGGAAGAAGGAGTTCTAATTTCTGCAACACTTTCACTCCTGGACTGTGATTGGATTTAAGGTCTCGGTTCTGAAGCCTGAAAACTGAGGTTGGGAAGAGATGAAGACCTAAGGCCATGGTGTGACTGATGTGCTCAGTGTTCGGCCAGCTCTTGAGTGTGGGTTGGGAGGTGCAGGCTCAGGCTGTGGCAGACAGGGAATTAGTGCCCAGGCTAGACTGTATCATTGGGGTGCATTCGAGTTTCGTGCAGGTTGGTACTCATTTGTGGTTACTGGGTAGCCCCAGAGGGCAACGTTTTTCTTCTGGAAGGAAGACACAGTGCCACATAGTGGCTCCAGAATTCCCACACTGGAAGGCTTGTGGGCCAGGAGTGTGAGGAAAAAATTCTGAGAACACAAGCCAGACTTAGATTTCGGGGTGAGGGGACGGCTGGAACCCTCTGCAGAGATGATTCGAGATCCCGTGTACCTGAAGACAGAGCTAGGATCAGACGTTGGCTCAGGTTGGAGTTTCTGTCCATGACGGACCCTTCATGAAGGGGAGGGTGTCACGAGGCCATGGAGGTTTTCCCACGTTGGGAGTGGTGGGATGCCCCCTCCTAGGATTCCTTCTGCGGGACAATTGAGACCTGTTGGACAGCTCCAGGACATCCCATATGGATGAGTCCAGACCAACGTTCGAGGATGGATGCCTGGGAAGCCCGCCTCGCATTCCAATTGTCACCTAGCGACAAGACAGTTTAGGTCTGATGGCTCTGCGGGAGCAACCGGGGTGGCTGAGTTGAAATGGACTTTCCTGAGGATGGGTCTAATGTGTGTTTGTGTCCATGAGGGCCTTGGAATGGGGCGGTGGCACCGGGACCCTGAAGTATTATCCTCAGCTTTTGACATAGCTCCCATGCACAAGTTTCCTTGTGGAGACGAGGTTTGTTCTGATGGGTGCCTCAGGAAAACCCCAATGCTGGTATTGGAATCCAGGGTTTTGAGGAGACATGCCTGTAAACCAAAGCAATGGATCCGATTTTGGCCTAGGGTCCTGTGTGGTTCAATCTTCTTCTCTGGGGACATCCTTCTAGGGTATGAGTGGAGTTAGATGCTCAGCTGGTGTCAGACTGACCTTTTTTGTCCCGGGCGACCTATACTATTGGGATGGCCTCAGGGACTTTGGAGGGTTCTCCTAATTTGTACGATTTTGGACAATGGAATGGGCAGAATTCCCATGGATTGGGTAGGCACAGTCCTAATGTGTGGCTCCAGTGTCCCCAGCC